>NC_073242.2:14292500-14604545 GCF_029281585.2 Gorilla gorilla gorilla
ACCACATCCAGCTAATTTTTGTGTTTTTCACAGAGATGAGGTTTTCCCGCATTGGCCAGGCTGATCTCAAACTCCTGGGCTCAAGCAATCCATCCACCTCAGGCTCCCAAAGTGCTGGGATTACAGATGTGAGCCACTGCACCCAGCCAGTGGTTAATTTTATATGTCAATTTGACTGGCTTGACTGGGTTAATTGTATATGTTAATTTAAAGGGACACCCAGATAGCTGGTAAACCATTATTTTGAGGTGTGTCTGTGAAGGTGTTTCTGGAAGAAACTAACGTTTGAATTGATGAACTCAGCGGTCATGTCCAACGTAGGCAGGCATCACCCAACCCACTGAGGGTCCGAATAGAACAAAAAGGCAGAGGAAGGGTGAATTCGCTCTCTCTGCTTTAGCTGGGACATCCATCTTCTCCTACCCTTGGACATCAGAGTTGCTGGTTCAGACTCAGACGGAAGCTTACAGCCTCAGCCCCTGACTCTTAGACCTTAGGACTGGAACTCAATTACACCACCAGGTTTCCTGGGTCTCCAGCATGCAGACCACAGGTTGTGGGACCTCTCAGCCTCCATAACCTCACAAGCCAATTCCTACAACAAATCTCCTCTCAGATACATTTCTATATATCCTATTGCTTCTGTTTCTCTGGAGACCCTTAAAACAGTGTGTAAATTGCTTATTCCAGTGTCTGCCACCATGCCATGGACTGTCCTGTCTCCCCATCCTCCCCTCCCCCACCCCCCACAGTCTGTGATGAGATTTTTCACTTGGGATCATTGTTTTTTTTGTTTGTTTGTTTTTTAATGTAAGACAATAGGAAATTCAGATTTGCCTGAAAGAATTTGTCTTTGCAGGCAACTTAAATTCTGTAAGGCAGAAAGAGAGACTTATTGCTGGAGAAATAACTGCCTTTCCTAAAAAAACAATTGAGGACTACATTTATCCTTCAAGAACTGTTATCTCGTTTACATACACACACATGCTGAATGGGTAACTCAAAAGCCAATTACATAAAGCATGTTGCTTTTACAAACAGCCTCCAAGCATATTTACACATTCTTACTGCTCCCAGTCTAAATGGAGGGAGTGTAGTCCATTAGGAAAAGTAGGCCTTCAGAACCCACCGGAACTCCTGGTTCCAATCCCAGTTCCACTACTTACCCCCTATTCAACCTTGTAAAAATCACCTGATCTGTCTAAACCTCAGTATTTTTTTAAAATTATGAAATAATATTTTTAAGGCCTGCCATATAGGATTATTGTGAGGGTTATGTAAGATTATGTATGTTTATATGTTTGTGGCATTGTGGCTACTTGACACATAGAAAGGGCAATATTAATACCCACTTCCTCTTAACCTGTGAAACACTATAAAAGACTACATTTTCCAGGCTCCCTTGTAGCTCCAGGCCATGTGACTAATTCTAGCCAGTGGAAAGGAATCAAAATGTTGTTTGGGACTCTTGGGAAGTCTCTTTTAAAAGGGGGTGGTTGTACCCTTCTCTTTCTCAGGTATCTTCCTGCTAGCTCAAACTTAAGATGTGATGGTGGAGCTCCAGCAGCCTCCTTGGACCATGAGGTCTAAGTGTGAAAAATAAATGCTTGGATGGTGAAGCAGAAAAATAGCAGCCTGGGCATCTGATGATACCATGAAGCCATCTTACAACCTAAGATTTATTTTATGTGAGAGGAAAGTAGACTTCTAACTTACTTAAACTGGTGTTATTTGGGGTCTTCTATTAACATGTGGCTGAACCTAATCCCAAATGAGTTGTCATATATGACCAAAGAGTTCATAGCAAATCATCCGTGATGAGGGTATCTTGACCTCAGCACTACTGACATTTTGATAGACTCTTTGATAAAATTTGTGGAGAAGACCATCCTGTGCATTGAAGGATGTTTAGTTAGCAGCCTCCCTGGTCTCTACCCACTAGATGCCAGTAGCACCCACTTCCAGTGTGACAACCAAAATTATCTCCAGACATTGCCAACTACCCCCTAGAGGAAAAAATTGCCCCAGGTTGAGAACCACTGCTCTTGATTTATTTATTTTTATTTTTATATTTATTTTTATTTTTTTGAGAGTCTTGCTCATCACCTAGGCTGGAGTGCAGTGGCATGATGTCAGCTCCCTGCAATCTATGCCTCCTGGGCTCAAGCGATTCTCCCACCTCAGCCTCCTGAGTACCTGGGACTACAGGCGTGTGCCACCACACCCAGCTAATTATTTTTATTTTTCTTAGAGACAGGGTCTCACCATGTTACCCAGGCTGGCCTCAAACTCCTGGGCTCAAGCAATCCACCCGCCTTGGCCTCCCAAAGTGCTGAGATGACAGGTGTGAGCCACCACGCCCAGCCATCTTGATTTATTTGTTAAGAAATTTGGAAGCCAAAGAGGTAAGGCCTATAGAAGTGAACCCCTAGAAATGAATACAAACACCTGAGATATAATAAACTGATGTCAAGAGGAAAAGATAACCAAAGACACAAACATTTGGGTTATATTGATCTCTCTAGAAAGGTATTCAACTGGGTACATGCAAACTACTTTTTGTTTTGTTTTTGAAACAGGGTCTTGCTTTGTTGCCCAGGCTGGAGGGCAATGGTGCAATCACTCCTCACCACAGCTTTGATCTCCTGGGCTCAAGTGTCCCTCCCACCTCCACCTCCTGAGTAGCTGGGACTACAGATGCACACCACCATGCCTGGCTAATTTATTATTTTGTGTAGAGATGGGGTCTGCTAGACTGCCCAAGCTGGTCTTGAACTCCTGGGCTCAAGTGATCCTCCCACCGCAGCCTCTCAAAGTGCTGGGATTACAGGTATGAGGCATTGCACCCAGCCTATATTTTTGACTTGAAATTCAAGCCTAGACTGATTGATGGACAATTAGTTGTATATAAAGCCAAAAATTAGGTCTGCCTTTTTTTTTTTTCTTTTTTTTTGTGACAGAGTTTCACTCTTGTTGCCCAGGCTGGAGTGCAATGGTGTGATCTTGGTTCATTCACTGCAACCTCCGTTTGCCAGGTTCAAGCGATTCTCCTGCCTCAGCCTTCTGAGTAGCTGGGATTACAGGCATGCACCACCATGCCCAGCTAATTTTTTTGTGTATTTAGTAGAAACAGGGTTTCACCATGTTGGCCAGGCTGGTCTCGAACTCCCGACCTCAGGTGATGCACCCGCCTCGGCCTTCCAAAGTGCTAGGATTACAGGCATGAGCCACCATGCCCGGCCTAGAGCTGCTTTTAAACAACTGTATTTAGGATAGGAATCAAGAGGATAAGACAGTAGAGAAATAGGAGTGAATCCAATGCTATAACCAATGACTTCCAAAGTGATTTTAAGTGGTAAATGATAACATTAAGTCACACTGTAGAAAAGTCATTCCCCTTTCAATTTTTTTTTTTCCCCCCTGAGATGGAGTCTCGCTCAGTCACCCAGGCTGGAGTGCAGTGGCGCCATCTCGGCTCACTGCAAGCTCCACCTCCCGGGTTTATGCCATTCTCCTGCCTCAGCCTCTTGAGTAGCTGGGACTACAGGCGCCCGCCACTACGCCAAGCTAATTTTTTTTTTTTTTTTTTTTGTATCTTTAGTAGAGACAGGGTTTTACCGTGTTAGCCAGGAAGGTCTCGATCTCCTGACCTCGTGATCCGCCCATCTCGGCCTCCCAAAGTGCTGGGATTACAGGCATGAACCACTGCGCCCGGCCTCCCCTTTCAATTTTTTCCAACATCTTTATTGAGATACAATTTACCACAAAGTTCACCCACTTAAAATGTACTGTGGTTTTCAGTATAGTTACAGTTGTCCAGCCATCACTATAATCTAATTTAGAACACTTTCATTACTCACCCACAAAAGAAACTTTGTATCCCCTGTCTTTGAATGTGATTATTGTCTTGTAATCTAAATGAAACAGATGACAATTCTAAGTGTTGACTAGGATGTAGAGAAACTGGATCACTTATATGCGGCTGGTGGAAGTCAATATTTGTCAACCTCTGAAAAGCCGTTTGACAGAACCTACTGAAGCTGAAGATACACTCACTCTATGAGCCAGGGATTCCGTTCCTGGGAACGCCCATGAGAAAGAGTCCATATGTCCACCAAAAGACTTGTACAAGAATGTTCAAGAATGTTCATAACAACTTAAACATCTATCAACAGGAGGATGGATCAATTGTGGAATAGTCCCACAATAGACCACTATCCAGCAGTAAAAAACAACTTCTAACACACACACACCAATACAATGGATGAACCTCACCAATACTATATTGAGTGGAAGCAGCCAAGCACAAGAATATACTGCATGATTCTATCAATATGAATTTCAAGACCAGGCAAATCTAACCGCTGGTGATAGAAGTAAGAATGATGGTTCCTTTGGGGAGGGGGTGTAGACTGAGAGGGGGTATGAGGGGGGCTCCTGGAACTAGAAATGTCCTAGGCATTGATCTGGAACAGGGTTTCCCAACCTCATCACCTATTGACATTTAGTGACATTTAGGACCAGATATTTCTTTTTCTTTTTTTTTTTTTTTTTTTTTTGAGACAGAGTCTCACTCTGTCACCCAGGCTGGAGTGCAGTGGTGCCATCTCAGCTCACTGCAACCTCTGCCTCCTGGGTTCAAGCAATTCTCGTACCTCAGTCCCTTGAGTACCTGGGATTACAGGCATGCGCCACCACACCCGGTTAATTTTTGTATTTTTAGTAGAGATGGGGTTTCACCATGTTGGTCAGGCTGGTCTCAAACTCCTGGCCTCAAGTGATCCACCCACCTCAGTCTCCCAAAGTGCTAGGATTACAGATGTGAGCCACGGTGCCCGGTCTGGGACCAGATAATTCTGTGTGTGGTATCTGTCCTGTGCATTGAAGGATGTTTAGTAGCATCCCTAGTCTCTACCCACTAAATGCCAGTAGCATCCATCCCGCAAGTTGTGACAATCACATTGCGAAATATCCCCTGAGGGCATAATCACCCCATGACTGAGAGCCACTGAACTAGGTACTGGTCACACATGTGCGCACACAAGTAAAAATCAAATTCAAGCTGTACCCAGATTAATGCAGTCAAATATCACATGTACCTGAAGAATATGTACAACTATTATGTCTCCATAATGACTAACCATTTTTTAAAATTTGAAGATTAATACAGTTGTGTTCTTTGCTGTGTTATACCTTATTTATTTATTTATTTATTTATTTATTTATTATTTATTTATTTTGAGATGGAGTCTCGCTTTGTCACCCAGGCTGGAGTGCAGTGGTGCAATCTCGGCTCACTGCAAGCTCCGCCTCCCGAGTTCACACCATTCTCCTGCCTCAGCCTCCCGAGTAGCTGGGACTACAGGTGCCCGCCACCAAACTTGGCTAATTTTTTTGTATTTTTAGTAGAGATGGTGTTTCACCATGTTAGCCTGACCTTGTGATCTGCCCGCCTCAACCTCCCAAAGTGCTGGGATTACAGGCGTGAGCCACCGCACCTGGCAACACCTCACTTTAAAAAAAGTTTTAATAAGGCAACTGCAGAGAAAACAAATCAATGTATTCACATTCAAAATAAGAAAACCATGAAAGGCCTGTACGCTCATTATTAGTGATACGATAGCTTAAAGGTGAAAGGTGAATGGGTAAAGTTTGGGGAGGATAGATTTCAGTGGGCACAGGGTTTTGTTTTGGGGTGATGGAAATGGAACTGGGTAGAGGTGGTGGTTGTACAATATTATCAATATTAAATGGCAGTGAATTGTTCACTTTAAAGTAGTTAATTTTATGTTATGCGAATTTCACCTTAATAAAGGAAAAAACTCATTTTTGTCTCCACCACTCTCAGTACCTATTACTATTTTCATTTCAAAGGAATCCACCTTCAGAAGCATTTAATCCAATTTCCTGGATATCACAGGCAACATTCTGAGACATTACGCAACGTGATGAGGTCACAGCTGGAGAGAGGCAGATCCCCAGATCTCCAGTATGGGATCCAATTTAACATCCCCCACCCTAGCCCAGCCTCCTTCAACCCACTTATTCCAGTGTAAGGGGTCAAGACGGGGGTTGCCTGTGTAATAGAAAAGGGCTCTCCTCAGTCTTTGGAATGTGGCTCAGAAAAAGAGCCTGCCCAAGGCAGGTGGCACGTGGCTCTTTGGGCCACATGCCCCCACCTTTGGTTGACCAAAGGTTTTCATGTTAAGTAACTCCCCCCACCCCACCCCCACCTGCTTGCAGAATTCTGTGCAGGGTGTCCTGGAGGTAAAAACCCTAGATAGGAAGTCAGGAGGCCCAGGTTCCCATCTCAGCCCTAACACAAACCAACTGTGGGGCCCAGACCCCCACTCAGAACCCCTGACTGCTCTGAGCCGTTATCTCCTCATCCAGGAAAGAGAGACTGGCCAGGTAATGTTCTCTATGAATTCCACCTTCAAACTCCCACACATGCCCAGAGCCACTTCCTTCAAAAGCCAGTCTGAGAATGTTACCAGCAGGAGTGCAAGGCTGTGTGTGTATGTGTGTGTGTGTGTGTGTGTGTGTGTGTGTGTGTGTGTGTGTGTGTGTGTTTGTGTTATTTATTTGAAGACAGAGTCTTGCTCTGTTGCCCAGGCTGGAGTGCAGTGGCATGATCTCAGCTCACTACAACCTCCACCTCCTGGGTTCAAGAGATTCTCCTTCCTCAGCCTCCTGACTAGCTGGGATTACAGGCCCACACCACCATGCACGGCTAATTTTTGTATTTTTAGTTGAGATGTGGTTTCGCCATGTTGGCCAGGCTGGTCTCGAACTCCTGACCTCAAGTGATCTGCCCACCTTGGCCTCCCAAAGTGTTGGGATACAGACGTGAGCCACCGCGCCCTGCTATGTTTCGTTTTTACTTCTTCAAGTCCATCCTCTTTAAATTGCTGCAAGTCTCAATATACAGCTTTATGATCTCTGTTGAAACTACTCAACCTGACCACTGTAGCACAAAAGCAGCCGCAGACAACATGAAAATGTATTGGGCATGGCTGTGCTCCAATAAAACTATTTACAAAAATAGGTGGAGGGGCGGGGATTTGGCCCTTGCGGCTGTGAGTTTGCAACCCGTTATAAACTATTCGAGGGGAAATCACAATCCCCCAAAGCTGTCCATCTCATATAAGTCTGCTGCTCCTCTGGGGTTTCTGTGTTCAGAGAATAATTTCTCCAGCGCCTCGCTACTCAAAGTGTGGTCCCTGGACCAGCATCTTTGGGCTTGAAGAGCTCGTTAGAAACCCAGGCCCCACCCCAGATCTCAGCACAGAATCTACATTTTTACAAACTCCCAAGCTATTCATATGCATATTAAAGCTTCAAAGCAAGAGAAAGACATGATTATGTTTGTAGTTTCATGCAGATCTCTCTGGCTGCCATTTGGAGGATAGACAGAGGGGACAATCTGGACAAGCTGAGAGACAGGAGGACTCACACCCAGGCAGTATGGACAATTGCTAAAGAAATGAGGTCACCAAAGTATCCAAAAGATGAAGTAGGAAGGACTTGAGAACTTATGGAATGTGCGGAGTGAGGAGAGGCCAGTGGTATTTGGATTCCAGTGTGTCCACCTCACTACAATCCAGAGGAACCTTCTAGAAGAGAGGTTGGGGAGCCACCAGCCACTGCCAAGCATGTGGCCTTGGCAAATCACCAAACCTCTCTGAGCCTCAGTTTCCCCATGTGTATAAAGAAGATGATAATAGCATCTATCCTAGAAGGTGACTTCCAGGATGGATTTAGGTAACCCGTGTAATGTGTTCAGCACTGTGGCCAGCACATAGTAAGCCCTCCAGAGCCCTGGGTCCCTCAGCCTCCACACTATCTATCCTACCATCTGCCTAGCCATCTACCTATCTACTATCTTTTTTCCTTTCTCTCTTTTTAAATTAAACCTTAATGCTAGCAGATCAGGGTTTCTTAGCCTTGGCACTATTGACATTTGAGGCTGGGTGATTCTCCATGGTGGGGGGTGGGGACCGTCCTGTGCACTGTGGGATGTTTGGCAGCATCCCTGGCCCCTACTCACTGGATGCCAATCATCAGTAGCACGCACCCCCATTTGTGACAACTAAATGTCTTCAGACATTGCCAAATGCCCCTGGGGGAAATGGGGGCAAAATCACCTTGTTTGAGAACTGCTGCTTTAGAGGTTGACCTATTACTGTTGTCATAAGGCTGGGTGGAGGTGGGGGAAGTGTCCCTATTAACCTGAAGCTCAGAATCTAGAGCAGGACTTGTGGAGTCCTAATAAGTCAGCAACAACGAGGAGGGGGCCCCAGGTTGGGGAGAACAATTGTTCTGAGAGACGGTTAACCACAAACAACTCACTTGCACAGCATTCTGTTCCCAAATACTTTGTTCTGCACGTAGCCCCGGCAGCACCACCCTATAAAACTCCCTTCCAGCTCCTGCCTCTTTGCAGACAGCCCCTTCTGTGCTGTGCTGCCCATTGCTTTCTTGCAACGTATCCTTGTACTTTCTCCAATACATCTGCCTTTCTTTACCCATGACTATCTTGGCAAATTCTTTTACCATCCACAACACTGGCCCCAGCCAGTTGCACCCATGACAGGACCACCTGGAGTAAAATCACAGCTCTGCCATTTCCTAGCTGGAGTGGTTAGTGGTGGGGACTTTAGGCAAATCACTTTTTGTAATGAGTCCTCAGTTTCCTCATCTGTAAAACAGGTCTAATAATAACCCCTTCTTCATGGGAGGGAAAGATAAGCTCACCTAAGTAAAGCTCTCAGTAAGGCTAATATGTCTTTCGTTGTTACAGTAAGTTATTATGTTCTTTCTCCTTCGGCTTGCAGCAGGATGGAAAACTCAACTATGATCACCCACTTTCACCCCCTGCAGAGGAGAAGCCGGAAGCAAATCTCCACTCCCCCCACCCACTCATCCTCAACCCTGCACCCAGAATGTGGAAAGGGTTGAGGTCAGCACTGGGAATGGTCTCTGGCCATGTATGGGGTGTGAAAGGCAATTATCAGGTCTGCCTCAGATAAAACCAACCTCGGCTCAGTGGAAAAGTGTGCTGATATTCCTGGCTGCACTAGAAATCCACCCAACAGCTCTGAAAGCAGAGATATGTTTGGCAGGGTTGTTCGCCATGTAAAACTATCTGCCTGTGTCTTGTGACAGTGGAGAAAGCCTCTGAGGCCAAGAAATTATTTTTGATGTGGAAGGAAAAAAATGGATTTAGTAGTTCCAGCCAGCTTTAGGCTTCTGGATGTTTTGTGCAACCTTGCAAATTTATTGTTTTCCAAATTGCATGAAGCCAAGGAGTTTCCAAGGAGATGCTTGGCTCACTGCAGATCCCCAGCTCAGGAAAGGGTAAGGCAGCTTGAAATCCTTTTCTGGTCAAATGGTGGAAGATTTTCAAGTTCAGCCAAATTCAGGAGCAAGGAGAGAGAGAAAGACGAGAGGAGCGCTCCGGAGGGACCCGGTCAGGGATTCAGAACATGAACGCCCCAGAGCTGGGACTCTCAACCCTTGGCACTCTTGACATTTGAGCCCAGATATATCTCAGCTGTGGGGGCTGTCCTGTGCATTGGGGGCTGATTAGCACAGCATCCCTGGTCTCTACCCACTAGATGTTAGTAGCATTCTCCACCCCCAGCCATTTCAACAACCAAAAATGTCTCCAGACATTGGCAAATGCCAGTGGGGTGCAAATTCACCCTGGGTGGGAACCACTACTCCAGGAGATAAATGTTGAGCAGGTCCTGCTCGCAGCCGTTTCTGTCAAGTGGTAGCCCAGCTGCTTTCGGAATATGTCAGGCAAGCACATGCATCAGCTGTTGAGAGGCTGCCTGAGGTCAGAGGTCCTGAAAGTCCTGAATGGGGTTAGAAACGAGTAGAAGCTTTCTTGCCTGAGAGACCAATATGCTCTTAAAAAAATTCATGATAATTCATCATCTCAGGTCTTTGAGGGCCTCCTTCTTAACACTTATTACCACTTTTAATTAATTGTGTGTTTGCTTATTTTTTTAACTCTATTTCCCCCTCTAGAATGTAAGCCCCCTGAGGGCAGAGATCTTGTCTGTTGTTCACTGTTGAATCCCCAGCGCCTAACTCAGTCTAGCACATAGGATGGGCTAAGTACATATCTGCTGCAGGGAGGGAAGGAAGAGGGAGGGAGGGAACAACAGATAATTGTTGCATGTCTACACCTGGAAGATATACCTAGAGGGCTTGTTAAAACTCAGATCGCTAGACGCCACTTGCAGACTTTCTGATTCAGTGGGTCCTGGATGGAGCCTGAGAACGTGCATTTCTAACAAATTCCCAGGTAATGCTGATGCTGATGGTCCAACGACCACACTTTAAGAATCACTGGTCTGAAGACCTAACTTTTGGTCCTCAGTCCTGGGCTGTGCATTAGAGTCACCTGGGGAGCTTTAAAAAGATCTGCTGCAGGCCAGACCCTGGCCAATTAAATCAGAATCCCTAAAGTGAGGCCCAGGCATCTGGGCAATTCCAATGTGGCACTAAGGCTGAGAGCGGCTCACCTGCACCTTCTCACTTGTTCCTCACAGCTGGTAGGATTGTGCCTTTCTTATAGATTAGGAAACAGATTCAGAAGGGTTAGTTACTTCCTCAAGACCCCTTAGTCATACCAAAATTCAAACCAGGTGCCAGGTTCTTTCAGTTACTTTGTCATCCCTCCCACATCAGCAGATCAGAAAGCAGACCATAGCTTTGTACTACTTTTATAGCTAATAGTCATTATCACTAAGGGATGGGCACAGCTGCTGTTATTCTCACAACTGCTTGTCAATCATCATTACTCCCATTTGACAGAGGAAAAAACTGAAGCACAGAGAGGTAGGGCAACCTGACTTTGGCCACACAGCCAGGAAGTGCTGGAGCCAGAATTGAGCCCAGCCCTCTGCAATACACTATGGGTCTTACCTGTCGGGACACAGAAGGTGGAGATGGAAGGGGAGGCTGGACCAAGGAGGAGGCCAGCAGATGTCAAAGCTGGAGCATAGGTGAGGCTAGCCAGTAGGTCCCATGCTAGCAAGCAGACAAAGACACAAAGGTGGATGAGTCATCACTTGGAAAAAATTAGGGGACTGCTGGGGCATAACATTACCCAGGAGATGCCACCGCAACCCTCTGCCTTGGCCAGGCTGCACCTTATATTCTTCTCATCTCACCAGGAACCAATCCCAGTGATTGCCCTGCCCAGGGCTTCCAGGCAAAGCATATGATTGGCTGTCACCATTTGAAGCCAGCCATGGGAGGAAGGAAGTACTAGCATTCCTGAGCATAGGTGGTGTTCACAAAATGAGCTAGAAACAGTCTCATTTGTGCTGCCCTCTCCCGTGTTCGTTCTCTCCATCTCCTGCATGGTCCCTCCAACTTCCTGCATCTGTCGCCTACCTCCCCAGCTCTGGACCTTGGCTCCACCTTCCTGATTCCAGCAGCTCCTCTCCCATTTGGCATAGTGTTCCCATGAACTGATAAGCTGTGACACAGTCACCCTGACCAGCCCACCTTTTGGCACAGCTCTCAGAATTTCCCATGTCTGAACTCCCAGGGACCCCTCATGCTGGGTCCATCCAGGCACACACCACCCACATACTATGATGAGACCTGAGCCCACGTGACACTGGAAGGGCTTTTGATTCCTCCTGGTGCTAAGGTGGGCATCAGGTAGAGACCTACCTATGCATGCCTATGGCCCTGAGCCTTTTCCTGAGAGCTACAGCCTGAGATAGCTGGAAACCCACAGATAGCAGAGCCTCTGAAAGCCACATTCACACCAAGCCCAGCACCTACAGGAACGTAGTCTTCAACAGAACAGCGGCTGGGCGCGGTGGCTCAGGCCTGTAATCCCAGCACTTTGGGAGGCCGAGGCTGGTGGACCTCGGAGTTTGAGACCAGCCTGGCCAACATGGTGACACCTTGTCTCTACTAAAAATACAAAAATTAGCCGGGCATGGTGGTGTGCACCCATATAGGGGTGTGGATGCCCTGAAGAACCACCCTGTTTACCAAGCCACGGGGAGTAGGCACAGTCCAGGTTTTATACACCCAGATTCTTCCTATCTTCTGGAATCTTGTAGTTTATAAAAGGGCAATTGGCCTCTTCAGGCAACAGTTCATGAGTTCAGGACTCACGCAGATCTGAAGAATTCTGGAGGTCTTCTACCTCCTCAAACCGCCCCTCCTGTTCCTCGGTGGTGCCTGGAATTCCTTTAAAACAAGGTTTCTCAGCCTCAGCACTACTGACATTCAGGCCCAATCATTCTTTGCTGTGGGGGGCTGTCCTGCGCCGTGTGGGACGTTTAGCAGTATCCCTGGCCTCTACCCAGTAGATGCCAGCAGCACCCCCTCACCAAACTATAGCAACCAAAAATGCCTCCGAATATTTCAAGTGTCCTCTGGGGGACACAACTGCCTTCAGCTGACAACCACTGCATTGAAGAATTACTCAGGCCACAACTTCTAAGAAAATGCAGACTGCAGAGAGAGGGAATGCCTGCACAGGAATGAACAGCAGCCATTGATTACTGAGTGTCTGCATGGGTTATCATCTTATGAAGCCAGGGATGGGGTGTTGTTCTGAAGCCAATACGAGGCGTGAAAACTGTGTCTGGTCAAAAGTGCCCTTGAAACCTGGTCATCCCTCCATCAGGACATACGGCTGTTTCCTTAGTTGAATACTGATGCAGGTGTGTTTTCCTAAAACATAGCAGTCACTTTCATGGCACAGTTGCCCATATGAACTATCTACACTGATGCAGGGGTAACTATTCTGCCAGGGATTCCGATGAAATGAACTAAACTTCATTCAGCCTAACACTGGCTCCTTACTTTTTTTTTTTTTTTTTTGAGACAGTGTCTCACTCTGTTGCACAGGCTGGAGTGCAGTGGCACAATCACAGCTCACCGAAGCCTCGGCCTCCTGGGCTCAAGTGATCCTCCCACTTCAGCCTCCCAAGTAGCTGGGACTACAGGCGCATGCCACCATGCCCAGCTAATTTTTATGTTTTTTGTAGAGACAAGATCTTACTCTGTTGCCCAGGCTGGTCTCAAACTCCTGGGCTCAAGCTCTCCTCCCACTTCAGCCTCCAAAAGTGCTGGGATTACAGGCATGAGCCACCACGCCTGGCTTCCTTCCTTACATATGTTAAAGGTCTCTCCCCTACACAGTGAACTGTAACCTAACTGGATGTGTGAACAGCCTGGAACCGACTCCTGTACCAATCACAGAATTTTAGCCAATCGCAGGCAGCCAACTGTTCAAATCATGTTCAAATAAGGCAAACAAACAATGAGCAATAACCAATCTGGCTGTTTCTGTACCTGACTTCTGTCTTCTGTGCGTCACTTTCCTTTTTCTGTCTGTAAATACCATCCAACCACGTGGCAGCTTCGGGGTTGCTCTGAATCCATTCTGGTTCAGGGGGCTGCCCAACTCACGAATCATTCTTTGCTCAATTAAATTCTGTTAAATTTAATCTGCTTTAAGTTTTTCTTTTAACATTCCCAAATTTCAGGTACTGGGCAGCATTGTCATCATATTTCCCATATCCACATACCATCTACATAATCATATAATATTTTTCTTCAAATCAGCCTGTTTCAGCCTTTAACATATGTATTTGAAATGAAATCTTTAAATTATTTCCACAAGTGGAAAACTACTATTGTTTTCCACAAATAGAGGGTACCATAACAACAGGCAAAATGGGAAAAATAAGTTAATAATTTTTTTTTTTTTTGAGATGGAGACTCACTCTGTCGCCCAGGCTGGAGTGCAGTGGCATGATCTTGGCTCACTGCAACCTCCACCTCCCAGGTTCAAGTCATTCTCCTGCCTCAGCCTCCCAAGTAGCTGGAACTACAGGCATGCGCCACCACGCCCAGCTAATTTTTGTATTTTTAGTAGAAACGGAGGTTTCACCATGTTGGCCAGGCTTATCTGGAACTCTTGACCTCAGGTGATCTGCTTGCCTCGGCTTCCCAAAGTGCTGGGATTACAGATGTGAGCCACCACACCTAGCTGGAAAAAGAAGTTAATAATTATATCTAGGTTCTATTGCTTTCCAAAGCTTCTAAGCCTGAGGCCTGATGCCTTTGTTAGAAAGGCAGATGGGCAAAGGAAGGATAGGTGTTAAAGAGAGGTCGGCATCATGATGACTCTTCCTCCGTGACACCATCAGAAAAGAGAGAGACTTTCTCCCTGGGATGCAGTGGTGTCTCATGAGGAGGGTAGCACACGGCCAGGCTGCCAGCTCCACTTCCCCAGGGCTGGGCCGGTTTTAGAAACCAGCCGTCAGTAGCTTGGCTGCAGGCTCCAGTGCTGGAAGGAATCGGCTGCAAAGCACAGAAGCATTTCCCACTGCACAATGGGTTCCAGACCTCCTTGGACAAACAGAGGGGTTGGCAGTAGACACGCAGGGCCTCAGATCACCAGCAGGGGCCCTCACCCCTCAGACGCCAGGCCTTCCTGCCCAGGCCTTCCTGGGAAGGAGTGGTTTTGCTGATGCTAACAACGGCTGCTTGGGAGTCAAAACCCCAAAGAAACTTCAGAATGAAACCAAAGCCCTTCAAGGTTAAAATTCATAGCCCTTCTCTGTTCTGTTCAACCTCTTCCTATGCCTGGATGTTTTGTTTATCTGCCTGTCTGAGTTTCCTCTGATATATAAAGCAGAGTGCACAAATACAGGGCTACAGGATCAAGTAAATAATGCAAATGAGGGAAGTGTGCTGTAATAGGGAGTGGTGGGGTCTGAGGCTAACTGGAGCACCTGACCCAAAGAGAGGCAGCAGCCACTCAACCCTTACCCACTGTTCCCTTGTAGAAACATGAGCTCTGAATTGCTACAGCTACTAATTTTTCAAGAGATGCTGGAAATCTGAAATTTTTTTATGTGAAATCCCCATTTTTTACCAACTATTTTTTGAACTCTATGAGAGTGCATACAAATATGTGTACATGAGTGTTCGCAGCAGCTTTATTTGTAACAGCCCCAAACTGGAAACAACTGAAATGCTTATCAACAGGTGAGGCCACCCTCGGTAGCTCACGCCTGTAATCCTAGCACTTTGGGAGGCCGAGGCCGGTGGATCACCTGAAGACCAGCCTGGCCAACATGGTTAAACCCTATCTCTACTAAATATACAAAAAAAAATTAGCTGGGCAAGGTGGTGCATGCCTGTAATCCCAGCTACTCGGAAAGCTGAGGCAGGAGAATCGCTTGAACCTGGCAGGCGGAGGTTGCAGTGAGCCGAGATCGTGCCACTGCACTCCAGCCTGGGCAACAAAGAGAGACCTTGTCTCCAAAAAAAAATTATAAAAGGGAGATTGGCAGGTGTTAAAAGAGGTAAGGAAGGCATTCTAGCACTTTTGAGATGGTCAGAAGCAATGAAGAAGGAATAACCTTCTCATTGTATGATTCAGTGATATTAATGCTATATCCATGTAACACATCTAATATTTCACCTGCCAGGGTCTAGTTCCCACAACGTCAGAATAAGCATTTTCTCCATAGAAGTATCCCTGACCCCACACATCCTACCCCCAAAAACCATATTTGTGCATCTTTTCCCCCTGCACATTAAGAGATCCCCCACTCAAATGCACATTCACTTGGGTAATTGCATGTAAATGAGGGGTTGTTTTTCTGGAAGTTTCCAGGGCCCTGGGTCTCAGAGGAATCAGCACTCAAAGGCAGCAACCCACTCTGTGGCCACCAACTTCTTTAGTCCAGAGAAGTCACCAGCTCCTCTGCTAGCAGTGGTCAGTATGACACAGTGATACCTGGAGTCTCAAAGTGCAAGGATGAGGCCCCGGGGCAAGCTACGAGGCTTGGGGTGTGGCTGAGGTGACAGAACGCTAGCATCCCAGTGAACAGATGAGGCTGTCTGCACAGCCCCAAACCACTGTCTGCATGTGGAGCCGTGTAGATTTGATCTTACAAGGTGGATTCCTATGACCACTTGGGAAATAACTGCCTTGCAGCATAGGTAAGGATGGGCACTTGGAATTTTCCAGAAATGCCTTTTGCCAAGGAGAATCAGGCTAAGCTCAACTAATAACAGTTACATTTTTAAAGAGAGCATTTCAGTCCAGGCACGGTGGCTCAAGCCTGTAATCCCAGCACTTTGACAGGCCAAGGCAGGTGGATCACCTGGGATCAGGAGTTTGAGACCAGCCTGGTCAACATGGTGAAACCTCATCTCTACTAAAAATACAAAAATTAGCTGAGCATGGTGGCAGCCGCCCAGCTACTCAGGAGGCTGAGGCAGGAGAATCGCTTGAACCTGGAAGGCAGAGGTTGCAGTAAGCCAAGAGCTCGTTACTGCACTCCAGCCTACGCGATAGAGTGAGACTCCATCTCAAAAAAAGAAGAGAGCATTTCAAATCCTCTAGCCAAAGTAAACTGTTGAAAAGTGAAATGGTTGCTATATATTTATCTTCATTGCATCAATTTCATTTATTATTTTAGAATAACACCATGTGAAATTCACCAACCAGAAGACAAATCCTTGCTCAGGAAAATGTCAATAGTGTAGGGTTGGAGTTTGGTGCATTTCAGATGGGTGCTAACTTATTTGCAGAACAGTTGGTGATTAAATTATGACTATTAATAAAAATCCATGAGGTTGCAAAAACCCTCCAGTCTGTAGTGATGAGGTTGTTAGTAATAATTCAAAACTTCCCTGGAGGAATTTTTATTTTTATTTATTTATTTATTTATTTATTTATTTATTTCAACTTATTTTAATTTTAATTTTTTAGAGACAAGGTCTTGCTCTGTCACCCAGGCTGGAGTGCAGTGCCATGATCATAGCTCACTGCAGCATCAAACTCCTGGGCTCAAGGGATCCTCACTAGAGGAATTTGGAAAGGGAAAAGGTTTTGCTCTCCCCACCTCCATTCAAAAGATCCTTTCTCTCTCCACCAGTAATTATATTAATATTTACAGTTACCTTTTACTGAGTGTTTATCATTTGTCAAGCACTGTTTTAAGAGCTCCAGAGATTACCTCATTAATACATTAATGTTACCATGTAGAAATTCTTATCCCTGTTTCACAGGTGAGAAACCAGGTACCAACAGCCCACTAAAAGAGCCTTCCCAAGTCATCCCCAGACCACAAACTTCAGGCAATGAAACATAACAATGAACTACATTTGATCCACCGTATGAGATGCCTCATTAAAAGAAGATGCACAAGAGCCAAAAGATGGACGCCACCAAGTGTCCATAAATGGATGAATGGATAAAGAAAATGTGGTATAGACAGACAATGGAATATTAATTACTCTGACTTGAAAAAGAAGGAAATTCTGACACATGCTACAACATGGATGAGCCTTGAAGACATTACGTCAAGTGAAATTAACCAGTCACAGGAGGACAACTACTGTATGATTCCACTTATATGAAGTCCGTAGAGTAGTCAAATTCTCAGAGACAGAAAGCAGAATGGTAGTTACTTGTATTTGTCGGTTCTAATGCTGCTGCTAATAAAGACATACCCAAGACTGGGATATTTATAGAGAAAAAGAGATTTAATGGACTCACAGTTCCACATGACTAGGAAGGCGTCACAATCACGGTGGAAGGCAGAGGAGGAGCACAGGCACGTCTAACATGGCAGCAGGCAAAAGAGAATGTGCAGGGGAACTCCCTTTTATAGAACCACCATGTCTCAAGAGACTTATTCACTATCACGAGAACAGCAAGGGAAAAACCTGCCCCCATGGTTCAATTACCTCCCACTGAGTCCCTCCCACTGACACATGGGGTTTATGGGAGCTATAATTCAAGATGAGATCTGGGTGGAAACACAGCCAAATGATATTACCATGGATATGGGGGGAGATGGAAAAGGGGAGGGAGTGTTTAATGGGTGCAGAGTTTCAGATTGGGAAGATGGAAAAGTTCTGGAGATGGATTGTGGTGATGGATGCACAATGTATGAATGTACTTAATGCCACAGAACTGTACACTTAAGAGTGGTTAAAATGCTAAGTTTTATGTTATGTGTATTTTACCATAATAAAAATGGGTCTTTGCATGGAAAAAAAGAAAAAGAGACATTTAAAGCATGTATTCATGCATGCTTCATTCTTTAAAAAAAACCTCAGTACAAAACTCAACATTGCAGGCTGGGCATGGTGGCTCACACATGTAATTCCAGCACTTTGGGAGGCAGAGGCAGGCGGCTCACTTGAGCCCAGGGGACTTGGGCCCGGAAGTTCAAGACCAGCCTGGGCAATAAGGCAAAACCCCGTCTCTACAAAAAATACAAAAATTAGCTGAGGCGTGATGGGTGGGGGGTGTCTGTAATCCCAGCTATTCAGGAGGCTGAGGCAGGAGAATCACTTGAACCAGGGAGGCAGAGGTTGCAGTGAGCCGAGATTGCGCCACTGCACTCCAGACTGGGTTACAGAGCGAGACTGTCTCAAAAAAACCACCTCAACATTGTAGATCCCTTCCATTCATTGCAGAAAGATGTAAGGAGTACCAGGCAGTTATTAAGCAGTAGGGGGACAAGGTTAAATCAGGAGCAGTGCTCTGAAAACATATAGGCAAGTAAATCAACTAGTACAGTAAGATCACAGCCACTAGCACAAACATGGTGCCTACTACGTGCCCACACTCCTTCAGGTGTTATACCTGCATTAACTCAATCCTCACGGCAGTTATTTTTGTTTTGTTTTTTTTTTTTGGTTTGTTTTTTTTTTTTTTTGAGACACAGTCTTGCTCTGTTGTCCAGGTTGGATGGAGTGCAGTGGTGCAATCACAACTCACTGCAGCCTCCATCTCCCAGGCTCAAGCGATCTTCCTTGCCTCAGCCTCCTGTGACAATAATTCTTATCCTCATTCTACAAACAAGGAGACTGAGGCTCAGAGAAGTTAAGAAAGTTGTCCAAGTTTATAGAGGATTCATCACACCCATGCAGTCTGGCTCAGGGTCAGTGCTTCTAGCCAAAAGATATGAGATGGAAGAAGCAATGAAAACACAGTCTCAGAACGCAGTGGCCACCCAGAGATGGTGAGTGCAAATAAACCGTGGAGTTTAGGAAGGATTCCTGGAGGAAGCGACTTTTGAGCTAAGTTCCAGAGCAGGGGTTGTCAAAACTACAACCTGTGAACCTAATCCAGCCCACTGCCTAGTTTTGTGAAGTTTTATTGGAACACAGCCATGCTCATTTGTGTACAGATTGTCCACGGCTGCTTTTGCAGTATAGAGGCAGAAACCATATTGCCTGCAAAGCTGAAAACAGTTATCATCTAGCCTTTGAAAGGAAAAGTTTGCCAACCCTGTCCTACAGGATTAGTAGGAAAATAGTTCATGAAAGATAAAGGGAAGGTGCACAGGCCAACTCGATGCCCACTTTGCCTTCTCCAGGTATCTCACCCTTTTCTGGTCCTTCTTCCACTTGATGTCACCACCACAGCACAGGCAGCCTTCCCCCCTCCCTGGGCCTCTTCTGGAGCCTCCTAACCACTGCACCCATTCTATTTTTTTTTTTTTTTGAGACAGATTCTCACTCTGTCACCCAAGCTGGAGTGCAGTGGTGAGATCTCGGCTCATTGCAACCTCTGCCTCTTGGGTTCAAATGATTCTCCCGCCTCAGCCTCCCAAGTAGCTGGAATTACAGGTGCATGCCACTATGCCCAGCTGATTTTTTGTATTTTTAGCAGAGATGGAGTTTCACTATGTTGGCCAGGCTGGTCTCGAACTCCTGACCTCAAGTAATCCTCCCGCCTCTGCCTTCCAAAGTGCTGGGATTACAGCCGTGAACCACCACGCCCAGCCACTGCATCCATTCTTAACCTCTGCATCCCTTCTGCCACCCAGGCAGAAAAGAAATCAACAAAAGGACAAGCTTGGATCCAAACACTGTCCTGCTTAAAATCTTCAAAGGCTCCCCATTGTTCTTAGGTAGGAATCCAAACCCTTCACCAGGCCTACCCAGACCCACCTGCCCCTTCCTCCAGCTTCGTCCCGGACGCTTCCTTTGCCCTTGCTGCTCTCTCCGGAATCCTCTTCCCACCAACTTTTGGCCGCTCAACTCCCTGTTGATCTGTTCTTGGTGGCAATCTCCCCTGCTTCTCTGCTCCACCCAGTGTGGGTCCCATCAGAATCTCTGGCTCACCCACCCTTGCTCCCTCCCTATAAAAATGTTGCAATGATTTCATGGAAACTCCTGTTTCGAGGCCAGTCATGGTGGCTCACGCCTGTAATCCTAACACTTTGGGAGGCTGAGGTGGGAGGACTGCTTGAGCCCAGGAGTTTGAGACCAGCCTAAGCAACATAGCGAAACCCTGTCTCTACAAAAAACTAAAAAACTTAGCCAGGTGTGGTGGCACGCACACGTAGTCTCAGCTACTTGGGTCGCTTGAGCCCAGGAGTTCAAGCCTGCAGTGAGCCATGATTGTGCCACTGTGCTCCAGCCTGGGCAACAGAGCAAGATCATCTCAGAAAAAAAAAAAAAAAAAAAAGAGACAGAGAGAAGAAAAGAAAAATAAACTTTATTTATTTATTTTATTGTCTCTTTTGGAGTACCAGATCAACAGGTGGCAGATGTAGGTGGGCTGAAACTACCACTGTAATTTCCATCAAACCCTGCCTGCAGCCCACTAATCCCCCCAAAGACAGAGACACAATAAGAAAGGGCACAGTTCTTCTTCTTATTATTTTTTTGATACGGGGTCTCGCTGTCACCCAGGTTGGAGTGCAGTGGTGTGATCTCGGCTCACTGCAACCTCTGCCTCCCAAGTTCAAGCGAGTTCTCCCACCTCAACCTCCCCAAGTAGCTGGGATTATAGGCAAGCACCACCACACCTGGCTAATTTTTTGTATTTTTAGTAGAGACAGGGTTTCACCATGTTGGCCAGGCTGGTCTCAAATTCCTGGCCTCAAGTGATCTGCCCGCCTCAGCCTCCCAAAGTGCTGGGATTACAGGTGTGAGCCACTGTGCTTGGCCTTAAAAGGGGTACTGTTCTGCAAACACAAATTCAAGGCTAGTTCCCTCTGACTTGACTATCATCCAAGTTCTTTCTGTGTATAAATTTCACAGCCACCACTGTTCTTCCAGGAGAACGTCAAGTCCCCAGAGGCCAGGGCCCATGTTTATACGGCTCCTCATTTTATTCCTAGTGCCTAGCGCAGCATCTGGCACCCAGTGGGAATCTAAATTTGCATTGAGCAGGGACTATAAATTCCATCCAAAGAGGACTCCAAGAGCCAACCCGGAGGTGTGAAACAGCATGACGCAAAACGCCTAAAGGGCACACTGGTGTAGGCATAGCACGCAGACGACAGAATCGGGCAGTGCTACAGACTCCTCAGATCCAAAAAGCACTCCACCCCTCAGCAGGGAACCTTTAGACTGTTACAGTACCGTTTAGGCCTTTGGAAGTCAAAGATTACACTTCCAAAGATGCTGCTGTGGGCGGAGAAGATGTGCTGGAGTGGCAGAGACAATGGTGTGCCGTGCTCCGTTCTCTGCACCTGTCGCGCTCAGCCACGTGGGTCTTAGATGGAAAATTAGGGGTCCTGGGAGCGTCACAGCCTCCTGGGCACAGCTAGGCCAAGCTTCAGGCTTGTAAGCAAGACAAGATGGACTATGGATGCTTAAATACCCCCAGGAAGCTCAGCCCTTGGCCCCTTTTAGAAAGAAAAAGACCACAGACCTTGGAAGGGAGGGTACTGGTTCGGCACCAGGGGCAGGGCCAGCTTGGCCCAGATAACACTCAGATTCACGGGAGAAGGGTGAGGGCTTGGCAGAGAAGGCAGGGGTCCTGGGAGGATCTGCTCACCTTCGCCAGCTGCATCTGCAGCTTATTCTTCACATCCGTCACCTCGGAGACGCAGGCATTGAAGGCCAGGTTGGTGTCTGTGAACTGCCTCCACATCTGATCCGACAAGGTCTCAAAGAGGTGCTCCGCCTCCTCCCGCAGCCAGATGGAGTTGGCCCGCATGTTCTGAGAGTGTTTGATGTTGTCGTTACTGAACTTGGCCCAGGTCTCAGGTACGGAGATCCTGCAAAGGCACAAGGGTGAGTTGCAGCAGTCCTGGGAGACCTCAGAATCTGCGGTTTCTCCTCCTTCGCAGTCTTGGCCTCTGGGTCGGGATTATTCTCTGTCCTGTGCATTGTGGGATGTTTGGGATGTTTAGCAGCATCCCTGGCCTCTACC
This sequence comes from Gorilla gorilla gorilla, assembly GCF_029281585.2. Lineage (NCBI taxonomy): Eukaryota > Metazoa > Chordata > Mammalia > Primates > Hominidae > Gorilla > Gorilla gorilla. The sequence goes on from NC_073242.2 coordinate 14,314,705, forward strand.
CACTAGATGCCAGTAGCTCCCCAACCACCCCATTGTGACAACCAAAAAATGGCTCCAGACATTGCCAAATGACCCTGCCAAATGGGAGGGTGCAGTTACCCCTTGTTGAGAACCACTGTCCTGATCCAATACCCTCATTTTACAGGGGAAGCAAGAGAACCCTAAAGAGAGCAGCTGGTTGGCAGAAGGGCACTCAGTGAGTGAGTCAAAGAGAGGGGCTCCCGCAGAGAGCTCTTTTCCCTAACACCCACACCACCACCACCAGAAACACAACGCAGACAAGCCAAGAAGCAGGCATTGGGCCTGCTCCTTCACTGGGGTCCCTGAACCCCCCAACTCTGCGATGAGAATGTGGCCACGCTACTTTCACTGCCATTCATTCATGGAATATTTCTTCAACTTCTACCACATGCCAAGCATTGTTCCAGGCAGTTAGGAGAGAGCCATGAACAAGAACGGCAACATCCATGTCCTCATGGCGGTTAAGTGCCAGAGGAGGGAGATTGACAGTGAGTGAGGAGATAGTTACACAATGTGTTATGTGCTGGGAAGAGATTTAGAAACTGGAGGGCTGGGCCAGCCATGTCTCTAATCCCAGCACACTGGGAGGCCGAGGCAGGCAGATCAGTTGAGCCCAGGAGTTCAAGATCAGCCTGGGCAACGTGGTGAAACCCACATCTCTATAAAAAATGTCAAAAAAAAGTACCTACGTATGGTGGTGCATGCCTGTGGTCCCAGCTACTTGGGAGACTGAGGTGGGAGGATCGCTTGAGCCCAGGAGTTCGGGGCTGCAGTGAGCCATGATCGCACCACTGCACTCCAGCCTGGGCAACACAACAAGACCCTGTCTCAAAAGAAGCAGCAGCAGCAGGAGGACGAAAGAGACAAATGGAGTGGTGTCATTATGTGTTGGTCAGGGTTGTAAACAGGAATAGATGGAATACTCGGAAGGGTGTTCAGATCGTCTGGGATTAGAAAATGTATGAAGTGCTGAATGCGATGGCTCATGGCTGTAATCCCAGCACTTTGGGAGCCCCCACGTAGGTAGTGGGGCTCCTACGTAGCCTCCCATGTAGCTAGGACTACAGGCGAGTGCCACCACGCTTCGCTAATTTTTGTATTTTTAGTAGAGACGGGGTTTCACCATGTTGGCCAGGATGGTCTGGATCTCTTGACGTCGTGATTCGCCCACCTCGGCCTCCCAAAGTGCTGGAATTACGGGTCTGAGCCACCGCGCCTGGCCTCTTTTCAGACATTTTAAAGCACACTTAGGTTGCATGGTGCATAGAAAGTTTTAAAAATCATATAGTGTGTGTGATTGTTTTGCTTGGCTTTTGCAGGAGTTAAAAATCAAGCAATAAACAGGCATCTTGGGCTTTTGGAGATAGGAGTGGCACTAAGTCAGGTTCAGAGCTTTCATCCAACCAAGACCTGAGGTCCAGAGAGTGAAGCATCTTGTTCAAGGCCGCACAACAACGTCCCATCCCAGGACACTGAGGAAAGAGGAGACGATAAGGACAGCAGAGAGAAACATGCAGATTTACTTTGAGTGTCTCTGTTGCCTCTGAATGGTGGGACAGTGTCAATGTCATAAACAGCAACCTCTAAGCCCTTGTCCTCCCCTGCAGCAGACAGCTGAGCTCCCCAGAGAAAATAACCCGCTTAATCACATTCTCCCTGGGGAGGAATTTGCCAAAGACAGTCTGCGTCCTCAGCAGGCAGTGTGTCTCAGTAGGGGGAAGTGCCTTCTGGAGTCTTTGTTCTCTAAAGATGGAGAGGACAGCTGGCTTTGCTGGAGAGGCAGGAAGGCACCATTGGTAAAACACACAGGCTCAGTATTCAATGTAGATTCAGAATCACAGCTTTGCCATTTGCTGTGTGAGCTTGAGCCAATCGATTCACCTCTCCAAGCCTTAGTTTCCTCATTGTAAAATGGAGATAATAATGGTACCAACCCCCAGGGTTGCTGAGTGTTTAAATGTGAAGTCCTTGTCATGGCACTGGACAGAGTAAGCGCCCAAAAAATGTTTATTATTCATGAGATGTTGCATATGAAGCTGTCAGCACAATGTCTAGCACATAGCAAACACCAGGTAAAAGGTGTCTCTTCCTACCCAACATGGTGAAACCCTGTCTCTACTAAAAATACAAAAATTAGCTGGGCGTGGTGGCATGTGCCTGCAGTCCCAGCTACTCGGGAGGCTGAGGCAGGAGAATCACTTGAACCTGGGAGGCAGAGGTTGCAGTGAGCCGAGATTGTGCCACTGCACTCTGGCCTGGTGACAGAGCGAGACTCTGTCTAAAAAAAAAAAAAAAAGGTGTCTACTGCCATCTTCATCATCATCATCACCATCGTCATCATCATCATCATTAATCCATGGTAACGAGAACTGCAGTGAATAGAGATACTGCAATTCAGACAGTCACCAAACGTCCTGTTTCATCCGCCCAGACATAGCCCTGCTTTAAGAAAACCCTAAGGCCAGGCGTGGTGGCTCACACCTGTAATCCCAGAAATTTGGGAGGCCGAGGCAGGCAGATCACCTAAGGTCAGGAGTTTGAGACCAGCCTGACCAACATGCAGAAACCCCATCTCTACTAAAAATACAAAAAATTTAGCTGGGCGTGATGGCACATGCCTGTAATCCCAGCTACTCAGGAGACTGAGGCAGGAGCATCGCTTGAACCCAGGAGATGGAGGCTGTGGTGAGCCGAGATCGCACCATTGCCCTCCAGCCTGGGCAACAAGAGCGAAACTCCATCTCAAATAAATAAATAAATAAGAAAACCACAAATACAAAGCCCCAAGCTAGCACATCTGGGGAGCAATTAGTTGCCACAAATGGCAGCTCTCTTCTCCAGATGGAGTCTCTAGATGGGGGACTTTAAGTAGCAGGTCCCTCCTGGGTGTGGAAATTGGAGGCTCTGGGGCTGCCAGGTTTCTGGAGAGGAATCTGTTTGGGAAGAGAGACCCTCTGGACTCCCTGTGCAGATGAGGGGGGCCCAGCCCCCAAAGTCCTGCTCACCTTGCCAGTGCCATGGAGAAGAGCACCTTGTCAGGAAGAGAAGGAAAGTCCCCAGGAGTTGTCATTACCAGAAGTCCCAAAGGGTCACCTCAACACTTTGACATTTGTAAGATCCAGAAAGTGACCCCAGGCTTGGGCCAAGGAGACTGCCAAGGAACACCTTCCTTCTCGCTTCCCTTCCTCCCTTCCTGTGGTTCTTCTTTCCCTCCCTTCCTCCTTCATTCATTCTTTTATTCAATAAAAATTTATTGCATACCAACATGTGCCAAGCACAATTCTATGTGCTAGGGATTTTTTTTTTTTTAACAGAAGAAGGCAGAACTAAGATAGACTCCACCCTCCTGAGCATCTCTCAGACCTCAGACTACCAACTGGGAAGCATGTTTTCATTCTGCATAAAATCTCACAATAGCAAAGACTTGGAGCCAACCCAAATGTCCAACGATGATAGACTGGATTAAGAAAATGTGGCACATATACACCATGGAATACTATGCAGCCATAAAAGAAGATGAATTCATGTCCTTTGCAGGGACATGGATGAAATTGGAAATCATCATTCTCAGTAAACTATCACAAGAACAAAAAACCAAACACCGCATATTCTCACTCATAGGTGGGAACTGAACAATGAGAACACATGGACACAGGAAGGGGAACATCACACTCTGGGGACTGTGGTGGGGTGGGGGGAGGGGGGAGGGATAGCACTGGGAGATATACCTAATGCTAGATGACGAGTTAGTGGGTGCAGCGCACGAGCATGGCACATGTATACATATGTAACTAACCTGCACATAGTGCACATGTACCCTAAAACTTAAAGTATAATAATAATAATAATAAATAAATAAATAAATAAATAAATAAGAAAAATACCAAAAAAAAAAACTCACAATGCTGTGATATGCCCACGATCATGACAGGCTTACAGAAGGCACCACCTCATAGCTGCTGTGATGAGAAAATGAGGTCACACAGTAAGCACTTGATAAATGTTGGCTGTGATTATTCTATACTAGGCTCTGTGCTTAAAACTTCACACACCCACCTTTTTCATACTCACAGCAGCCCTGGGAAGTGGGTACTAATTTTCTCCCAGTGGTATAGATTCAGAAATGGCCCAAAGAAATGAAGTGACTTGCTCAGTGTTAGCGTAGAGTCTGGGATTTGAAGCCAGGCAGCCTGGCTCCAGATTCCACTCTCTCTCTCTCTCTCTCTCTCTCTCTCTAGCTGCTCTGGAAAACTCCTGGAACTCCTGGCCTCAGGCAATCCTCCAGCCTTGGCCTCCCAAAGGGCTGGGATTACAGGGGTAAGCCAACAAGCCTGGCCAAGCAAGAATTCACTCTGTTAAACCACCCCGCCACTAGCCGACCCCAGTTGGTCTCCCTGCCGAGGTTGTCACTTGTTTCGGAATTTTTTTTTTTTTTTTTTTTGGTGAAACTGCTGAGTGGCAGTGGTTGTGCGACCCTCACTAAGCCAATGGCATGCTCTCTCTTCCTGAAATTTGGATCTTGAATGGTGGGGCAAGGATGGAAAGATGAAGGTGCTCTGACCACGCGGCTCCCACTGCCAGAACCTTTCCTTCCCGCTTTCCCCTTGAGTTCGTGGCTCCCCCATAGCTCCTCCGGTAAATTCCATTTTGTCTTAAGCTAACCCGACTTGGATTCTGCCGCCTGCGCTAGAGGATCCCCGTTCAACCACGCCACTTCCCACTTAACTGGTGCACGATGCCCCTTTGCCATTCATTGGCAGGAGCAGAAGCCCTCACTCCAGTTGGACACGCCAGGGATGGGGAGGGGGAGTCCGATACTTACGTGCCGTCAATTTTCTCCATGCCGTGGAAGAAGCTGATGCAGTCTGACATATTTCTCAGGTTAAAGGCCTTCTCATCGATGCACTGGGCCGAGCTTTTGTCCTCGAGGTCCCTCTCCAGTGTGTGCTGAGCATCCCGGTTATCCCTGCAGGGAGGGAGGAGTCATTCCTGGACTATGCACCTGCACAGAGTACCCAGCTTGTGCCACACAGCAGGTGTGTGTTGCAAGCCCTGAACTCCCAGGAAGCCACCCAGTAGCTTCTCAGTCCTCTTCCCACCTCCATGCCCCACCACATACCCAGAAGCTCCCCCCAATCCAAACAGATTTGTCCTTTATTCTTTTTTTTTTTCCAGACAGAGTCTCACTCTGTCACCCAGGTTGGAGTGCAGTGGTGCAGTCATGGCTCACTGCAGCCTTGACCTCCCAGGCTCAAGCACTCTTCCCACCTCAGCCTCCTGAGTAGCTGGGACTACAGGCATGGGCCACCAAGCCCGACTAACTTTTTAAATATTTTTGTAGACATGGTCTTGCTGTGTTGCGCAGGCTGGTCTTGAACTCCTAGGCTCAAGTGATCCTCCTGCCTCAGTTTCCCAAAGGGTTGAGATTACAGGCATAAGCCACCACACCTGGCCCCTGTTGTCCTTTAGAAGAAGGATGGGTAAGCACTTACCGTAAAGGGTTACATGATAAATAGTTTAGGCTTTGTGGGTCATATGGTCTCCATTGCAACTACTCAACTGTGCACGAGAGCAGTCGCAGATATGTAAAAATCCATGTGGCTTCATCTCAATAAAACTTTATTTACAAAAACAGATGGCGGGCCAGATTTGTCCCTCCAGCTGTAGCTTGCTGACCTAATTTTGAAGATATCAATCCACACTTTGGACAAAGCCTGATGCAAGTCAAATCACTTTGTAAATCAATCATTGTGTCTGACCCTATGCTGGGCACCGAGGGATGAGACGCGAATAAGACGACCCAGTCACTGCCTTCAAGTTGCTCACAGATTTGTGTGAACAAATATAAAATATATGTATATATATACAGAACAGAATGGTAAGGGCATTGGGCAGGTTTGAAAATATGAAACAACACAGAGGAGGAAACCATTAACTGAGGGTGAGAGGGTGGTCAGGGAAGGCTTTCCAAGGAGGTGTCTGAGCTGGGTTTTCACAATAAATAGGAGTAGACCTTATGGGGGAATGAGAATGCCAAGCCGACAACATCACACGCGCCAACACAGAGAAGCTAGAAACACCAGATGTTTAGGGACCTCAGGATCAGGAACTGGGTGGAGTCAGGGGCTAGGTGAGGACAGGGATTGGGTGGGGTCACGGACTGGGCGGGGTCGAGGGCTAGGTGAAGACAGGAATTGGGTAGGGTTGGGGCTGGGTGGGATCAGAGACTGGGCTGAGGTAAAGAGAGGACAATGGATCAGGGCCAGGGCTTAAGCCAGCAGGGCTGGTTGGTATCTCGGCTAAGAAGCTTAGACTTAAAGATTACTGCCAAATTCCAGACATTTGAGAATCACTTCCATGATTCTTGTCAAATACCAAACTCTACTATTTACTTATTTTTCCTTTTTAAAATCACTTTTATTTAATTAATTAATTTTTTTGAGATGGAGTTTTCCTTTTGTCACTTAGGCTGGAGTGCAGTGGCACGATCTCAGCTCACTGCAACCTCCGCCTCCTGGGTTCAAGGGGTTCTCCTACCTCAGTCTCCCTAGTAGCTGGGATTACAGGCACCCGCCACACTCCTGGCTGATTTTTGTGTTTTTTTAGTAGAGATGGGGTTTCATCATGTTAGCCAGGCTGGTCTTGAACTCCTGACCTCAGGCGATCCGCCTGCCTTGGCTTCCCAAAGTGCTGGGATTATAGGCGTAAGCCACCGCACCTGGCCTAAAATCACTTTAAAAATGTAAATAAATGTATGATAAAAGGAAAATTTACATCCCTGTCTTTAAAGAAAAACCCATCACCCTTTCCATTAATAGAAGATCACCTCAGACCTAAATATTAATACTAAGTAGGCACTCGCTAAATCCTAGCTAGAATCTATTTCCTCCAGAAGGTTCTAAGCCTGGACCTTTTTCTGTTTCCCTGTTGGCTGAAAAAAAAGAGATCAGTTGATGTTACAGACACATAAGCAGCAGCTGAAACTTTTGCCTTGAAGTGTTTAGAAGAATTGTAAGAGTAGAGAGGGGAGTAACCTCCATTAAGTGAGGGTATGTCAGACACCAGCTAAACCGAGTGTATCTGTTCTCTATCTGTCTCTCTGCCTTTCTCTCTCCCTCCCTTCTTGTGTCTATGTCTCTGTCTCTCTAACCTTTGTCTATTTCTTGGTTTCTCTCTGTCTGAGCCTCCGTGTGTCTCTGTGGGTCTCTCCCTCCCTCCCCTCCATCTATATCTTTTTTTTTTTTTCCTGCTGTGGATGTTGGTTGCGGGTGAGGGGTTCCCAGCAGGCCAGGAGCCAGGAAGTGAAATCCTCACAGTGGTGGCGGTTCCCACCTATCAGGAAGCTCGGGTCATGTCAGAGCAGGAGGAACCCCAGTCCCGGGGCCCTTGGGGTTTCCAAATTGGCAGAGTCCTGGAGAAATGGGGCCCTGTCCTGCCTAATGAGCTGGAATGTGAAGCGAGGCCAGGATGTGGAAAGCAAACATGTTAGAGAATTAGAGGGAAACCTGGGGGCCTCAGAGTCCAGCGTGTCCAGCTGCCTGGCCCTTGTCATGAGGCCTAGGGAAAGAGGAGGCAGTCCTGTCCTCCCTACTCGGCCCACAACCAAGGGCCAGACCAATGCCAAGCTCACCCTGCTGTCAGCCCACCAGGAAAAGCCCAAACGTGGCTCCTTCTCTATCAGGAAGAGCCTTTTCTCACCTGGTGCGGCAAGGACCCCACCCTGCCCAGATGCGGGCCTCAGGCTTCGCAGAAAACCATGAGCCAAGAGCCTGGTGTTGGCCACCTGAGCAGGTCAGCGGCAGAGCTTCCCCAAGGGGGTGAGGACACACCAGACTCTGCCTGGCTAATGAGGCTCTGGCTGGCTCTCGGTTAATTAGTATAATCCCAATCCCTCTGGCAGCACAAGCTGTGAGATAGCAGGAGTCATCTGACACACAGCCACTGCCCAGCGACAAACAGCCTCCATCCAGCGTGGCTCGGCCTCCAGTCTCCACAAAGCGAAATGCTGCCCTGACCTGCTCTCATCCTCTTCCTCACTCACTCTGTGCTTGCTTTCTCTCTCTCCTGCTGTCTGCCTCAGTTGCTCTCATCTCTCTCGGTCTCTATCCAAGCTCAAGCATCTCCCTCTCTCTCTCTCTCTCTCTCTTTTTTTGAGACAGTCTTGCTCTGTGGCCCGGGCTGGAGTGCAGTGGCACGATCTTGGCTTACTACAACCTCCGCCTCTTGGGTTCAAGCGATTCTCCTGCCTCAGACCCCTGAGTAGCTGGGATTAGAGACATGTGTCACCACCCAGCTAATTTTGTGTTTTTAGTAGAGACGGGGTTTCACCATTTTGGCCAGACTGGTCTCGAACTCCTAACCGCAAGTGATCCACCCACCTCGGCCTCCCAAAGTGCTGGGATTACAGGCATGAGCCTCCGCGCCCAGCCTCTTTTCCTCTTTCTCCATATCTGTCTCTCTCCTTCTCTTTGCCTTTCTCTGTCTCTATCTCATCTCTTGGCAGATACTTCTGGCATATCTGACTCTGTGCCTCTCTGTCCGTCTGTCTCCCTACTCCCCACCCGTCTCTGTTTATCTCTTCATGTCTCTCTGTCTCTTTTGATGTCAGTGCTCATCTCTCTCTCTGTGTCTCTCAGTCTCTGGGACTGTCTCCATCTGTCTCAGTCTTCCTGGTTCTCCCAGATCCCCCCACCTCTGGTTGCATCATCTGGGGTTGCACAAGCGGCCTCCTGATCCCAGTCTCAGGATTTCTCCTCTGAGGTCCAGCTCCCCACTTCAAGTCTGGGATTGGTTCACTCTGCCGGCTCAAACTATCCCACTTCCCAAACGTCAGCCCTCCTGTCCCCACCAGCGCCACGGTTTGTCACATCCCATGGCAGCTACAAATGGAAAACCATTCTCTCTTGCCATAAATAGAAGATCACAAAAATAACTGGAAGAAAGAACAGAATAGAGAGCCCAGAAATAAATCCAGGCATTTACAGTCAATTGATTTTCAGCAAAGATGCCAAGAACATACAGTGGAGAAAGGACAGCTTCTTCAACAAATGGTATTGATACAAGTGGAAAGGTACATGCCGAAGAATAAGTTAGAGCCCTATCTCACACTGTAGACAAAAATCAACTCAAAATAGATTAAAGATTAGCTGGGCCTGGTGGCAGGCACATGTAACCCCTGCTACTCAGGAGGCCGAAGCAGGAGAATCACTTGAACCCAGGAGGAGGAGGTTGCAGTGAGCCGAGATTGCACCAATGCACTCCAGCCTGGGTGGCAGAGGGAGACTCCATCTCAAAAAAAAAAAAAAATAGATTAAAGACTAAAATGTAACACCTGAAACTGTAAAACTACTAGAAGAAAACATAGGGGAAAAGTTCCATGACATTGGTCTGGACAATGACCCCAATAGCACAGGAAATCAAAGCAAAAATTGACAAATGAGATTACATCAAGCGAAAAAGCTTCTGCACAGCAAATGAAACAATCAAGAGACTGAAGAGACAACCTCAGAAATGGGAGAAAATATTTGCAAACTACATCTCTGATAAGGGGTTACTATCCGAAATATGTAAAGAACTCAGACAACTCAATAGCAAGAAAACAACCCAGTTTTAAAATGGACAAAGTTACTGCGGCACAATTTATGATAGCCAAGATATGAAATCAACCTAAGCATCTCATAACAGATGAATGGATAAAGAAAAGGTGGCATGTATACACAACAGAATACTACTCAGCCTTAAAAAAAGAAGAAAATCCTGTCATTTGTGACAACATGGATAAGCCTATAGGATATAATGTAAAGCAAAATAAGTCAGGCACAGAAAGACAAATATCTCATGATCACACATGTATGTGGAATCTAAAACAAGCGAACAAATAAAAGCACAGAGTAGAATGGTGGTTACCAGAGGCTGGGGGTGGGGTATCGGGGAGATGTTGGTCAAAGGGTACAAATTTCAGTTCGTCAGGAGGAATAAGTTCCAGACACATGGTGACCATAGTTAACAACAATGTACTGTGTTCTTGAAAATCACTGAGCTTTTAAGTGTTCTCATCACAAAAAATAAGTATGTGAGGTAACATATATGTTAATTAGTTCCAATTACTTCAATGTTTTGAAATATACACGTAATTTCAAAACATCATGTTTTATATGTACAGCATATACCACTTTTGTCAATTAAAAATGAATAAGTAATTTAAAAAATAAGTGTAAGAAAAATGCAATAAAACAAAGACACTGGCCTGTCCCAATTCTCCCTTTGTTAAAATTTGCCTGTTTAAATAAGAGTATTTAGGCCAGGCGCAGTGACTCACGCCTATAATCTCAGCACTCAGCACTGTGGGAGCCTGAGGTGGGCAGATCACCTGAGATCAGGAGTTTGAGACCAGCCTGGCCAACATGGCAAAACACTGTCTCTACTAAAAATACAAAAAATAGCTGAGTGTGGTGGCATGGGCCTGTAATCCCAGCTACTCGGGAGGCTGAGGCAGGAGAAACTCATGAATCTGGGAGGTGGAGGTTGCAGTGAGCTGAGCCCGTACCACTGCACTCCAGTCTGGGCAGCAGAGTGAGACTTCATCTCAAACAAATAAATAAACAAATAAATATGAACATTTAAGGGATTTTACTTACTGAATTGATTTTTATTTATTTTATTTTATTTTTTAAGCCTTTACGGGTACACAGTAGGTGTATATATTTGTGGGGTACCTGAGATATTTTGATACAGGCATGCAATTTGTAACAATCACATCAGGGTAACTGGGGTATCCATCCCCTCCAGTATTTATCATTTCTTTGTGTTACAAACATTCCCATTTATACTCTTTTAGTTATTTTTAAATGTGCAATAAATTATTGTTGACTGTAGTCACCCTGTTGTGCTTAAGGTTTTTTTAAGTGAATCAATTTATAGACAAACTATAGGTAACAATAGTCCCGGTGATAGGTGGAATCGTGAGAAATTAGAACAGGGGCACACAAATTATTGAACTTCAACTCTGTTTGTGTCCTTTCAGCCATCATCCCTCCTGCTATATTTGCATCTTCTCTATACACCTCCACCCCGATGTCTTTCTAGGGGTCTCCAATGTGTCCGTGACCAAGCTCTTTGCTCTATGGGTAGCTTGCCTGCGATGTCTTTCTCCCTAACACCCAGAACTAACCCCTTCGGGGGATCCAAGGGCTCCTAGAGGAGGAGGTGGGTTCTGGGGCACAGCAAACCAAGATGTGTGCTCCCAGGGCTGATTTGGAAGGTACCCGGCCCCCCTGCATCCACGCCAACTGCCCATGTGCACCAGGCAGCGGGAGGGACAGCCATTGCCAGGTTGCCAGCCTGTCCCGTGCTTTCTGTGTCTCTGTGTCAAGAGTGAATGAAGTGGAAAAACCAGCAGAGCAGCGTGCCCTGAAAGAGTCAAAGGTGAGTGCCAGCTGCAGGTGGAGGTGAGGTGGCTGCTTTCAGGGAGAGCTGGTGCCAAGGGCTTCACTATGGGCCCCAAGCCCCGTAAAACTTAAGTCTCCCTTTAATTATGAGAGGGGCCCCCAGGTTTGTCGGGATACTGGTTACATAATCTTGTAAGAACAAAAAGCTGATTTTGTTTGAAGACTTCTGGCTCAATGCGTCCACCAGCTCCCTTGTGGAGGTGCCCAGCCCCTGGCCTTGCTACCTAATACCACCCACCCTCTGTCATCTCCCAAGGTTCAGAACTCAAATGGGGAAGCCACAGGCTAAGAGGGGCCTCAGGGAGGCCAGTTGCCTCTTGCCAGGGCTCTCGCTGTAAACAAGAGAAACCAGTGACACACGGGTTGTGAGAGTCAATTGTGCACTTCTCTGTAACATCATATTAGCAGCTTAAAATCAGCCATTGTGGTAACATTTACACCAGCGAAACTGGCAGATACTATGATCAGGACTCTTTTTTTTTTCCTAGAAAGCTGGTTGTTGAACATTTACCAGCACACCACTGACCAAAAGAACCACCCAGAGACAAGTGGGCCCATCTGGCTTGTCCCCCAGAAACCTGAGAGTCCTAAAACAAACCCCAAGGAGAGGGAATTTAAAAAAAAAAGCCCTTACCGCATCTGGATATCAATTCTTTGAGCTAATTTTCTCATCTGTTCTTGGCAACATTTTAGCAAATCCACTTCCTGAAATGAAAAATGTCAGAAAGAGCAGTGCCTCTTAGAACCTCACAGTCTTGTCTCCCAGGCCAGAGCCCTCACCTTTCCCCTCCCGTCTCACTGACCACCCTCGACCCCAGGAGGTGAAATGTCAGCGTGGGGCCCCTGCCTCAATCCATGTGACCCCAGGGCCAGGCAGCTAAGGGTTGATTGTGGAGGCTCCACCTTTTTTTTTTTTTTTTGCCCTACTTTCTTTTTATAGACTCCCAGAATAAAAGAAAATTTAGCACCTACCATGTGCCAAGCACTCACTTATAGATTATCATTACATTAAATAATGCATATGATGTGGTACAGCCTATGACATATAGTAGGTGCTCAATAAACGCTAGCTTTTATTATTGTTATTGGTATATTATTATCATGCCCATTTTGGAGATGAAAAGACTGAGGGCCAAATAACTCCATTACTCCCTGTTCCTAAATTGCAAACTAGGCCTCCACCCATGCTTCCTGAGCCCTCACTTTCCACATGGTGACACATGTGGCTTCTGCTCCTGACAGGTAGCTCAGTAATTTCTCTGACCTGCTGGCCTTCCCGCCTCCTTCAGGGGGCTGGGCAGAACCAGGAGACGCCTTACCCGGATGAGGTTTTTCTCCACGTTGTCATGGACCAAATCGATCCCAATCCTCTTCTCTCGATGGTACAGACACTCCAAAGCCACCTGTGGGAAGCAGCAGAAAGAACGTATTCTTCCTGTAGGTGTATGTAGACCCTGAGCAGAAGGGACTCACATCCACCCTTGCCATAATCTGTTCCTTTCTCCCGGAAACCTGGGTGCTTCATGTGACCTCACTACTGGGCATTGGATGGGCTTCTGCCTCCCCTTCTCCCCAGATGAGAGCTGTGGGTTGTCATATGACCAAGGCATCCGGAGATGCAAGGCCCATGTAGAGAAAACAGGATAAAGTAGCATCCCAAGAACCAATTTTGATTCCCATAATTGCATCAGCAGCCCCAAGCCTTCCCACAATACAATAATACATAGAATAAAACTTCATAATAATTTCAGATAAGACGGTATTGGCTGCCATCTTCCATGTAGCTTCTCTTCTGACTTCAGTCGGGGCTTGACCACTTCCTATTGTGTGCATTTGGGCAAACTGCTTAACCTCTCTGCTGGTTTCCTCCTCTGCAGATGGGTGCCATATTGGTGCCTATCTCACAGGTTCATTGTGCAGGTGAAGTCGGCTTGACAAGTGTAAATCACTGAGAACATTGCCCATAAATATTACCTGTGAATATGCATGTGGTGAGAAACATTCACTTATCCAGACCGCTTTGCATCCAGAGTCCATGTGAGTGCTGGCTAATAGGCTAAACATGGAAACACACGACGGACCTTCTAGAAAAGACATTCCCTGATAAAAAGCAATGGTGCCCATTGATGCGTCTGCTCTTTTTTCTACCCTTGCCTTCCTGCCTCGAATGAGAATATCAAGAGGCCCCTGGCATGCAGGAACTTGCAGTATAAAATACGAAACCTCCTTGGGAACAGGAGGACACAAACCACATGCTGTGGGTGGCAGAACAGAAAGAGAGGAGCCTGGGTCCCTTCTGGCACCAAGTTGAGGCTGCAGCCGCCTGATCTGTCTCCCTCTGGAATTTTCCTTATGACAGAAAAATGAATTCCTGTTTGGCTAAACCACTATCGTGGAGTATTTGTTACATGCGGCTAAAAGCTATCCTAAGTGAGCAGGGAGACAACTGGAGGCTAGGAGACCACGGAAGTGTTAGGAATGTCCACATTTAGTTTTTGTTTGTTTGTTTGTTTGTTTTGTTTTTTGAGATGGAGTCTTGCTTTGTGGCACAGGTTGGAGTGCAGTGGCGCGATCTCAGCTCACTGCAACCTCCGCCTCCTGGGTTCAAGAGATTCTTATGCTTCAGCCTCCCAAGTAGCTGGGATTACAGGCATGTGCCACCATACCCAGCTAATTTTGTATTTTTAGTAGAAATGGGGTTTCATCATGTTGACCAGGCTGGTCTCGAACTCCTGACCTCAGGTGATCCACCTGCCCTGGCCTCACAAAGTGCTGGGATTACAGGTGTAAGCCACTGTGCCCAGTCACATTTAGATATTTACTCATTTATTCAGCATGTATTTATTGAATGCCTACTCTGCGCTTTGCCCTGTTGTAGGCTGGGAATACATTCAAAACATTAGTGTAAACAACACCAGTCAGCACCGACATTGGTCACTACAGACCCACACAGATATACAGATGCCCTGCACTGAATAGCAGTCTTGAATACATCAGTGACAAAGCAGGGAAAAATCTCTACCTTGATGGAGACTATACTGTATTCTAATATTCAATCAAGTATAGAGCATGTTAAATGATAAGTATTATGGGGAAAAATAAGGCAGTTATGGGCCAGGCACGGTGGCTCATGCCTGCAATCCCAGCACTCTAGGAGGTCAAGGCGGGAAGATCAGATCGAGACCAGCCTGGCCAACATAGCGAAACCCTGTCTTTACTAAAAATACAAAAATTAGCTGGCCATGGTGGCGGGCGCCTGTAATCCCAGCTCCTCAGGAGGCTGAGGCACGAGAGTCGCTTGAACCCAGGAGGCAGAAGTCGCAGCGAGCCAAGATCAAGCCACTGCACTCCAGCTTGGGTGACAGAGGGAGACTCTGTGTAAAAAATAAATAAATAAAAAATAAATAAATAAATAAGTCAGTTATTTTAAGCATGTGCTTTAAGGACCAGAACACACACATGCTCAGGCATGCATAAGTATGCACACAATATTTTCATGAAACCCCTGCAACTCTGATGTAGCTTCAAGGAGAAAAGGAAATTCTATTCAGTCCAAGAAACCCTGATTTGACTGGGATTATCCTGAATTGACTAAGATTGTATTACTGATCGTATTCGATGATGCAGCTCAAACCGACCTGCAAGGTGCCTGCCACCTTGATCTTCAGTCAAGGGAAGCGGAATGAGCGGGCAGTATCCCCATGACACAGCCACAGCCCTGTCCCCACCCCTGTACTCGCCTGCAATGGGCAGTTCACCTCATTGGCCGCGCACTCCAGCCGCCTCTTGACCGTCTCCAAGTTCTGGTTCTCAGTCAGAAGCCTGTCCAGCTCATAGCTCAGCTCTGACTTCCAGAAGCCAATGTCCGACAGCCTCTGGCCCAGGTTCCGGGAGGTGCCCTCCTGCATCTGGTGCGTCAGCTGGTCCTTGTCCTGCAAGAGCCTCATGGAGTCGTCCGTCAGCCAGCTGGCCCACAGCTGGGAGGCCTCGGCCCCACGCACCTGCAGCTGGTTGGACTGGTCCCAGTCGTGGTGGCTATAGCGAGAGAAGAGTGCTGAGCGCAGTGCGGGCAGGATGGTGGGCGGCCGCAGGGTACTGGTGCTCTCATCCGGGCAGGTCTGGACATTGGCTATCTTGTAGAAGAGGCTAGGCCTCCATGAATTGAGGTAGCGGTACCCGGGCAGGTAGTAGGGCTGATAGCACTCCTGGATCACTGGCGCCTGTACAGCTGGCAGTGAGGTCAAGCCACAGCATTTCTTGGGACCACAGTAACTGGCGGTCTGAGTGGTCCCAAGAAACTCCATCCTCTCTCATGAGCCCCACTCGGGCAAAACTCTGCTCAAGGAGCCAAAGGCATCACCAGGAAAGGCGAAAGTGCTTCTCTTGGGGACTAGCAGAACCTCTATGACTCAGCACTGGTGTCATAAAGCCTGGGGAGAGGGACTCTTAGCGGGGCCTTTGCTCACTTACAGGCCAGCTGCAGCCATATTGTCCAAAACAAAAAGACAAAAACAATAATCAGCGAAGTGAATGTGAGTTTCATAATCCACAGATTCGGTTGCAAGAAGTGACATTTTATCTTCCTATTACAACTGGGCGGGAGGAAAATTAATGTAGTTTACCCAGTGAATTCAATCAGCTCAGGGACAATTTGGTCAAAGCGAGTTGTTTTCTTTCTTTCTTTGTCCCCAACATGGCATCAAAATGGTCCATCTGAGGTGAGGCATGGTAGCTCATGCCTGTCATCTCAGCACTTTGGAAGGCTGTGGCCAGAGGATCACTCAAGTACAGGAGTTACTAGTATAGGAGACTAGCCTGGGCAACTTATTGAGACCCCATCTCTACAAAAGAATTTTAAAACGAGCTGGACACAGTGGCCGGCACCTGTGTGCCTCCAGCTACTCAGGAGGCTGAGGCAGGAGGATGGCTTGAGTCCAGGAGGTGGAGGCTGCAGTGAGCTGTGATCACACCACTGCACTCCAGCCTGGGTGGCAGAGCAAGACTGTCTCCAATAAAAAAAGAAGGTTCATTGGTACCATGGAATACCACTCAGCAATACTACTCAAAACGGCACAAACGAATCTCAAATTTTAAGCTATGTGGAAGCAGCTAGGCTCAAAAGATGACACTGTATACTAGTCCATGTATATGACATTCTGGAAAAGACAAATCCATACGGACAGAGAACAGATCAGTGGTTGCCAGGGTCTAGAGGTTGGGGGAGAGTTGTTGACTCCAAAGGAGCACAAGAAAATTGGGAGGGGCGAGACAGTATGTTCTAGATCTTAATTGTGTTGGTTACACATTTAGTGGAAACCTATAGAAGTTTCCACTAAAAAGAGTAAAATTTACTGTACATCAATTATACTTCAATAAACCTGATTTTTAAAAATAGAGGGAGGGATCTTGTGCATCAGGAGGCAGAGACCATGTCTATTTTGCTCACCATTAAATTCCTGGCATCCAGCACACCATTGAATGAGTGAATGAATGGGTATCTAAAATGAGAGCTTTCTTGTTCCAAAAAAGTTATTAACTCTATATTCTATAACAATTTTTTGTTTTCAGAGAGACAGTCTTGCTCTGTTGCCCAGGCTGGAGTGCAGTTGCATGATCGTAGCTCACTGCAGCCTGAAACCCTTGGGCTCAAGTGATCCTCCTGCCTCAGCCTCCCAAGTAACTGGGACTACAGATGCATGCCATCATGCCTGGCTAATTTTTTTTTTTTTTTTTGTAGAGATGGGGGTCTCACTATGTTGCCCAGCCTGGTCTCAAACTCCCGGCCTCAAGCGATCCTCCCGTCTTGGCCTCCCAAAGTGCTGGGATTACAGGCATGAGCCCCCCACCCCCACCCTACCACCACCACCCAGCCTATAACAATATTTTAATTACACCAAGAAATTCTCCTCCCTCTTTGGCTGGTGAGAGTAGCAACAAAGTGACAAGGTACAGAACAAGAGGAGTGCTTGATTTGTGGGGCTTCTTTCTGCTGTTGAACTGGGAAAGAGATGAATCTAACTCTCAAATGGTCTTTGTTAGTAGAGTATGATGTTCAATAGCAATTTTCCCCCAGTCGCCTAAAATCAGGAGTGGGTATGAGAGGACCAAGGCAGCAAAAGTGAAGATAAATAACATTTAGTAAGCACCTTCAATGTTCTTGTGCTTTACATAGACTCATTTATTTCATTTCCACAGAAAACCTTTCAGGAAGGCGTCACACCCACATCTTCTAGCGTGGGATCAGAAAAGCAAGTGGGCCCTGGTCCTCCCGACGTTCACAACCCTTACCTCTCAGGATCTTCTAAGATGGGACGTCACATACAGGAGGGGACTACACACAAAAGGCAGCCAAGAAATGGATGAAAAAGATTAGGGTATTTTTTTAAGCACTAAATGGTTATGGTAAAATATTATTTTGGAGGAAGTGTAGGGGGAGGCGAGGGGAAAAAAGGTTTTTTGTGTAACATCAACAAGTATAAAGTGAAATTTAGGGTTTCTCATCATCCTTGGCTTCTTGTAGCCTCCTCAGATATAACTAATATTATCAGATTTTTCCAGAGATAATTCATACATATATAGCATATATCTAGATAATGTCATATATAACACACTATGATATGAATGAAATATCTAAAATATTTATAATAATATCAAGTGTTAACACACATTGTTACCACACTATGATGTTAACAAATATCTATGATATTTATAATATCTAGTGTTAACACAATGTGATATTAGTAAACTAACACATCTACAAATTCTAGTGTTAACACACTGTGATATTAATATCTATATTTATAATATCTAGTGTTAACACTATGATATCAATAAAATATCTATATTTATGATATCTAGTGTTAACACACTGTGATATTAACAAACTATCTATGACATTTATAATATCTAGTGTTTACAGTGTTAACACACTATGATATTAAGAAAATATCTTTATATTTATCATATCTAGTCATGACACACTATGATATTAAGAAAATATGTATCCTATTTACACGATCTTGTGTTAACATACAGTGTAAACACACTATGATATTCATAAAATAGCTATGATAAATATAATATCTAGTGCTAACACACAGGGTTAATACATTATGATATTAATAAAATATCTATGATATTTATAATATCTAAAGTTAGCACACTGTGTTAACACACTATAATATTCATAAAATATCTACAATATTTATGATAACTAATGTAAACACACAATGATTAATAAAATATCTATATTTATAATATCTAGTGTTAACACAGTGTTAACATGCTATAATATTAAAAAATATCTATGATATTGAAAATATCTAGTGTTAAAACATTAAGATATTAATAAAATATGATATTTATAGTAGCTAGTGTTAATACACAGTTAACTCACTATGATATTAATAAAATATCCATATTTATAATATATAGTCTTAACACACAGGGTTAACACACTATGCTATTAATAAAATATCTATGACATTTATAATATTTAGTGTTAACACAGTATGATACTAATAAAATATACATGGTATTTATAATATCAAATGTTAACACACTATGATATTAATAAAATATCCATGACATTTATAATATCTAGTGTAAAAACACAATGATATTAATAAAATATGCATAATATTCAGGAATTAATATCATGGATATTAATAAGATAGCCATGATAATTATAATATCTAGAGGTAACACACTATGATATTAATAAGCTATCCAAGACATTTATAATATCTAGTGGTAAAACACTATAGTATTAATAAAATATCTATGGCATTTGTAATATTTAGTGTTAACACACTATATTAATAAAATATCTATGATATGTATAATATCTAGTGTTAAAATGCTATGATATTAATAAAATATCTATGACATTTATAATATCTACTGTTTACACACAGTGTTAATACACTATGACATTAATAAAATTTCCATGATATTTATAATATCTAGTGTTAACACACTATGATATTAATAAAGTATCCATGATATTTATACTATCTAGTATTAACACATGTGATACTAATAATATATCTATGATATTCATAATATCTAATGTTATCACAGGGTGCTAACACACTATGCCATTAAGAAAGTATCCATGACATTTATAATATCTAGTGTTAACACAGTAGGATATTAATGAAATCTCCATAATATCGCACCCCCTGTGACATTAGGAGTAGTATCTCCCTAGAATATTATGAATAATATCACAGGGTGTCCACATATGATGTACATCTCTGTGACATTAGAAGTAATGTCTCCCTTGGATATTACGAATAATGTCACAGTGTCCACACACGGTGTACACCTCCTGTGACATTAGGAGTAAAATCTCACTAGGATATTAGGAATAATATCACAGGGTGTACACACATGGTGTAAACCCCCTGTGACATTAGCAGTGATATCTCCCTAGGATATTAGGAATAATATCACAGGGTGTACACACGGTGTACACTTTCTGTGATATTAGGAGTAATATCTCCCTAGGATATTCCGAATAATATCACAGGGCATACATCCCCTGTGAAGTTAGAAGTAATATCCCCCTAGAATACTACAAGTGATATCACAGTGTGTACACCCCCTGTGATATTAGGATTAATATCCTTCTAGAATATTATGAATAATATCACAAGGTGTATACCCAGTGTGACATTAGGAGTAATATCTCCATAGGATATTATGAAATATATCACAGGGTGTACACCCACTGTGACATTAGGAGTAATATCCCCCCTAATATATTAAAAATGATATCACAGGCCGGGCGTGGTGGCTCACGCCTGTAATCCCAGCACTTTGGGAGGCTAAGCGGGTGGATCATGAGGTCAGGAGATTGATACCATCCTGGCTAACACGGTGAAACCCCGTCTCTACTAAAAATACAAAAAAATTAGCCAGGCATGGTGGTGGGCGCCTGTAATCCCTGCTACTCGGGAGGCTGAGGCAGGAGAATGGTGTGAACCTCGGAGGTGGAACTTGCAGTGAGCCGAGATTGTGCCACTGCACCCCAGCCTGGGTAACAGAGCGAGATGCCATCTCAAAATAAAAAATAAATAATAATAATAATAATATCACAGGATGTACATCCATTGTGAAATTAGGAGTAACATCCCCCTAAGATATTATGAATAATATCACATGGTGTACTCCCACTGTGACAAGAGAAGTAATATTACCCTAGGATATTAGGAATACTATCACAAGAAGTACACACGTGGTATACACCCACTGTGACATTAGAAGTAACATCCCTCTAGGGCATGACGAATAATATCACAAGGTGTACACACATGGTGTACAACCACTGTGACATTAGGGGTAACATTTCTCTAGAATATGATCAATAATATCACAGAGTGTACATCCTGTGAGTAACATCCTAGGAGTAAAATCCCCAGAGGATATTAGGAATAACATCACAGGGGATGTACACACATGGTGTACACCAACTGTGACATTAGGTGTAACATCTTCCAAGGATAAGACGAATAATATCACAGGGTGTACATACATGGTGGACACCCCCTGTGACATTAGGAATACATCTCTTTAGAATATTAGGAATAATACCACAGGGTGTACATCCCCTGTGACATTAGAATTAACATCCCCCTAAGATATTAAGAATAATATCACAGGTTTACATGCCCTGTGACATTAGGAGTAACATCCCCCTAGGAGATTACAAATAATATCACAGGGTGTACACCCTCTATAATATTAGGATTAAAATTCCCCTATAATATTATGAATAATATCACAGGGTATATACCCCCTGTGATATTAGGAGTAACATCATCCTAAAATATTACAAATAATATAACAGGGTATACACACCCTGTGACATTAGGAGTAACATATCCCTAAAATGTTACTAATAGTATCAAAAAGGGGTACATAACCTACGACATTAGAAATAACATCCTCCTAGGATATTACAAATAATATCACAGTAGATATTACTCCTAATGTCACAGTGGGTGACCACACATGGTGCGCACCCACTGTGATATTAGGAGAAATATCTCCCCAGAATATAATGAATAATGTCCCAGAGTGTACACACACGATGAAAACCCACTGTGAAATTAGGAGTACTATCTCCATGGGGAATTACGGGTAATGTCCTAGGGTGTACACACAGGGTGTACACCCACTGTGATATTAGGAGTAATATCTCCCCAGGTTATTATAAATAACTTCCCAGGGTGTACACACACGGTGTACACCACTGTAATATTAGCAGTAATATCTCCCAAAAATATTACAAATAATGTCCCGGGGTGTACACACATGGTGTACACCCACTCTTATATTAAAAGTTATATTTTTCTGGGTATCACAAATAATGTCCCAGCATGTACACATGGTATACATCCACTGGGATATTAAGTGTAATATCTCCCCAGGATATTACAAATAATGTCTCAGGATGTACACACAGGATGTTCATTCAATGTGATATTAGAAGTAATATCTCGCTAGTGTATTACGAATAATGTCCTAGGGTGTACACACACAGTGTACACTCACTATGATATTAATGATAATATCTCCCCATGATATTACAAATAATGTCCCAGAGTGCACACACACGGTGTACACCCACTGTGATATTTGGAGTAATATCTCCTTAGGATATTATGAATAATGTCCCAGGGTGTACACATGGCATATACCCAAGGTGATATTAAGAGTAATGTCTCCCTATGATATTACAAATAATTTCCCAGAGTGTACACCCACTGTGATATTAGAAGAAATATCTCTTCAGGATATTTCAAATAATATCCCAGTGATGTTAAGAGTAGTATCTTTCCAGGATATTACTAATAATATCCCAGCGTGTGCACACATGGTGTACACTCACTGTAATATTAAAAATAATATCTCCTCAGAATATTACAAATACTATTTCAGAGTTTACACTCATGTTGTACACCCACTGTGATATTAGGAGTAATATCTTCCCTGAATATTGTGAATTCCAGGGTGTACACCCACTATGATATTAGGAGTAATATTTCCCCAAGATATTACGAATACTATACCAGGGTATACACACATGGTGTACACCTACTATGTTATTAGATGTAATATCTCCCCAAGCTATTACGAATACTATCTCAGGGTGAACACACATCCTGCACACCCACAGTGATATTAGGAGCAATATCTGCTCTGGATATTACAAGTAATATCCCAAACAGTACACACATGGTGTACACCCACTGTCATATTAAGATTAAGGCTGGGTGCGGTGGCTCATGCCTGTAATCCCAGCACTTTGGGAGGCCAAGGCAGGCAGATCACGAGGTCAGGAGATCGAGACCATCCTGACTAACATGGCGAAACCCTATCTCTACTAAAAATATAAAAAAATTAGCCGGGCGTGGTGGCGGGCGCCTGTAGTCCCAGCTACTCGGGAGGCTGAGGCAGGAGAATGGCATGAACCCAGGAGGCAGAGCTTGCAGTGAGCCCAGTTCGTGACACTGCACTCCAGCCTGGGTGATAGAGCGAGACTCTGTCTCAAAAAAAAAAAAATTAATATCCCCCAGAATATTACAAATACTATACCAGCATGTACACACACGGTGTACACCCCCTGTCATAAGTAGTATCTCCATAGGATATTATGAAGACTATACAAGGGTGTACATGCATGGTGTACACCCATTGTGATATTAGGAGTAATATCTCCCCAGAATATTACTAATAATATCTCAGGGTGTACACACAGAGTGTACCCCCACTGTGACATTAGGAGTAACATCTTCTCAGGATATTACAAATAATGTCCAGGGTGAACACACATGGTGTACACCCACTGTGATATTAGGAGTAATATCTCCCCAGAATATTACTAATAATATCTCAGGGTGTACACACACAGTGTACCCCCACTGTGATATTAGGAGTAATATCTTCTCAGGATATTACAAATAATGTCCAGGGTGAACACACATGGTGTACACCCACTGTGATATTAGGAGTAATATCTTTTCAGGATATTATCAATAATGTCCCAGGGTGTACACACATCGTATATACCAACTGTGATATTAGAAGTAATACCTCCCCAGAATATTACAAATAATTTCCCATGGTGTACACACTTGACGTACACCCCCTGTGATACTAGGAGTAATATCTCTCCAGGATATTATGAATATTGTCCCAGGGTGTACACACATGGTGTGCACCCACTGTGATATTAGGAGTAATATCTCCCCCAGGATATTATGAATAGTGTTCTAGGGTGTACACACACGGTGTACACTCCACTGTGATATTAAGAGTAATATCTCTGCAGGATACTACAAATAATATCCCAGGGTGTCCATCCACTGTGATATTAGAAATAATATATCCCCAGGATATTACAAATAATATCCCAGTGTGTTCACACATGGTGCATACCATTTGTGATATTAAAAGTAATATCTCCCTGGAAATTATGAATACTATCTCACGGTATACACACATGGTGTACACCCACTGTGATATTAGGAGTAATATATTGCCAGGATATTGCTAATACTATTCCAGGGTGTACACACATGGTGTAAAAGCATTGTGATATTAGGAGTAATACCTCCCCAAGATATTACAAACGCTATACCAGTGTGTACACACATGGTGTACACACATTATGATATTAAAAGTAGTATCTCCCAAGGATATTAATAATAGTATCCCAGGGCGTACACACATCGTGTACACCCACTGTAATATTAGGAGTAATATCTCCCCTGGATATTACAAATACTATCCCAGAGTGTACACACATAGTGAACACCC
Source organism: Gorilla gorilla gorilla (assembly GCF_029281585.2). Taxonomy (NCBI): domain Eukaryota; kingdom Metazoa; phylum Chordata; class Mammalia; order Primates; family Hominidae; genus Gorilla; species Gorilla gorilla. The sequence continues at coordinate 14,339,001 of NC_073242.2, forward strand.
ACTGTGATATTAAAAGTAATATTTCCCAGGATATTATGAATACTATACCAGTGTGTACACACATGGTGTACACCAACTGTGATATTATAAGTAGTATCTCCCCAGGATATTATGATTACTATCCCAGGGTGTAGACACATGGTGTACACTCTTCGTGATATTAGGAATAATATCACCCCAGATATTACTAATAATATACCAGGGTGTACACACATGGTGTACCTACCCCCACTTTGATATTAGGAGTAATATCTTCCCAGAATATTACAATAATATCCTAGGGTGTACAGACATGGGGTACACCCACTGTGATATTAGGAGTAATATCTCCCCAGGATATTACAAATAATGTCCCAGGGTGTACACACGTGGTGCACAACAACTGTGATATTAAGAGTAATATCTTTTCAGGATATTATGAATAATGTCCCAGGGTGTACACACATCATGTAAACCAACTGTGATATCAGGAGAAATATCTGCCCAGCATATTATGAATAATGTATATACCATGTGTATACACCCACTGAGATATTAGGAGTAATATCTCCCCAGGATACTGCTAATACTATCCTAGGGTGTACACACATGGTGTACACCCACTGTGATATTAAGTGTAATATCTTCCCAGGATATTATGAATACTCTCCCAGGGTGTACCCACCTGGTGTACAGCCACTGTGATATTTGGAGTAATATCTCCCAAGGATATTATGAATACTATTACAGGGTGTAGACACATGGTGTACACCCACTGTGATATTAGGAGTAGTATCTCTCGAGGACATTTTGAGTACTATCCAACACATCGTGTACACCCACCATGATATTAGGAGTAATATCTTACCAGGATATTATGAATAGTATACGAGGGTGTACAGGGTGTACACACATGATGTATACCCACTGTGATATTAGGAGGAATATCTCCCCAAAATATTACAGATACTAAAACAGGGTGTACACACATGGTGTACAACTACTGTGATATTAGGAGTAATAGCTCCCCAGGATATTATGAATACTATCCCTGGTGTACACATATAGTGTCACATTAGAAGAAATAATAGGCACACATAGTGTCATATTAGAAGAAATATCACCCAAGAATACTATGAATACTACCTGAGGGTGTACACACATAGCATACACCCACTGTGATATTATGAGTAATATATCCCCAGAATATTATGAACACTATCCCAGTGTGTACACCCACTGTGATATTAGGAGTAATATCTTTCCAGGATAATACGAATACTATCCCAGGGTGCACATACATGGTTTACACCCACCATAATATTAGCGGTAATATTCGTTTAGGATATTATGGATACTGTCACAGGGTGTACACCATGTATATGATATTAGGAGTATATTTCCTCAGAATATTATGAATACTATCTCAGGATGTACACACATATTGCACAACTACTGTGATATCACCAGTAATACCACCCAATGTCATTATGAATGCTATACCAGGCTCTACACATATGGTGCACAACCACTGTGATATTACGAGTAATATCTTTTCAGTATATTAAAAACACTATCCAATGGTGTACACACATGATGTACACCCACCGTGACATTAGAAGTAATAGCTCCCCAGGATATTACAAATACTATACTATACCAGGGTGTACACACATGGTGTACACTCACTGTGATTTTAGTAGAAATATCGCTCTAGGATATTACAAACACTTTCCGAGGGTGTACACACACTGTGATATTAGGACTAATATCTCCACAGGATATTAGGAATGCTATCTCAGGGTTTAAACACATGGTGTACATCCACAGTGACATTAGGAGCAATATCTCCCCAGTATTTTATGAATAATATTCCATGATATTAAAAGTAATATCTCCCAAAATATTACAAATACTATCCCAGGGTGTGCACACATGGTGTACACCCACAGTGATATTAACAGCAATATCTCCCCAGGATATTATGAATACTATCCTAGGTGTACACACATGGTGTACAACCACTGTGATATTAGGAGTAATATCTCAACAAGATATTATGAATAATATCCCAGGGTATACACACATGGTGTACACCCACTGTGATATTAAGAGTAGTAACTCCAGAAAATATTACAAACACTATCCCATACATCGTGTACACCCACTGTGATATTAGGAGAAATATCTTCTTAGGATATTATGAATATTATCACAGGGTGTACACAAATGGTGTAACCACTGTGATATTTAGAGTAATATCTCCCCAAAATATTAAGAATACAATAACAGGATATATACACATGGTGTACACCCACTGTGATATTAAGGGTAATATCCTCCAGGATGTTATGAATACTATACCAGTGTGTACACACATGGAGTATATGCACTGTGATATTAGGAGTAATATCTCCCCAAGTCACTGAGATATTAGGAGTAATATTTTCCAGGATATTACCAATGTTATCCCATGGTGTACACACATGCTGTACACCCACTGTGATACTACAAGTAGTATCTCTGCATCATATTACGAATTCAATCCCAGGGGGTACACACAGGTTGAACACACACTTTGGTATTAGGAGTAATATCTTTCAAGGATATTACAAATAGTATCCCAGGGTGTACACACATGGTGTATGCCCACTGCGATATTAGGAATAACATCTCCCAAGAATATTATGAATAATAGTGCAGTGTATACACATGGTGTACACCCACTGTGATATTAAAAGAAATATCTCCCGAGGATATTACAAATAATAGAGTGTACACACATGGTGTACACCCATTTTGATATTTGGAGTAATATCTTTGGAGGATAATATGAATAATATCACAGAGTGTACACACATGGTGTACACCCACTGTGATATAAAAGTAATATCTCCAGAGGATATTACAAATAATATCACAAGGTGTACACTCACTGTGATATTAGAATATATTCGAAAGATATTATGAATAATATCACAGGGTGTACACTCAATGAGATATTAGGAGTAATATCTCCCTAGGATATTACAAATATCACAAGGGGTGCACACACTGTGCTATTAGGAGAAATATCTCTCTAGGATATTACAAATAATATCACAGGCTGTACACACAGGGTGTACACACACTGTGCTATTAGGAGTAATATTTCCCTAGGATATTATTAATAATATCACAGGGTGTACACACATGGTGTATATTTACTGTGATATTAGCTGTAATATCTCCCTACGATATTATGAATAATATCTCCCTCGGATAATATCTCCCTTGGATATTATGAATAATATCAGAGGGTGCACACACGTGGTGTACACCCACTGTGATTTTCGAAGAGAAATATTTCCCCAGGATATCATGAATAATATCCCAGGTTGGGCAAACATGGCATACACTCACTGTGATATTAGAAGTGCAATATTTCCTCAGGATATTACGAATATAATCTTAAGGTGTACACATATGGTGTACACCCACTAAGTTATTAGGAGAGTAATATCTCCTTAGGATATTATGGATAATATTTCTGGGTGTACACATGGTGTGTACACCCATTGTGATATTAGGAGAATATTTCCCTGCGATATGGGGTGTAACATCATCCTTTTCCCCGCTGGATATTAGGGACTATATACACCCCCTGTGATATGGGAAGTAACATTATCCTTTCTTCACCTGGATACTCCAGACAATATCTCAGGGGAGTGTACAACCCCTGCGATATGCAGAGTAATATCATCCACTCACCCTCTGGATATTACGAACAATATCACAGGGAGGTGTTCACCTACTGTGATATGGGGAGTAATATCATCTTGTCTTCCTGGATATTGCAAACAATATCACAGCGGGGTGTACATCCCCTGCGATATTGGGAATAATAACATCCTCTCCCTCCCTGGATATTATGAACAATAAAATGAGGGTGTGTACAACCCCTGAGGTAGGAGGAGTAATATCATCTTCTTCATCCCTGGATATTATGAAATATGTCATAGCAAGGTGTATACTTCCTGCAATATTGGGTGTAATATCATCCTCTCCCTCCCTGGATGTTATGAACAATAGCACAGGGAGGTGTACACTCCCTGCGGCATGGGGAGTAATATCATTCTCTTCACTCTTGGATATTATGAAATATAGCACAAGGGGGTGTATACTTTCTGTGATATTGGGAGTAATATCATCCTCTTCCACCCTGGATATTACAGACAATATCGCAGGGGGGGTGTACACCTCCTGCGATATAGTAACATCACCCTCTGTTCCCTGGATGTTAAGGATAATATCGCAGGATGTTGTACACCCACTGCAATGTGGGGAGTAACGTCATCCTCTCCACCCCTGAATATTACCGACAACATCGCAAGGAGGTTACACCCCCTGTAATATGTGTAGCAACATCATCCTCTCCACCCCTGGATATTATGAACAATATCATATGAAGGTGTACACCATGAGGTATGGTGAGAAATATCATCCACGACTCCTCTGAATATTAAAAAACCATATCACAGTAGGTTTTATACCCCCAGCGATGTGGAGAGCAATAGTATCGTCTCTCGTCCTGGATATTATGAACAACGTCATAAAAAAGTGTACACCCCCTGCTATACGGGTAGTAAATACCACCTGCCCCCTTCTGCATGTGACGAACCATATCGCAGGTGAATGTACACCCCCCGCTATATGGGTAGTAAATATAACCATCTCCCTCTCTGGATGTGACGAACCATATCACGGGTGAGTGATACGGGGAGTACTATCACTAATTCCCCACCGGATATTACGAACGATGTCACAGAAAAGGTGAACACACTGCGCGATATAAGGAGTAGTATTATACATTTTCCTCTTGGATACTAAGAACCACATCACAGAGGATGGAAGGCCCACGGCGATATAAAAAGTAGTATCACCCTATCCAACCCTGGAAATTATAAATTATATCACAGGGGGGTGAACACCGCCAGCGATATGGGGAGTAACATCACCAAATCCAAACCGAATATTACGAATCATATCACAAGGACGGTGTACACCCCGCGCGACATAAAGAGTAATATTATACAATTTCTTTCTGGATATTACAAACCACATCTCAGAGGGGTGAACGACCCCCGCGATATGGGGACTAACAGCACCCTCCTATCCCGCCCTGACTGTTAGAAGCCATGGCTGTTCGCCCCTCTCGTTCGCCGTGTTTCCGACATTGGAAGAAATATCATCTCCATATGATGGAGGAGTCTGCACCCCCTGCGATACAAAGAGAAATATCATTCACTCCTTTCCGGATATTAGGAAGAATAACACAGGGATTTGTACACCAGCTGAGATATTAGGAGTAATATCACCCTCTTCTTTCCTGGATATTAGTAGCAATATCACAGGGGAGTATATATCTCTTGCGATATTTGATTTAATATCATCTTTCCCTCACTGGATATTACGAACAATATCACCAGGAGGGGGTTTAGACCCTCTGAGATAATGGAAATAATATCTTTTTTTCCACTCTTGGCTATTAGGAACCACATCACAGATAGGTATACACTTCCTGCAATTTTGACAGTCATATCACCTTCTCCTCCCCTGGAAATTAGGAACAATATCACAGAAGTGCTGTATACTTTCTGGGATATTGGTTGTAATATCTTCCTCTCCACCCTGGACCTTATGAACAATATCACAGGCATGTGTACACGCCCTGCGATTTTGAGAGTAATATCATCCTTTCCTTCTTTGCATACTAGGAACCACATCACAGGGGGTGTATACACTTCCTGCAATATTGACAGTAATATCACCTTCCTCTCCCGCTGGAAATTAGGAACCATGTCACAGGAGGGGTGTACATGTCCTGCAATATTGTGAGTAATATCCTCTCCCTTCCTGGATATAGGAAGAATATCACGGGCAGCTCTACGCTCCCTGCGATGTGGGAAGTAATACCATATTCTCCTTTCCTGGATATTGAGAACAATACCACAGGGGAGGTGTACAACCCCTGCGATATTAGGAGTAATGTTATTCTCTCCACCTTTGGATATTAGGAACTATATCACAGAAATGCTGCACACTTCCTGCGATATTGGTGGTAGTATCTTCCTATTTACACTGGATATTACGAATAATGTCACAGGGGTGTGTACACAGCCTGCGATATTGGGAGTAATATCATCCTTCCCCCCCTGGATATTAGGAACAATATCACAGAAGGGGTGTACATTCTCCCTGCAATATTGGGACTAATATCATCCACTCTGGATATGATATTATCCTGGATATGAGAAACAATATCACGGCGGGGGGGGGGGTGTACACCCTTCTGAGATATTGAAAGTAACGATATCCTCTTCCCCTCTGGATATTAGAAACATATTACGGAGGGGTGTACACCTCCTGAAATATTGGGAATACTATGATCCTCTACTCTTCTAAATATTACGAACAATATCACAGAGAGTGTACACCCCCTGCGATAATGAAAGTAATACCATTTTCTCCCCTTCTGGATATTACGAACCGTATCACAGGGGGGTGTATACCCCATGCGATATTTTGAAAAATATCATTTTCTCTCCCCTGAATATTATGAACAATATCACAGAGGGGAGTACACCCCCTACGATAGTGGGAGTCACATCATCCTCTCTCCCCCTGGATATTACATACAGCATAACAGGCGGTCGTACAACTTCTTCTATCTTGGGAGCAATATCATTTTCATTTCCTTGGATATTAAAAATAATATTACAGAGGGGTGTACACTTTCTGCGATATTCAAAGTAGTATCCTCTCACCCACTGAATATCACAATAATAATAATGGGTTATTATTATGAACAATATCACAGGGGAGTGTACAACCCCAGCAATATTGGGCATAATATTATTCTCTCCATCCCTGGATTTTATGAACAATATCACGGGGGGGGGTGTACACATCCTGCAATATTAAGAGTAATATCATCCTCTCCCACCCCTGAATGTTAGGAACAATATCACAGAGAGGGTGTACACCTCCACCGATTTGGGGAGTAATATCACCCTCTCATCTCTTTGGATATTATAAACAATATCACAGAGTGTGTGTACACCCCTTATGGTATTAGGAGACATATCATCCTCCCCCCCACTGGATATGAGTGTCAATATCACACTGGGGTGTACAGCCTCTGTGATATTGGGAGTAATATCATCCTCTTTTTCCCTGGATATTAGGAACAATATCAAACGGAGGGTGTGTAAACCCTCTATGATATTGGGAGTAATATTATCCCTTTCCTCCCTGGATATTAGAAACTATATCACGGGGAGGGGGGTGTACACCCCCTGCGATATTGAAAGTAATATTATCCTCTCCCTCCCCGCCTACATATTAGGAACAATGTCTCAGGAAAGATGTACACCAGTTGCGATGTTGGAAGTCATATCATCCTCTCCCCCTCTGGTTATTAAGAACAATATCGGCCGGGCGTGGTGGCTCACGCCTGTAATCCCAGCACTTTGGCAGGCTGAGGTGGGCGGATCATGAGGTCAGGAGATCGAGACCATCCTGGCTAACACAGTGAAACTCTGTCACTACTAAAAAAAAAAAAAAAAAAACAAACAAAAAATTAACCAGGAGTGGTGGCAGGCGTCTGTAGTCCCAGCTACTCGGGAGGCTGAGGCAGGGGAATGGCGTGAACCCAGGAGGCGGAGCTTGCAGTGAGCCGAGATCGTGCCACTGCACTCCAGCCTGGGCGACAGAGTGAGACTCTGTCTCAAACAAAACAAAACAAAACAAACAAAACAAACAAACCAAAAAAATCACAGCTGGGTGTATACACCCTGCAATATTGGAAGTAATATCATCCTCTTTTCAACTGCATATTAGGATATTACAATATCACAGAGGGAGTGTACACCCCCTGCGATATTAGAGGTAATATCATCCTCTCCCCCCCTGGATAATATAAACAATATCAAAGGGGTAGGGTGTACACGTGCTGTGATATTGGGAGTAATATCACCCTCCCTTCCTGGATATTAGGAACAATGACACGGGGGTGTACATTCCTTGCAGTATTGGGAGTAATATTATCCTCTCTCCCTTGGATATTAAGAACAGTATCGCAGCAGGGGCATACACCCACTGTGATATTGGGAGTAATATCATCCTCTGCTCCCCTGGATATAAGAAACAATATCACCGGGGAGGTCTACACCCCCTGCGATATTCAGAGTAATATCATCCTTTCCTCCCATGGATATTAATAATAATATCACAGAAAATGTGAACATCCTCCAGCAAAATTGGAAGTAATATCACCCTCTCACCCCCTAAATATTATAAACAATATCGCAGGGGCAGTGTGCACTATCTGTGATATTGGGAGTAATAACATCCTCTCCCCACGCCTAGATATTATATGAAAAATATTACAAAGGCGGGTGTGCACCCCCTGCGATATTGGGAGTAAGTCATACTCTCTGCCACTGGATATGAAAAATAATATCATCAGGGGGCGTATACCCCGTCCAATATTGACAGTAATATCGTCTTCTCTCCCCGTGGATATTAGGACCAATATCACAGAAGGGGTGTACACCCCCTGCAATACTGTGAGTAATAACATCCTCTCCCTCCCTGGATATTCGGAACAATATCACAGGAAGGTGTACGCTCTCTGCGATATTGTAAGTAACATCATCCTCTTTCTCCCTGAATATTATGAACAATATTACAGGTAAAGTGTATACTCCCTGCCATATTGGGAGTAATATCATCTTCTCTCCCCTTGGATATAAATAATATCACAGGGGGAGTGTACACCCCCTGTGATATTACAAGTAATATCATCCTCTCCTTTCTAGATATTATGAACAATATTACAGGGAAAGTGTACACCCCCTGTGATATTGGGAGTAATTTCAGCCTCTCTCCTTTAAATATTAGGAAGAATATCACAGGGGGGTGTACGCCCTCTGCGATATTGGGAATAATATTATCCTCTTCACCTTTGAATATTAGGAACAATATCACAGAAGTGGTGTACACCCACTGTGATATTAGGAGTAATATCTACCTAAAATATTACAAGTAATGTCAAAGGGTATACAGTCACTGTGATATTAGGAGTAATATCTTTCTTAGATACAACAAATAATATCACAGGGTGTACACCTACTGTGAAATCAGGAGTAATATCTCCTTAGGATATTACTAATATTACCCTAATATTCGTAATAATATTATGAATAATATCACAGGGTGTACACCCACTGTGATATGAAGAGTAATATCTCCCTAGGATATTACAAATAATAACACAGGGTGTACAGCCATTGTGATATAAGGAGTAATATCTTTCTTAGATACTACAAATAATATCCCAGGCTGCACACCCACTGTGATATTACAAGTACTTTCTCCCTTAGATGCTAGGAATAATATAACAGGCTGTACACCCACAGTGATATTAGGAGTAATATCTTTCTAAGATACTATGAATAATATCACAGGCTGTCTACCGACTGTGATATTAAGAATAATATCTTTCTAAGGTACTATGAATACTATCACAGGGTGTATACGCACTGTAATATTAGGAGTAATATCTCCCTAATGTACTATGAATAATATCACAGGGTGTACATGCACTGTGATATTAGGAGTAATATCTCCCTAAGATACTACAAATAATATCACAAGGTGTACACCCACTGTGATATTAGAAGTAATATCTCCCTAAGACACTATGAATAATGGACACAGGGTGTACACCCACTTTGATATTAGGAGTAATATCCCTCCATGATACTATGAATAATATCATAGGGTGTACACCCACTATGACATGAGTAGTAATATCTCTCTAAGCTACTATGAATAATATCACAGGGTGTACACCCACTGTGATATGAGGTGTAATATCTCCCTAAGATACTACGAATAATATCACTGGTGTACACACATGGTGTTCACCCACTATGATATTAGGAGAAATACATCCCTAAGATATTATGAATAATATCACATGGTGTACACACATTGTGTTCACCCACTGCGATAGTAGGAGTATAATCTCCCTAAGACGTTATGAATAATATCACACGGTGATAATGTACACTCACTGTGATATTAGGAGTAATATTTTCCTAAGATATTATGAATGGTATTACAGGGTGTACACACATGGCGTACACCTACTGTGATATTAGTCATAATATATCTCTAAGATATCATGAATATTACAGGGTAAACATCCACTGTGATATTAGGCGTAATATCTCTCTAAGATATTACGAACAATATTACAAGGTGTACACCCACTGTGAAATTCAAAGTAATATGTGCCAAAGGTATCACAAATAATATCACTAGGTGTACACCCACAGTGATATTAAGTGTAATATCTCCCTCAGATATCAAGAATAATATCACAGGGATTAAACCCATCATGGTATTAGCAGCAATATATCCTTAAGATATCACGAATCTTTTCAAAGGGTGTACACCCCCTGTGATATTAGGAGTAATATCTTCCTAAGATAGCACGAATAATATGATGGGGTGTACACGCACTGTGATATTCATAGTAATATCTCCCTAAGATATCACAAGTAATGTAAAAGGGTGTACACTCACTATGATGTTAAAAGTAATATCCCTCTAAGATACCATGAATAATATCACAGGTTTACACCCAATGTAATATTATGAGTAATACCTTTCTAAGGTATAACAAATTATATCACAGAATGTACACTCACTGTGATCATAGAAATTATATATCCCTGAGATATCACGAATAATATCACAGGCTGTACATCTACTGTAATATTAGGAGTAATATCTGCCCAAGATATGATGATAACATTTCCCTAGGATATTACAAATAATATCACAGAGGGTGTATACCCTGTGTGATATTAGGATTAACATCTGCCTAAGATATTATGAATAATATCAAAGAATGTACACCCACCATGATACTAGGAGTAATAGCTCCCTAGGACAATACAAATAATATTATCACAGGCTGTCCACATACTGTAATATTAGGAGTAATATCTCCCTAGGATATTATTAATAATATCACAGGGTGTTCACACATGGTGTAAACCCACTGTGATATTAGGAGTAATATCTGCCTAGGATATTATGAATAATATCACAGGATGTACACCAACTGTGCTATTAGGAGTAATATCTTCCTAGTATATTAGAAATAATATCGCTGGGTGTACACACGTGTTGTACACACACTGTGATATTAGGAGTTATATCACCCTAGGATGTTACCAGTAATATCACAGGGTGTAAACACATGGTGTACACCCACTGGGATATTAGGAGTAATATCTCGTTAGGATATTATGAATAATATCACACATTGTACACCCACTTTGATATTAGGAGTAATATCTTTCTAGAATATTATAAATAGTATCACAAAGTGTACACCTACTGTCCTATTAGGAGTAATATCTCCCTAGGATATTACAAATAATATCACAGGGTGTACACACATGTTGTACACCCACTTTGATATTAAGAGTAATATCACCCTAGGATATTACAAATAATATCACAGGGTGTACACAATGTGTGTACACCCACTGTAACATTAAAAGTAATATCTTCTGAGGATATTATGAATAATATTAAAGAGTGTACAAATATGGTGTACATCCACTGTGATATTAGGGGTAATATCTCCTTAGGATACTATGAAGAATATCACAGGGTGTACACTCATTGTGATATTAGAAGTAATATCTCCTGAGGATATTATCGATAATATCACAGGCTTTGCACACATAGTGTACACTCACTATGATATTAGGAGTAATATCATCTCCCGACGATATTACAAGTGATATCATCTCCCGACGATATTACAAGTGATATCATCTCCCGACGATATTACAAGTGATATCATCTCCCGACGATATTACAAGTGATATCATCTCCCGACGATATTACAAGTGATATCATCTCCCGACGATATTACAAGTGATATCATCTCCCGACGATATTACAAGTGATATCATCTCCCGACGATATTACAAGTGATATCATCTCCCGACGATATTACAAGTGATATCATCTCCCGACGATATTACAAGTGATATCACAGTGTGCACACCCACTGTGATATTTGGAGTAATATCTTTGGAGGATATTATGAATTATATCGCAGAGTGTACACACATGGTGTACACCCATTGTGATATTAAAAGAAATATCTCCCAAGGATATTACAAATAATATCACAGACTGTACATACACACTGTGTACACTTACTTTTATATTTAGAGTAATATCTCCACAGGATATCATGAATAATATCACAGAGCATACACACATGGTGTACACCCACTGTGATAATAAAAGTAATATCTCCTGAGGATATTATGAATAATATCACAGGGTATACACTCATGGTGATATTAGAAGTAATATATCATCATATATTATGAATACTATGAATAATATCACAGGGTGTACACCCACTGAGAAATTAGGAGTAATATCTCCCTAGGATATTACAAATATTATCACAGGGTGTGCACCCACTGTGATATTTGGAGTAATATCTTTGGAGGATATTATGAATTATATTGCAGAGTGTACATACATGGTGTACACATACTGTGCTAGTAGGAGTAATATCTCCCTAGGATATTACAAATAATATCACAGGGTGTACACACATGACGTACATTTACTGTGCTATTAGGAGTAATATCTTCCTAGTATATTATAAATAATATCGCTGTGTGTACACACGTGTTGTACACACACTGTGATATTAGGAGTAATATCACCCTAGGATGTTACCAGTAATATCACAGGGTGTAAACACATGGTGTACACCCACTGTGATATTAGGAGTAATACCTCATTAGGATATTATGAATAATATCACACATTGTATACCCACTTTGATATTAGGAGTAATATCTTTCTAGAATATTATAAATAATATCACAAAGTGTACACCTACTGTCCTATTAGGAGTAATATCTCCCTAGGATATTACAAATAATATCACAGGGTGTACACACATGATGTACATTTACTGTGATATTAGGAGTAATATCTCCCTAGGATTTTACTCCTAATATCACAGGATGTACACACATGGTGTACACCCACTGTGATATTAGCAGTAATATCTCTCTCAGATATTATGAATAATATCACAGTGAGTGAACACATGATATTACGAATTTCCTCAGGGTATTTCCTCAGGACATTATGAATAAAATCCCAAGGTGTACACACATAGTGTACACCCCCTGTGTTATTAGGAGAGTAATATCTCCCCAGAATATTACAAATAATATTTCTGGTTGTAAACATGGTATGTACACCCACTGTGATATTAGGAGAATAGTATTTCCCTGCGATATGGGGAGTAACATCATCCTTTTCCTTGCTGGCTATGCTGGCTATTAGGGACTACATCGCAGACACCCCCTGCGAAATGGGGAGTAACATTATCCTTTTTTCACCTGGATACTATGGATAATATCGCTAGGGGTGTACATCCCCTGCGATATGTAGAGTAATATCATCCACTCACCCCCTGGATATTATGAACAATATCACTACTACTGCAATATGGGGAATAATATAACCTTCTCCCTTCCTGGATTTTACAAACAATATCACAGGGGGGTGTACATCCCCTGCGATATTGGGAGTAATATTATCCTCTTTCTCCCTTGATATTATGAAAAATAACACAGAAGAGTGTACACCCTCTGTGATATGGGGAGTAATATCATTCTCTTCACCTCTGGATATTATGAAATATATCACAGCAAGGTGTATACTTTCTGCTATATTGGGTGTAATATCATCCTCTCCCTCCCTGGATGTTATGAACAATAGCACAGGGGGGTGTATATCCCCTGCAGTATGGGGAGTAATATCATCCTCTTCACCCCTGGGTATTATGAAATATGTCACAAGGGGGTGTATACATTCTGCAATACATTCTTCTACCCTGGATATTACAGACAATATTGCAGGGGACTGTACACCTACTGCGATATGGAGAGTAACATCATCCTCTTCCTTCCTGAATATTACGGACAATATTGCGAGGGGGGTACAACCCCTATGGTATGAGTAGCAACTCATATCACTCCCCATAATATTAAGGATTTTTCACATGGGTGAATATTCGTGTTGGCTAGATTTTATTGTACAGTTAATAATAGTATATGTTCTATAGTTAAGAAATTTTGATACATGCTTATATGTATGTGGGCTAAATTTGATAACCCTGGATATTATGAACCATATCACATGAAAGTGTACACCCTGCGCTACGATAAGAAATATCATCCCCTCCCCCTTTGGATATTAAAAACCATATCTCAAGACGTTGTACATTCCCGGCAATATGGGGAGTAATATTATCATCTCTCATCCTGGATACTATGAACATCACAAGACGGTATATGCCCCCTGCTATATGGGGAGTAATATCACCCTCTCCCTCCCTGAATATTACGAACCATATCACACATCCCGTGCGATATAAGGAGTAATATTACACTCTTTCCTCCTGGATATTACGAACCATATCATGGGGAATTGTACAAGCCCTCCATAGGGAAAGTAATATCACCCTATCCCCCTTTGGATATTACAAACCATATCACAGGGGGATTTACACCCCCATCGATATGGGGAGTAATATCACCCTCTCTTCCCCTGGATATTACGAACCATATCACACTCCCCGTGATATATGGAGTAATATCACCCCCCCTTCCCCCCTGTATATTACAAACCACATTGCAGTGGCGTCAACACGCCCCGCGATATGGGGAGTAATATCACCGCCCTCTCCCCACCTCAGATATTAGCAACCACATCGCAGAGGGGTGAAGACTTTCTGCGAAGTGGGGAGTAATATCACCCCCCTCTCCCTCCCTGGATATTTCAAACCATATCACACCCCCCACGATGTAGACAGTAATATCACCCTCCTCTCCCCACCCCTGGACATTATGAAACATATCACACCCCCTGCAATATGGGGAGTAATATCATCCCCCCTCCCCCCTGGATATTACAAACCATATCGTGGGGCATTGATCACCTTCCTGCGATACAGGGAGTAATATCACTCCACCTCCCCCTCTGGATATTACGAACCATATTGTGGGTGGGTGAACACCTCCCCTGATATGAGGAGTAATAACACCCCCTCTTCCCTCCTGGATATTGCAAATCATATCGTGGAGTAATATTCCTATGTAATATTAAGGGTTTTCCATATGGGTGAATATTCGTGTTGGATAGATTTTATTGTACAGTTAATAATAGTATATGTTCTATAGTTGATTAAGAAATTTTGATACGTGCTTATATGTATGTGGGCTAACTTTTTATGTACTTTAATATATGAATGTACTATGTGCGATTAAGCATATATAGTACAATATATTATTCTTGGGGACTAACAGTAATGCACGAAGTACGTAGAAGCACTAATGTATTAGTGCTAGTTTATTAATACTGACATGGTAGTTAAAATGTGTGCTGAGAAAAGTACATGGAATAGTTTAATCAGAATTTCAGTTTTGGGTGTTGACGGTGAAGTGGGAATGCTTTTTGCCTGAGTTGTCCTGGGAAGGGAATTCTCCATTTCTGGTTTACAAGACCAGAGTATTGAATTATACTACAAGGGTAGCTTAATTTAAATAGCTTATTTTCCATGAGGGCAGTGAGTGGCATAAGGGTGAGGAGAGTGGAGAAATACACAATGGATGCTGTTTGTCCAATAATAATGAAAGGGTAGTAGACTGGCTGTCCTCCGATTCACGTAAGTGTGAGCAGGTCAGCTATTAAGATTCAGAATAGGCATTGACTTAATGGACGGAATATTATGCTTTATTGTTTAGACGTATGAAGTATGGGATAATTGCTGGAATGAGAAAGGAGGATATAAGGGCTAGTACACCTCCTGGTTTGTTAGGGATGGATCGTAGAATTGCATATGCAAACAAAAAATATCACTCTGGCTTAATGTGGGGTGGAATATTTAGTGGGCTGGCCAAAGTGTAATTATCTGGGTCGCTTAGAAGGTCAGGTGAAAATAGTGTTAGAATTATTAGGAGGAGGAGGAGAAAAATTAAACCTAGAATATCTTTGATCGTGCAGTAGGGGTGGAAAGTCATTTTGTCTGGGTCTGATGAGACTCCTGAAGGGTTGTTAGATCCTGTTTCATGTAAGAATAAATGGTAAACAGTTGCTAGAGCTGTAATGATGAAATGGAAGGTGAAAAATCGTGTAACGGTGGCTTTGTCAACTGAGAATCCACCTCAGATTCATTGTAGAAGGAGTTCCAATATATGAAATGGCTGATATTAGGTTTGTAATTACTGTAGCACCTCAGAATAATATTTGGCCTCATGGAAGTACGTAGCTTAGAAATGCTGTTGCTATGGTGGTAAGTAGGAGGATAATACCAATATTTCAGGTTTCTAGAAATATAAATGACCCGTAGTATAAGCCTCGGCCAATGTGTAGGAAGAGGCAGATGAAGAATATTGAGGTGTTGTTAGCATGAAAATGCAGATTATTCGGCCATAATTTACATCTGAGCTGATGTGGGCGACTGAAGAGAAAGCAGTTGAGGTATCTGATGTATAGTGTATGGCTAGAAATAATCCCGTGATAATCTGGAGAATCAGGCAGGCACCAAGAAGTGAGCTGAAGTTTCATCATGTGGAAATGTTGGATGGTGTGGGGAAATCAATGAATGAATGGTTAATAATTTTTATTAGTGGGTGCGTTTTGTGTATTTTGGTCATTAGTGTTCTTATAGTTGAAGTGCAATGACGGTTTTTCATGCCATCAGTCATCATTATAGTCCATGTAGGAATAATGGCATATGCTTTATTTTCATTCAGTATTCTTTTGGTTATAGGGTTTGCAGGTTTTTCTTTGAAATCTTCTCCTATTTGTGGGGGTTTAGGGTTGTTAGTGGTACTGCAGGTTGTCGTATTGTGTTGAACTTTTGTGGGGCTTTCGTGGGGTTAATAGAGTTTTCAATTTATTTGGGTACTTACACCTAGTGCTGTCAGTTTTAGGCGATGCGGTAAAATTGTCTGGGGGAATGAAGTAGGAATAATACTGTTGGTGACAAGGAATCCAGCGAAGACACGCCAATTATCAGGCATTTAACTGAGTTAATTAGGAAGGGGTTATTTTCGTTACTAATGATCAGGTTTGTAAAGCGGGGTTGTCCTATCAGAGCGAAGAAAATAATTCGGATACTATAGACAGCTGCTAGGGAGTTTGCAATAAGAGTAATACAGAGGGCTCAGCCGTTGGTATATGATGTGTTTGCGGTTTTGATAATAAGATCTTTAGAATAAAAGCCTGTGAGGAAAGGCATACCTGTAAGTGTGAGGCTACCAATAATTAGGGAGGAAGAAGTGAGGAGTAAAGTCTTGAATAGATCTCCTGTTTTTCGGATGTCTTGTTCATCATTGAGGTTATGGATCATGGATCCTGAACATATAAATAATACAGCTTTAAAAAAAAAGGCATGGGTGCAGATGTGAAGAAATGCTAGGTATGGTTGATTAATGCCAATTGTGACTATTATAAGGCCTAGTTGGCTTGAGGTGGAGAACGCTACGATTTTTTTGATGCCATTTTGTGTTGGAGCACAGATTGCTGTAAATAAGGTGGTCATAGCCCCTAAGCATAATGTCAAGGTTTGCACTAATAGTTTATTTTCTATTAAAGGGTAGAAGCGGATGAGCAGGGAAACTCCTGCTACACTATAGTGCTGGAGTGGATTAGGGCTGAGAGTGGGGTTGGGCCTTCCATGGTGGAAGGAAGTCAGGGATGAAGGCCGAATTGAGCTGACTTTCCTACTGCTGCTAGGAGAAGACTAATTAACAGAAGGGAATTGGAGGCAGAATCTATAATAAACGCCTGTTGAAGCTCCCATGTGTGGGAGGACAAGAGGAATCATGCTAGAGCTAAAATGAAGCCAATGTCACCGATGTGATTATACAGAACCGCTTGGAGGGTTGCTGTATTAGCATCTCCTTGGCCATATCATCAGCCAATTAATAAGAAGGACATGATTCCTATATCTTATCATACGATAAAAAGTTGAAAGAGGTTATTGGCAGTAACTAGAATTAATATTGTGATGAGGAAAATGAGTAGGTATTGGAAAAATTGATTAATGTTAGGGTCTGAGTTTATCATATTGAGAATTCTACAATAGATCAAGTAACAAATAGTGCTACTGGGAGAAATATTGTGGAGAAGTAATCTAGTTTGAAGCTTAGTGAGAGTTTAAGAGTTTGGATTGTTATTCAATGTCAGTTTGAGATAATTACTTGTTGGTCTGTATATATAAATATTGCCGCAGGGATGAGGCTAACGATGAAGGCGCACGCAATAGATATTTTTACATAGTATGGGTATGAATCTTTTTTGCAGGAGTTGGCTAAGGTAATAATAATTGGTAAGATTAAGGGAATTAGGATTGTTATAGTAGTGGAAAAGTACATGTTTATTACTTTTATTTGGAGTTGCACCAATGTTTTTGGTTCCTGAGACCAATGGATAACTCTTATCCTTTAAAAGTTGAGAAAGCAATGTTGTGAGACACAGGGGCATGACTTAGCAGTTCTTGCATACTTTCTTGGTAGATAAGAAGTTGTGGGCTTCTATTGTTAGATTCATAGTCTAATGTTTTGGTTAAACTATATTTACAGCAGGCAAATCCCACAATAATTTTAGAGTTTAAGGATAATAGGAAAATAGGTGCAACGCGTGTAAGTATTAGTGTATTTTCTCATGTAAAGGAGGGTTTAATACTGTTAATGTAATACGCAAGTGTTCCTCATTGTATCGTGGTTAGCATACACAGGGAGTAAAAGTGCTGTGATTAGCATATTAAGTCCTATAAGCATAATGGTGGTGTTTGAGCAGGAGAATGAAACCATAGTGATGAAGAGTTCTCCTACCAGATTAATAGTAGGGGGTAAGGCAAGGTTAGTAAGATTTGCTAGAAGTCATCAGGAGGCTATTAGTGGAAGCAATGTTTGAAGGCCTTGGAGAAGTTGTATAATTCGGCTATGGACTCGTTCATAGTTCCAATTTGCTAGGCAGAATAGTAAGGATGAAGTGAGTCCATGGTCAATTATGAGGGTGACTGTGCCTGTAAAGCTTCAAGAGGTTTGAATGAGGATAGCCACAATAACAAGTACTATATGGCTTACAGAGGAGTAAGCGATTAGTGATTTTAAATCGGTTTGTGGTAGACAAATTGAGTTTGTCATGACTATCCCTCATAAGGATAATATGAGGAAAGGGTAGGCTATGTATTCTGTTAGGGAGCTGAGCATAAGGGTAAGCCGTATGATACTGTAGCCACCTAGTTTTAGGAGTACCGCTGCAAGTACTACTGAGCCGGCAATAGGAGCTTCTGCGTGGGCTTTGGGAAGTCATAGGTGAAGTCCATATAGAGGTATTTTTACTATAAAAGCCAAGATACATGCTAGTCATATAGTGTTATTAGATCAGGCATTTAATAGTTCTTCAGTGGTAAACTTCATTATTAGCATACTTAGTGAACCTGAGACATTTTGAGTATAGATAAGTGTGACGAGTAGGGGAAGGGATCCCACTAGTGTATAAAATAAGAAATATGAGCTTGCATTGAGGTGTTCTGTTTGGTTACCTCAGCAGGTGATGATAATTAGGGTAGGAATAAGTGTAGTTTCAAAGAGGACATAAAATATAGTTAGTTCAGTGGCTGTGAATGCTATAACTAAAAAATTTATAGGGAAATTAATATAGAAATGAGTTTTTTTCATAGAAGTGATTCATTGGACAGGTGATATTGGCTTGCTAGAATTATAAGAGGTAGTAGTCAGGCTGTTAAGATTAGAAGGGGCGACGTTAGCGGGTCAGGAGAGAAAGTTAATGAGAAGTTAGATGAATTATCGTTTAACTGGTTAAAAAATAGTAGAGTAATGAGGCCAATGAATATGCTGTGAATAGTTATGTTAATTCAGATTATAGAGTTTTTTGACAGTCATGTTATTGGTAACAGTATAATTGTTGGAATAATAACTTTCAGCATTAGAGTAAATTTAAATTTTGTACATAATCTAGGCTGTATGTGTTGGAGATTGAAACTAGTAAGGCAAGGCCCACAGCAGCTTCCAGGCAGCAAATACTAGGAGGATAATGGGCATTATGGATGCTAGAATAAAATGTATATTTAAAGTTACAAGAGTACTTATGATAAATATTGATAATATTATGCCTTCTAAGCATAATAACAATGATATTAAGTGGGATCGATAAATTAATATTCCCAGCAGTGCTATGGTATATGCTAATATGTTAATATAAATAAAGGGCATTTAGTAAATATGGTCTATCATAATCTAATGAGTCAAAATCATTTATTTTAACTTAAACTATTTATCAATTCAACTCAATCTAATCCTTTTTGGGTTCATTCATAAATTAAGCCTAGGATTAAAATGATAACTAATATAAGGGCTGTACTAATTATTAGTGTTAGGTTGTTTGTTTGAAGGGCTCAATGGCAGGGCTAGTAGTAGAGCGATGTCTAACTCGAACAGGAGAAATGTGATGGCTACTAGGAAGAATTTTATGGAGAAGGGGAGGCGGGCAGAGGTTAGTGGATCAAATCCACATTCATAATGGCTGGATTTTTCTATATAAATATTAAGTTGTGAGAGTCAAAATGTAACTATTATTAGTAATAGGGCCAGTAAAGTGTTGGTTGCTAGGGCTAGTGTCAGGTTATTTACTCTTTTTCAGATCTTATCTAAACTAATTGATTGAAAGTCAATGGTCTCCTTATACTAAAAGAGTAGGGCCCTCATCAGTAGATAGAGACATATAAGAATAATCAGACTACATCTACGAAGTATCAATATCAGGCGGCGGCTTTAAAGCCAAAGTGGTGGTTGGATGTAAAGTGATATTTTAATTGGCGGAGGAGGTAGATAGTGGGAAATGTTGATCCAATAATAACATGAAGTCCGTGGAAGCCTGTGGCTATAAAGAATCTTGAGTCATAAATTCCATCGGAGATAGTAAAAGGGGTCTGGAAATATTCTGAGATTTGTAGAAGAGTGAAGCAGATACCTACGGTAATCGTGATGGATAATGCTTGAATTATTTGCCTTCGACTACTTTCTATCAGGCTGTGGCAAACTCAAGTAATGGAAACTTCTGATGCAAGTAACACAGACGTATTGAGGAGAGGTACTTCTAAAGGGTTACGGGAAAGAATGCCTGTTGGAGGTCAATGTCCCCCTAATTCTGGAGTTGGCGCTAAGCTCTAGAGTGGTAGAATGCCCAGAAGAAACCGGTAAAGAAAAACACCTCTGAGATAATAAACAGAAGCATTTCATATCGGAGACCTTTTTGGACAATTGTCATATGGTGGCCTTGAAATGTACGTTCTCGGACAATATCACATCATCATTGATATATAGTTAGTGTGTTGGTTACTAGGCTTAGGGTTAAAAGAATTATAGAATTAAAGTGAAATTGTATGGCCAGGCCAGATGTTATTAGGAGAGCCGAGAGAGCTCCTGTTAACGGTCAGGGGCTGGGATTAACTATATGGTAGGCATGTGTTTGGTGGGTCATTACGTGTTATCATATAAATAAAGGCTTACTAATAGTGTGAAGACATAAGGCTGAATAAGAGCTATGGCGAATTCGAGAATACTCAGCAGGATTAGAATAATGAGAGATATTGAAGCTGTGGGGATACTAATAGTTGACAGTACTAGTGTGGCGTCTCCTATTAAGTGTATTAGTAGGTGACCAGCTGTAATGTTGGCTGTTAATCGCACAGCCAACGCTATAGGTTGAATAAATATGCTAAGAGTTTCAATGAAGACTAATATAGGGATAAGTGGCATAGGTGTGCCTTGTGGTAAAAAGTGAGCTAAGGATATTTTGGTTTTAAAGCGAAAGCCTGTGATTACTGTTCCTGCTCATAAGGGGATTGCTATACCTAGATTTATTGATAGTTGTGTAGTTGGTGTAAATGAATGGGGAAGAAGTCTGAGGAGATTGGTTGAAGCAATAAAAAGAATTAGGGATATCAGCATAAGGGATCAGGTTTGTCCTTTAATGTTATGGGTGATTATTATTTGTTTTAGTACAAGTTGAACTAATCATTGTTGGATGGAAATCAATCGATTACTGATTAGGTGATTTGAGGTAGGAAACAGCATGGTGGGAAATAAAATAATTAATCTACTACAAGTAGACCAGGATTGTCGGGGCAGTAAAAAAGGTGAATAGATTTTCATTCATTTTAATTCTCAGGGGGTTTTATGCTTTTGCGTTTTGATATTAATAGAATATCATCTCTATGATATTTATAATATCCCTAATGTTGTTAACACACTATGATATGAAGAATATCGTCTATGATATCTGCATGTGTGTATATATATATAAAATAAACGGTTAATACCATACAAACCATTTTCCACATAACAAATGCTCTTGGAGACCATACCACTTCGAGTTATAAACATCACTCTCTTCCTTTTTAGTAGTTGTGTAGTACTCTATTGTACAGATATCCCATTATTTATTTGACCATTCTCTATGGCTGGGCATTTGAGTTATTCCCTGACTTCTGCTACTACAAGCATTGCTGCAATAAATATCTTTCCACGTGCAACTTTTTTAAGTCAAGTTTATCGAGGTGCAATGTTCACGCAGTGAAATTCTCCTCCTTCAGCACACAGCTCCTGAGTCCTGAATAAGTCATGCAGGCATGGCCCCACTCACAGCCAAGATCAGAGCATTTCCATCACCCGAGGAAGTCTCCTTGTCCCTTCCCCCTGCCACCAATAGGGCCCTTGATCCCCACAAATGTCACATAAAAGGAATAATATAAGATGCAGTCCTTTGAGTCTAGCACTCTCACTTAGCATAATGTTAAAAGCAATAAATATCCTTCCATATATGCTTCTGGGCATATGTGAGATAACTTCAGAAGAAGCTGCAGGATTGAAGAGCGTATGTATTTTTTACTTGCTATATATATATTTTTTCAAACAGAATCTCACTCTGTCGCCCAGGCTGGAGTACAGTGGTGCGATCTTGGCTCACTGCAACCTCCGCCTCCTGAGTTCAAGCAATTCTCCTACCTCAGCCTCCCAAGTAGCTAGGACTACAGGTGCATGCCACTACACCCGGCTAATTTTTGTATTCTTTGTAGAGACGGGGTATCCCCATGTTGGCCAGGCTGGTCTCGAACTCCTAGCCTCAAGTGATCCACCACCCTCAGCCTCCCAAAGTGCTAGGATAACAGGCATGAGCCACCGCGCCCGGCCCCCATTATATATCATCTTGACGATTTCTCGCTCCTGTGGACCTCTTGTTATACACTTTATTACTAAGTACTTTTTACGTGCATATATTCTGTTCTAAGGGTCTCTGCGGGGAGCATACAGGGTTTTCCTTGGGCCCTGGCTCAGATGCCAACAGATTCCATTCAGGCGTGGCAGCTCCTGCCTGTTTGAGTTGGTTGGGATCCTGGTGCTCGGGTGTAGGGGAGCTCAGGAGTGAACACCAAGGCCAGAAAGGGGCTTCCCAAGATTCCCCCAAACTGATGCCAGTTACAGGTGCTGCTGTAGAGGGGAAGGCAGAGCCTTAGAAAAGGACAGCAAGAGGCCAAAAAATGTCCCTTGGTGATTTCCAGGGTGGACTGCTCTCTGCAGGCTGGAGGTGTCTGGGACCTTGCTCATCTGGGCTCCAGGTCAGCTGCTTGAGTGATTTGGGGAGTTAAGTGAGGACAGACCCCATGAAAATCTGCCATCCACTTGGGGCTCTTGCTTGATCTTCCTAAGCAAGGTGGGGCTCCTTGAAGGAAAGAATTAATCTCAAATTTCTGATATTTGACATTGCATATATAATATATATGGACAAAATATGATCTCTGCTTCCCTGTGTGCATGTGTGTATAACCCGTGTGCATTTTTCCCTGCTGCAAAGAAAGATAAGAATCTATGTCAAGAGTCCAACAGTAAAGCAAACTGCAGCCTGCAAGGTGTAATATTTTTGTTTGGAACATGACATTTTTAGTTCCTCCATGAAATCTTTTACTGATTCCAAACAATGTCTTTAACAATGGCCAGGCGGCCGGGCGCGGTGGCTCACGCCTGTAATCCCAGCACTTTGGGAGGCCGAGGTGGGCAGATCATGAGGTCAGGAGATCGAGACCATCCTGGCTAACACAGTGAAACTCCATCTCTACTAAAAAAATAGAAAAAATTAGCCGGGCATAGTGGCTGGCACCTGTAGTCCCCGCTACTCGGGAGGCTGAGGCAGGAGAATGGCGTGAACCCGGGAGGCAGAGCTTGCAGTGAGCCGAGATCGTGCCCCTGCACTCCATCCTGGGCAACAGAGCAAGACTCCATCTCAAAAAAAAAAAAAAAAAAACATTGGCCAGGCATGGTGGCTCATACCTGTAATCCCAGCACTTTGGGAGGCTGAGGAGAGGAGGATCGCTTGAGCCCAGGAGTTCCAGACCAGCCTGGGCAACGTGGCGAGACCCCATCTATTAAAAAAAAAAATTAATTAGCCAGGCATGGTGGCGTGCGCCTGTAGTCCCAGATATTTGGGGAGTCTGAGGTGAGAGGATCACTTGAGCCCAGGAGGTTGAGGCTCTGATGAGCCATGATCACACCACTGCACTCCAGCCTGGATGACAGAGCAAGACCCTGTCTCAAAAAAAAAAAAAAAAAAAAGAAAATTGAACTATATTCTCCTTTTATTTAATTGTTACAAAACCATAAAACTAACCAAAAACATAACTATTACTGAAAATGTTGTACAGTGGAGGAAAGTGTTTAAAAAAAAATGATCTACTCCAATGCAAATACCCTAGCTACACCACTGCTTAGAGGCCTCTCGTCCATCACCAAAAGATTGTTTTCAATCTCTCTTAAACTGTATTTATTCATGGGAAACACATTCTCTTTCTGAAATGCCAGATGGCCGGCAGAATCCTACCCTGTGTGGGCAGTGGAGGAGGAGGGTCAGGGAGATGGGAGAGGCAGAGACCTCACTGTCCCTAGGAGCAGGATTCCTGATCCTGCTCCCCCACCTGGGCCTCCCGCACTTTGGACGCTCCAGGTCAAGGTTGCCGGGCCATTTTCCTGCCATCTCTGCCTGGAACCTGCCCAGATTGTTTTGAGACAGCTGCTTGAGCTCCACGGGCTGGAAAGAAACTGCGCTGCGTCTGTGAACCTGATGTGAAACCCATCTGCCTGCCGAAGGAACGCATTGGAGACCGTCTTAGGTGACAGCTGGCACAGCGCTGTCTGACAGAAGTTTCTGTAGCAATGGAAATGTACTGTTCTGCGCTAACCACATGTGGCTACTGAGCACTTGAAATGTGGTTAGTCAACTCTTAATTGAAATTTAAATCGCCACATGTGGCCAGTGGCTATCATATTGGACAGCACGGGGCTAGAAAATCTATGTGTGCTAATGTGGAGTAACCGTGCAGAGGGATACATGAGTTGCAGGGAGAGGCAAGGGTCCAATCTGCTGTCATTTGGCTGAAAACAGGGGTGGAGGGTGGTGTTTGCAGAGGCACACATCCCGCCAGAAGGACCAAGGAAGAGGACAGGAGAGGAGCTGGCAGAGGGCAAGAGGGAGAGTTTCCAGGTGTGCTCTTTTGTACATTTTGTATTTTGAACCATGGTAATGTATTACTGATTCCAAATGTTGACCCATTGAAAGGTATTGCTAAATGGCTGCAGGGGAGGAGCAGAATATTGCTGGGTATTATTATAGCATATGGGTATATTATATGCTATATGGGCATATTATAACATTTATTATATGTCTTGGGTCAGGGGATATGGCCACAGTGTGCAGGCAGATAGCTGTGAAAGAATGGGTGTGTGAATGTGAGTGCAGGTGTGTTGAGTGTATAAGAATGGGAGTGAGAATGAGTGTGTGTGCGTGAGTGAATACGACTGTGTGCATATGCAAATGCAAATTGTGTGTGTGAGTAGGTTAGAGGATAGGCGTGTAAGAGGATAGTGTGTGTGTAAATGTGTGAGTGTGGATGCGTGAGTCAGTAAAAGAATCAGTGGGAGAATGTGCAGTGAGTGTGAGAAACAGCAAATGTGAGTGTGTGAATGTGTGTGTGTGGCTGAGTATGGGTGTGAGTGGGTGTAGGTGTGTGTGACAGTGTGTGTAAGAGTACGTGTGTGCATGTGTATATGTAAGCGTGAGAGTGAACGAGTTCTGTGTGTGAGAGTGAGCCTGGAGAGGTGTGAGGCTGTGTGTCACTGTGGGTGCGTGTGTGTGCACTGTGTGTGAGATCAGGCATGGGAGTCATCGAAGAAGAAAAAGACAGATGAGACACAAACCCCGACCTTGGAGGGCTCAGCCTGGAGTGGGAGGCAGAGAGGAAACCCCTCAGAGAGAACCACACAATAGGACGGTGGAAATTTAATTTGCTGGCGTTTGACTCAGGGGGGCTGGCTGTGCTTGGAGAAATGTTTCCTAAGGGCTTGGCATAGAAGGTGGTAGCAGCAGCAATGGCATCTGTTGGGTTTTCAGCCCCCGTCATGGCAGAGCCTCCTGAGTTGAGAACTTCATGTTGTCATCTCCCGGCCATGTCCCCACCCAGCCCCAACTCAGGGCCTGCTCACAGCGGGCACCCAGCACCCTCCAACCCGCCCAGGAGTAGCTACACAGCCTTACTCATCCCTGTTCACCCAGCCCCAGATTCCTGCAAGCACTGGAGGCAACGTGATATTCCAAGGAGGAGGAGGAGGGGAAGAAAGGGAAAATCCCTCAGATCAAATGAGTCGTCAGTGCCACTCGAGCCAAAAGGCGTTCCACTGGCGCACCCTATGGCAGACAGGAATCTTGTCTAACCTTTGCCTTCCTCAAAGCCAAAATTTGTGACTGGAGGTGGCTCTAAGCAGTGCTTAGGAAACAGGGAAATGGGGACATACACACACACACACACACACACATACACACACACACACACACACACACGAGACAGAGAAAACCCAAAAAGAACCTGCTCTGCTTACAATTCAGCATCCATCTCAATTTGTATCATTCAACTTTTTTTTTTTTTTTTAGACAGAGTCTCGCTCTGTCACCCAGGCTGGAGTGCAGTGGCGCAATCTCGGCTCACTGCAACCTCTGCCTCCCGGGTTCAAGCGATTCTCCTGCCTCAGCTTCCCCAGTAGCTGGGACTACAGGCGCCCACCACCACACCCGGCTATCATTTTGTACCCTTCAAAACCTAAAATGTATTTTATAGCAAAGCATTTTGTTTTTCATTTTCAGCTTCAGAAGAAATCTTTCTGGTGTTTACAGCACTGGCCCTGGTTGGCATCCAGTGATCCAATAATCTTTCAGGAAATCTACCTGCAGACACACGCACGTGTGCTAAAAACACACGCAGAACTATGTTCATTGCTGCACTGACCGCAAGCAGCGAAAAAAGTAGAACTGACCAAATATCCCCAAGTAAGGGCAGCTAAATAAAATATAGAACACCCATTCTACAGAAAGTTCAGCAACACAGAAAGAGTGAGACAGACCAGTATTGGCTGATAAGGAAAGCGTGCATATTAAGTGGCCGGGCACAGTGGCTCACGCCTGTAATCCAGCACTTTGGAAGGCTGAGGTGGGTGGAATCACTTGAGGCCAGGAGATCGAGACCATCCTGGCTAACACAGTGAAACCCCCGTCTCTACTAAAAAATAGAAAAAATTAGCCTGGCGTGGTGGCTGGCACCTGTAGTCCCCGCTACTCGGGAGGCTGAGGCAGGAGAATGGAATGAACCTGGGAGGCGGAGCTTGCAGTGGGCCGAGATCGTGCCACTGCACTCCATCCTGGGCCACAAGGCCAGCCTCCATCTCAAAAAAAACAAAAACAAAAAAACAAAAAAACAAGAAAAACAGTAAGTCAGACCGGTATTGGCTGATAAGGAAAGATTTTGTATTAGGTGGCTGGGCACAGTGGCTCACGCACTTTGGGAGGCTGAGGTGGAAGGATCACTTGAGGCCAAAATGAGACAATATAGTGAGACTCCACCTCTACAAAAAATAAAAAATTTAGCCAGGCATGGTGGCACACACCTATAGTCCTAACTACTTGGGAGACTGAGGTAGGAGGACCACCTGAGCCCAGGAAGTGGAGGCTGCAAAGGAAGTGGAGGCTACAGTGAGCCATGATCATACCACTGCACTCCAGCCCAGGTGACAAACCAAGACTTTGTCTCAAAAAAAAATAATAAAAGGGTATATTAAGTGAAGAAACCAAGGTATAAAACAGCAAATATAATGTGATACCACTTAAGCAGATACATATGGAATTGTACACACAAACACTTCTGGGAGGATACACAGGAAACAGCGCCAAAGTGAGAAACCTTTGGGGGCTGGGCAGGTGTGGAGTAGGGGAATGGGGCACAGAAGAAGACTTTTAATTTTCAGTCAAGCCCTTCCATACCATTATTTATATATTTATTCCTCAAAAACATAAAAGCAAACATATATATAACATATATATGTGTTTAAATATAAATATACATATATATAACATATATATGTATTTAAATATAAATATACATATATATGTGTAACAATAAAAATCTAATAGATTTCACCTTCTAGACAAGATTGAGTAAACAAGGATTGATCTTACCCTCCTACCTGAAATGACTCCAAAAACACTCAAAATCCATAAAGCAACGGTGTTCCAGACACTGGCCATCAGGTCTTGAAGGATGGCTATCCCCGTGCTGTGGGAAAGAGATGAAGTGTGTCCTATAATTGCCCAGCTGACTGCCTGGGGAAAGTTTCCAGGCGTTGGCACAAGAACAGTCCGCCAAAGGGAGACCATCGACCTTCAAGAGACGGAGCTGGGAAGGAGGAGTGCCGATGTGGCTAGAGTGTGAAGGATGGAACAGAGGCAGCAGAGGGCCATGCAGAGAATGCCCTGAGACGGGCAGAGGGCTCCCCTAAGTCTTCAGTTGAGCAGGTGCATGCAAGCAAACAACCCCAGGCTAGGGAAAGAACCACCCCGGCCTTAAAAGGAACATTTCCCAGAGCTCATGCAAGGCTGGGTAGTTCCTGATCTCAACAACTGCAATAGAAAATGTCATAATTCATGTAGCATCAAGTCAGATCCCAGAAGGGTTTTACCTCAGTATTAGGGCAAAATGAGCTCTGGACTTATACCACTCTGGTCCCATCTAACAAAACTTTTTTTTTAAAATTTTTCCTTTGAGACAGGGTCTCACTCTGTTGCCCAGGCTGGAGCGCAGTGTCTTGATCTCGGCTCACTGCAACCTCCGCCTCCTGGGTTCAAGCAATTCTCCCACATCAACCTCCCAAGTAGCTGGGATTACAGGCATGTGCCACCACACCTGGCTAATTTTTGTATTTATAGTAGAGACAGGGTTTTCACCATGTTGTCCAGGTTGGTCTCAAACTCCTGGCCTCAAGTGATCCACCCACCTCAGCCTCCGAAAGTGCTGGGATTACAGGTGTGAGCCACGAATTACAGGTGTGAGCCACCGCACCCGGCCCCATCTAGCAAAGCTTAAAAGGAAGTCTCAAAACGATAAAAATGTTTCCAAGTAAATTATCTGTGTCCTAGAAAAAAAAAGATCAAGATTATTTGTAAAAGCACAAACATTTTTAGCACTCTGGCATGCAATTAAAAAAAAAAAAAAAAGGCAGTATCCATGCAAAGAGACAAGAAAATATGACCCAAAATGAGGGGAGGAAATCAATCAATTGAAACCAAACCAGAAATAACACAGATAATGGAATTAGTAGATTCGGATATTTTAGGTTATTATAACTGTATTCTATGTGTTCAAGAAACTAGAAAAAAGATTCAGCACATTCAGTCTTAAAAATGAATGATACTTAAAAACAAACAAACAAACAAACAAACAACAACAAAAAAACCTAAGCTGAACTTCTAGAGATGAAAACTATAATGTCTGAGACGCAAAATATTGATCCCATCTTGATGCAAGATGGGATTAAGAACATGTCTTAGCTCAGGCTGCCATAACAAAATAATAGTCTGGGGGGCTTAAACAACAGACACTTACTTTCTCACAGTTCTGGTGGCTGGAAGTCCAAGACCAGGTGCCAGCATGGTTGCGTTCTGGTGAGGACTATCTTCCTGGCTTGCAGACTGGCTTCTTGCTCTGCCCTCACATGGCCTTTTCTTGGTGTGTGCCTATGGAGAGAGAGAAGGCATAAGCTCTCTGGTGTCTGTTCTTATAAAGACACAAAGTTCATTATGAAGGCCCGTTCCTCATGACCTCATCTAGCTTTAATTACCTCCCGAAGTCCCCATTCCAAATATCATCACATTGGTATTTGGTTTGGGCTTCAACATATGAATCTGGGGGAGGGGGACACAAGCATTCCATTCATAACAATGCAAATTAGACCCTGTAGAAGAAAATATTAGTGAAGTTGAAGACATGGCAATAGAAAGTATCCAAAATAAAACAAAGAGAAAAAAAAAGACTGGGGAAAAAAACTACTAACTGTTGCTGAGAGAAATTTTAAAATAGATAAAATAAAATAGAAATTTAAATAGAAAGATATGTCATACATGTGGACCAGAAGGCTTCATATTGTTATGATGTCAATTCTTCCTAAACTGATGGACAGACTTAACACAATCCCATTCAAAATCCTAGTAGGCTTTTTTGGTACAAATTAATAAACTAATTGTAATATTTGTATGAAAATGCAAAGACCTAGAATAGCCGAAAACAACTTTGGAAAGAAAAAGTTGGAGGATTTAGGCTCTCTGACTTCAAGCCTTATATATTTTTATTTTATTTATTTTTTTTTTTTGAGACAGAGTCTTACTCTGTTGCCCAGGCTGTAGTGCAGTGGTATGATCACGGTTAAGTCTTATCATAAAACAACCATATGGTATTGGCATAAAGATAGACAAATAGATCAATGGACAGAATAAAGACTCCAGGCCAGGCGAAGGGGCTCACACTTGTAATCCCAGAACTTCAGGAGGCTGAAGCAGGCTGACTGCTCGAATCTAAAAGTTCAAGACCAGCCTGGGCAACATAGTGAGACTTTGGCTCAATATATATATGTGTGTGTATATATATATGTGTGTATATACATATGTGTATATATGTATGTGTATATACGTGTATATATTTTTGTGTATATATAGGTGTATATGTGTGTATAGATAGATAGACAGAGAGAGAGAGTCCAGAAATGGTCCATTGATTTTTCAATGAAGGTACAAAGTTAATTTTGTGGAGAAAGACTAGCCTTTTCAACCAGTGGTGTTGGAATAATTGGATATCCAAACAGAAAAAAATGAATTTCAACCCATATTTCACACTACATACCAAAATTACCTACAAAAATTTACTCCAAATGGATCAGAGACCTCAACGTAAAGTCTAAAACTATAATATGTCTAGAAGGAAAAACAGCAGAAAATCTTTGTGGCATTGCATTCGGTTAACTCTTTCTTAGATATAATATCAAAAATACAATACATAAAAGAAAAAAATGAACAAATAAAACCTCATCAAAATTAAGAATGGCTCTTCAAAAGACACTTTTAAGAGAATAAAAGGACAAGCTACAGTCTAGGAAAAAACATTTGCCAAACACATTATTGATAAAGGACTTCCGGCTGGGCACAGTGGCTCACGTCTGTAACCCCAGCACTTTGGGAGGCCGAGGCAGGCAGATCACCTGAGGTCAGGAGTTCGAGACCAGCCTGGCCAACATAGTGAAACCCCATCTCTACTAAAAATACAAACACTAGCCAGGCGTGGTGGCATGCATTTGTGGTCCCAGCTGCTTGGAAGGGTGAGGCAGTCGAGTTGCTTGAACCCGGGAGGCAGAGATTGCAGTGAACCGAGATCATGCCATTGCACTCCAGCCTGGGCAACAGAGTGAGACTCTGTCTCAAAAAAAAAAAAAAAAAAGGCTTCCATCCAGAATATATACATAATATCAAAATTCAATAATAAAACAAATTACCAAATTTTATAAAGTGGGCTTGAAGATTTGAATGAACACTCTCAACAAAAAATATGTAATGTCAAGTGAGCACATGAAAAGATGTTCAGGCCGGGCCTGGTGGCTCACACCTGTAACCCAGCACTTTGGGAGGCCGAGGTGCGCAGATCACTTGAGGTCAGGAGTTTGAGACAAGCCTTGCCAACACAGTGAAACCCCATCTCTACTAAAAAACAAAAATTAGCCCGGTGTGGTGGCACATGCCTGTAATCCCAGCTACTCGGGAGGCTGACACAGGAGAATCGCTTGAACCTGGGAGGCAGAGTTTGCAGTGAGCAGAGATTGGGCCACTGCACTACAGGCTGGGACAGAGTGAGACTCTGTCTCAAAATAAATAAATAAATAAATAAATAAATAAATAAATAAATAAATAAATAGGAAAAGATGTTTGACACAGTCATTAAAATAATGCAGATTAAAACTACAATAATACAGCAGTATGCATCTATTGAAATATTTAAAATCCAAGATTGTCTGTACCCATTGCTGGCAAGAATATGGAGCAGTTAAAAGTCTCATATACTGCAGGTGAATATGCATAATCACTATGGAAAACAGTTTCGTAGTTTCTTATCTTATTTTTTTTTTTTTTTTTTGAGACAGAGTCTCGCTCCATTGCCCAGGCTGGAGTGCAGTGATGCGATCTCGGCTCACTGCAAGCTCAGCCTCCTGGGTTCAAGCGATTCTCCCGCCTCAGCCTCCCGAGTAGCTGGGACTACAGGCCACCATGCCCGGCTAATTTTTTGTATTTTTAGTAGATATGGGGGTTTCACTGAGTTAGCCAGGATGGTCTCGATCTCCTGACCTCGTGATCCACCCGCCTTGGCCTCCAAAGTGCTGGGATTACAAGCATGAGCCACCGTGCCGGCCTCGTAGGTGCTTAAAAGTTAAATGCACATCTACCATTCCACTCCTAGGTATTTAAGCAAGAGAAATGAAGATACACGTCACTATGAAGACCTGCACAGAAATGCTCACGGCAGCTTTATTTGTAACACCCCAAAACTGGAAACAGCCAAATGTCCATTAACAGATAAACAAACTAGTATAATCATACAATGGAATACCACATAGCAACCAGAGGAAACGAGCTTCATACACGCAACAATGTGGATGAAACGAAAATAAATATGTTGAGTGAAAGAAGCTGAATTAAAAAGCGTGCATGCTGTATGATTACATTTATATAAAATTCTAGAAAATCCAAACTAATCTACAGTGAAAGAAAACAGGTCAGTGATTGCTAAAGAACAAGAACGGACCAGAAGGAAACCTTTGGGTACATACATATGTCAAAACTTGGCAATTGTATACTTACAATATGTGCAGTTTGCTGTATATCAGGTATACCTTAACAAAGCAGTTTAAGAAATAAACCGGCCGGGAGTGGTGGCTCACGGCTGTAATCCCAGCACTTTGGGAGGCCAAGGCGGGCGGATCACCTGATGTCAGGAATTCGAGACCAGCCTGGCCAACACGGTGAAACTCCGTCTCTACTAAAAATACAAAAATTAGCCGGGCGTGGTGCCAGGCACCTGTAATCCCAGCTACTCATGAGGCTGAGGCAGGAGAATCGCTTGAACCTGGGAGGAGGAGGTTGCAGCGAGCAGAGATTGTGCCACTGCACTCCAGCCTGGGAGACAGAGCGAGACTCTGCCTCATTAAAAAAAGAAATAAACTGATAATTACTAACACCTATATAGGGCTTGAATGTGCCAGACACTCTAAAAAACTGTTTTACTCATTAACTTGTTTAATCTTCCCAACAATAATTCTTTGAATATTATTGTTGACATTTTTCAGAGACGGAAACTGAGACAGGGAGCCTGAACGCGAACACCTGGCATTCAAGGATCCACGTCCTTTCCAGTTTCTCTCTATATAATGCATCTGAGGCCTGTTTTTCGACTCAATTATGTGTTGAGCACCTGGTGTGTATATAGCCCCTTGTTATATTTGCCGGATCCCAGGGAAGAAGCAGAAAATTTTCTACACCTAAACTTAATTTTGTTTCCATTGGCTGAGTACCTTGATCATAGCTGGGGGGAGAGCTCCACCTGCTGGTATAACTAAGGAACCGCAGGCACTTCCTGTGTTTTGTAAGGGTGCTCGCTGACCTTGTTTGAATATTTAAAGTGCCCCTGTCTGGCTGAAATTTTTAGCCGCTCTAACCAGGTTTTAGTCTTGTTTCATCCACTAATCTTTTTTTTTTTTTGGTAAGGCAGATTCTCGCTGTGTTGCCCAGGCTGGAGGGCAGTGGTGAGATCGCCTCCCAGGCTCAAGCGATTTTCCTGCCTTGCAGCCTTCCGAGTAGCTGGAACTACAGGCGCACACCACCACATCCGGCTAATTTTTATATTTTTAGTAGAGACAGGGTTTCACCATGTTGGCCAGGCCGGTCTCAAACTCATGACCTCAGGTGATCCACCCACCTCGGCCTCACAAAGCGCTGAGATTACAGGCATGAGGCACCACGCCTGGCCAGTTTCCCCCATTTTTAACATCTTGCATTAGTGTGGTACATTTGTCACAGTTGATGAACCAATATTGACACATTATTATTAAATAAAGCCCATGGTTTATATTAGGCCTCACTCTTGGTGTCGTACGTTCTATGGGATTTGACGAATGCATAATGACATGCATCCACCATTACACAGTCACACAGAGCAGCTTCCCTGCCCTAAAAGTTCCCTGGGCTCCCATTTACCCCTTATCCCCTCCCACCCACTGAACTCCTAGCAACCCTGACCTTCGGACTCTATAGTTTTACTAATTTATTTTTAAAATTATTTTGAAGTCTATTTAAATCCTTGGCACTTACTTAGCTTTGTAAATTTAACTTTCATTTTTAGTCATTATTCACCATCTTCAGTCAGAGGAACTGAAATAAAAAAATTTAAATTTAAATTTAAAATCTAGTCTTTCAAAATCACAGAACTAAGTAAGTGTAAAGGAAAATTACACAAAATTTCAAATGCTAATTTTTGTTAAGTTTATGGCATTCATACTTCGGAAGTTGTTAGAATGGAAAACTGTGCTCAGACTTCTGGAACGCAGTGTGTTCAGTTCCGCAGGCCAGGAATGGCCTCCATGGGGAGATGCTGCTGAGACTTGGCCTGTCACAGAGGACTGGGCCACAGCCAGATAGGCGAAGGACAGGCAATGGCCCTTCCTGGCAGAAGGGCCTGTGTGAGTGACAGCAATGAACTAGGGTGCCGGGCAAAGGCCAGCTGTTTAGTGAATAGACTCGGTATTCTCAGTGACACTCAGGCTGGAAGGGTCAAAATGAGTCATGGAGGCCACTGAACACCATGTGAAAATTGGGCCTTATCCTGTGGGCCATAGGGAGCCATTGACGGTTTATGAGCAGCAGAGTGACTTGGTCTGATTTGCATGGGGAAAGAATGTTAAGACTGAGAAACAATTCAGGGAACTGTGGGAAACATCACTGTGATCCTGGATATCTGGTTTTCCTCCACTTCCAGTCATATAAAACTGTACTTCCTATACTTTTTTAGGCATGACCATGTGACTTCTTTTTTTTTTTTTTTTTTTTTTTTGAGACAGAGTTTTGCTCTTGTTGCCCAGGCTGGAGTGCAGTGGTGTGATTTCAGGTCACCGCAACCTCTGCCTCCCAGGTTCAAGCAATTCTCTTGCCTCAGCCTCCCAAGTAGCTGGGATTACAGGCATGCGCCTCTGTGCCTGGCTAATTTTTGGTATTTTTAGTAGAGACGGAGTTTCACACTATTAGTCATGCTGGTCTTGAACTCCTGACCTCAGGTGATCCAACCACCTCGGCCTCCCAAAGTGCTGGGTTACAGGCATGAGTTATCACACCCAGCCTTTTTTTTTTTTTTTCTGAGACGGAGTCTCATTCTGTCACTCAGGCTGGAGTGCAGTGGCACAATCTTGGCTCACTGCAACCTCTGCCTCCCGGGTTCATGCAATTCTCCTGCCTCAGCCTCCTGAGTAGCTGGGATTATAGGCGCACACCACCACACCCAGCTAATTTTTTCTGTATTTTTAGTAGAGACAGGGTTTCACTATGTTGGCCAGACTGGTCTTGAACACCTGACCTGGTGATCCACCCGCTTCAGCCTCCCCAAGTGCTGGGATTACAGGCGTGAGCCATCGCGCCTGGCCTTTTTTTTTTTTTAGACAAGGTGTCACTCTGCTGCCCAGGCTGGAGGGCAGTAGTGTGATAACAGCTCATTGCAGCCTCCAACTTCAGCAATCCTCCTGCCTCGGCCTCCCAAGTAGCTGGGACTACAGGCATGCACCACCTTGCCCAGTTAATTTTTAAATTTTTTGTAGAGACAGGGTCTCACTATGCTGTTCTCCAACTCCTGGCCTCAAGCAATCCTCCTGCCTTGGCCTCCTAAAATGCTGGGATTACAGGTGTGAGCCACTGCACCTGACGTGTGTGACTAATTGTAGCCAATGGAAAGTGGGCAGATAGGTGTCATTTCTAGTGGAAGCATTTCAGAATCAGGGTACAATTCCCCTGGCTTGTGTCCTCTGTGTTCAAAAGGGGCCACAAGAGACGGTGGAGCTTCAGTCTGTATCCCTGAGGAACCACAGGGAGCAGGAACCTCTGTCCATGAAGTTACATATGGAGCAAGTGCCAAAATAAACTTGATTGCCTTGAGCCACTTCAGTTTGGGGATGTCTGTTTTGGCAGCGCAGACTAGCGTATCCTGGCTGAAACAGACACTGTTGCAGGACCAGGAGGAGGAGGGGGCCTGAGCTGAGGCAGGAGGGATGCTGGAAGGCATGCAGTGTCAGTTGTCTATAGCTACCCCAAACTCAGCAGTGTCAAACCATCAGCATTTAGCTAGTTCACCAGCCTGTGCATTGGCCAGGTGGTTCTTCAGGACTCACGCATCTATGGCCAGTTGTGGGTCTGGATGGGTGGATCTGTGGGTCTGGATGGGTGGATCTGTGGGTCTGGATGGGTGGATCGGTGCGTCTGGATGGGTGGAACGGTGGGTCTGGATGGGTGGATCTGTGGGTCTGGATGGGTGGATCTGTGGGTCTGGATGGGTGGATCTGTGGGTCTGGATGGGTGGATCTGTGGGTCTGGATGGGTGGATCTGTGGGTCTGGATGTGTGGATCTGTGTGTCTGGATGGGTGGATCTGTGGGTCTGGATGGGTGGATCGGTGGGTCTGGATGGGTGGATCTGTGGGTCTGGATGGGTGGATCTGTGGGTCTGGATGGGTGGATCTGTGGGTCTGGGTGGGTGGATCTGCAGCTCTTGGCTGGACTCTTCTCATGTGTCTCGGGCCGCTGGTTTAGGAGGCCTTCACTGAGAGCACAGGGGTGGCTCAGCTCAGTTCCAGGTGTTTCACCTCCCATGGGCAAGCCCAGACCTTCTCCTAGCCTGTGTACCTTTAAGTGGCAGGGGAGCTGGAGAGGGATTAAAACAGGCAAAAGCCCCATCACAAGCTTTTGCTTGAATCACATTTGCCAAAATAAGTCACATGCCTGAGCACAGAGTCAAGGGGTAGGATGGAACCCCCTCCCCGCACGTGGGAGGGCACTGCAAAGTTCAGCAGCCAAGGGCACAGATCCAGACGGGGAGAGAAGTGGGGTCATGTGTGCTACCAGCCTACCAACTAGGGGTGCAGCTGCTGACCTGATGTCTGATTGGATGCAGGGGGTGCTGTGGGCGTCTCTATGGACAACATTGACCCCCATCCCTGTATAGGTACGCCACCCCACTCATCAACAGGAGGAGTCTGTGTCTGTGACACTTCGACCGAGAGAACACGGTGAAAGTGACTGCCACTTCCCAACTTTGTCATTCCCAGCTGCCATTTAAAGGGACACAGGCTAGACCACTGAAAAATGAGAGAGGGAGGCCACGAGGGGGAAATCAAGGCCAGTGTGAGAGTGAAGCCATTTGAGACCTTCCAGCCAACTCCCAGCTGAATGAAGCCACATTAAGGGAGCTCACGTGAAACCAGAAGAGTCACAGGAAGCAATAAACCATGGTGGGTTTAAACCACTACATATTGGGGCGACTTGTCACACAGCACTTGATCACTGATGGAGACGGAGAAAACTAAACAAGGCTGATGCTCAGATTTACGGCTTGAGTTCTTAGCCCAGGGGTCATGCCCTGTCCAGGTATAAGAAATCCAGAGGCAGGAACCGCCTTGAGAAGAAGTTGTAGACGTTTATTTGTTACGCTTGTGGGATGTCCATGCAATAAAATCCAATAGGCACAAGGTAGGATCCACAGATCCGAACTCACGGAGCAAGAGGCGTGGGAGCTGGAGACAGAAGATGGATAGGGTCAGGGCTGTCAGCTGCTTGCCCAGGAGGAAGTGGGAAGTGGGACTGGAAGTGGCCCAAGAACAGAGTCTTGGGGAGCACTCACCTTAAGAAGCGGCCCTGGCCAGGCGCGGTGGCTCACACCTGTAATCCTAGCACTTTGGTAGGCCGAGGCGGGTGGATCACCTGAGGTCAGCAGTTCGAGACCAGCCAGGCCTACATGGTAAAACCCCGTCTCTACCAAAAATACAAAAAATTAGCCAGGCGTGGTGGTGGGCACCTGTAGTCCCAGCTACTCAGGAGGCTGACACAGGAGAATTGCTTGAACCCGGGAGGCGGAGGTTGCAATGAGCCAAGATCACGCCACTGCACTCCAGCATGAGCAACAGAGTGAGATTCCATCCCAAAAAAATAAAAATAAAAAGGAGAATAACTTGCATCCTGCCCTCTAATGTGCAGTATAGTGATTAAGAGCAAAGGCCCTGTATCAGACTTTGTGAAAAACCCAGTTCTGCTCTTTCTGCCTCTCAGACTGTGGACAAGTAAATCTTTGCAGCCATCTTATCACCTGTAAAATGGAAATGACAACAGTCCCTACCTGATAGATGACTTCCTCTCTGCTCTCCAGGCCTTTGCTGATGCCCCATCACTCTGGTCCTCTTCTCCCGACCAGACTGGGCTCCAGCTGGCAGGGTCCAGGTTAGTCTGGAATCACTGGCATCTACCCCAGTGCTGGCTGGGACCATGTGTTACTAAGTGCAGGCTCTGCAGCCAGACAGACCAGGTTTATCACCCTGGTTCCCCTGCTACCAGTCATGTGACCTCGGGAAAGTAGTTTACTTTAAGCCTCAGCTTCCTTATCCAAAAATGGAGACAGTAGGACTATGAAAGGACATAAATTAGGTAATTCACATGAAAGCACAAAGATGACAGCTGCCAAACGGTAAGTATTCTATAAAATGCTGGCTATAATTAGTGGTAGTGACAGGCAGCTGATACACTGCTGTTTAATAAACATTTCCGAGGCCGGGTGCGGTGGCTCACGCCTGTAATCCCAACACTTTGGGAGGCCAAGGCGGGCAGATCACGAGGTCAGGAAATCGAGACCATTCTGGCTAACACGGTGAAACCCTGTCTCTATTAAAAATACAAAAAAAGGCGGGCGTGGTGGCCTGTAGTCCCAGCTACTCGGGTGGCTGAGGCAGGAGAATGACGTGAACCCAGAAGGCAGAGCTTGCAGTGAGCCGAGATCCCACCACTGCACTCCAGCCTGGGTGACAGAGCGAGAATCCGCCTCAAAAATAAACACATAAATAAACAAACGTTTCCATACTCTTAGTGTCTGGGGCTAGGTAAAGTTTCTTCACTCATTAATATTCCAGGTGCCAAACCTGTGAGCAATGACACTCCAGTAGCAATGAGCATTTGTGGCATCCATATCTTGGTTTCTGAACTGTTGTCTGCTAAAAAGTAACCAAGGCTCCCTGAAGAAATGACTGCAGCAGGGAGAAGGGATGACTGAAACATCTTGTATCAGAAAGCAAGAAAATGCTCAAAGAAGCTGGATTAGTGCCCAAAGAACATAAGAACTGTCTTGAAGGGGCTTCACTGGCCACATCTGGGGGAAAAAAATCGACCAGAAAGAATAATAATTGATTATAAAAGACAATTTTAAAAAATCCAGGAATCCATAGTGAGTCTTCGAAAAAAAAGAAAAAAAGAGAGGGTATAAAACTGATATATATTTATCATATATATAATCTATAGTTTTATATATATATATATATCAATGCTGCTAAAATCACTGAGTGAAAGGCTGATAGAGAAGAAGATGGTCCCAGAGAGTACCTGTTAATTACAAATGGAAGAAGGAAACATTCAATGGAGAAATGGGGCAGACACCACCTTTAGCAAGCGATCAAGCTTCACATTACCAAAAACGGGACAAATTGACATTATCCCAGTGTGTTCTGCAGGAAAAAAGAAAAATTAACCTTTATCTAATTACAAGGCAAGAGGGAGGGGAGGATTAGACAAATCAAGAATATGGGATATTCTATTAGACAACTGGTCTGGACCCGTCAAAATTATCAAGGTGATGAGACTCCCCCTAAAAAAGGAAGGACTGATCTGAATTAAAGGAGACCGAAGAGAAGTAACTCCAGGCAGTGAGTGAATCCAGCAGGGGAGGGGGTCTAACAACTGAAATTGAAATATAAACTGTCTATTGGCTAATACTGCATTGGCTAGTACTGCATCGATATTAAATCTCTTGGGTATGAAAATGGCACTGAGGTCATGAAGAATGCCTTTGTTCTTAAGAGATGCACTGCAGAAGTATTTATGATAGGAAATCTCTGAAAAGGAACAGACGTGAGTCCCAGTCTTTCGGCCCAAGGTTCGCGCGTGCGCACAGCCCCCTCTTTCCGAGACTTATTTCGCGCGGCCGAAGAATCAGATTGTGCCCACAAGGCGGAAATGTACGACAGCGGGTTCCGACAGCGGGTTCCGGTGACCACGAAGGCGGCAAAGGCGACGGAATGGAGGAGGTGCCTCACGGTGAGCTCGCGGAGGGGGCGTGGGTGGCGGGGCGAAAGTGTCGCGAGCTGCTCTAACTGTGGTCTTGTCTCTGCGCAGACTGTCCAGGGGCCGACAGCGCCCAGGCGGGCAGAGGGGCTTCATGTCAGGGATGCCCCAACCAGCGGCTGTGCGCTTCTGGAGCGGGGGCCACTCCAGACCCGGGTGAGAAAAGGGCAAGGCCTCAACAGGAACTTAGAGGCGCAGGCCCGGAAAAGGCGGGGCGTGGGAGGGAGGGGGCGGGATCTGCAGAATGAATGACAGGGGCGGGCTAGAAGGTATTGTATTCGGAGAGGGGTGGGGCCCAGAAGGGGCGGGGCGTGGAAAGTGGGCAGGGTGAGGGCGGAGCTTGGAATGACTGACAGGAACGAGGCCTTTAGAAGGCGAGCGCGAAGGACCTGGCGCGGATGGAGGGTGGAGACTGACCGGCGCGGAGTCGAAAGGGACATTAAGAGGGTCGGGGCCAGAGGTTTGAGTGACAGTAACCGACCGCAGAGAAAAACGGGATAAGCTTCG
Organism: Gorilla gorilla gorilla; assembly: GCF_029281585.2. NCBI lineage: Eukaryota > Metazoa > Chordata > Mammalia > Primates > Hominidae > Gorilla > Gorilla gorilla. Next base: position 14,380,513 of record NC_073242.2, read on the forward strand.
AAGTCGGGGGGTCTTCGGACTTACATACTGGCTCTGCCAGCTACTTTCTTGACACAATTTTCTTCCTTTTGAGGAGTGATTCTCCCACTCATTCAGCAGAAATGTGTTGATCGCCTCGTAGGTTTGGTGCTGTCCTGGGGACACAGCTGGGGATCAGGCGTGGTCACTGCTCTAGTGGAGTTTAGCTTTACAGGGGAAACAAACACGTGAGCTAGCAACTAAACCACCACAGCTTTAAGTGCTGTGAAGCACAGATTCCAGGAGGAGAGGACCCAGGGAGCCTGCTCAGAAGGACCTTAAAAAGCAGGAGGCAGGAGGACAATATTTTTTTTTCTTTTTTTTCCCCCCTTTTTTTTAGACAGAGTCTTGCTGTGTAGCCCAGACCGGAGTGCAGTGGTGCGATCTCGGCTCACTGCAACTTTCACCTCTCAGGTTCAAGTGATTCTCGTGCCTCAGTCTCCCGAGTACCTGGGACTACAGGCGCCTGCCACCACGGCTGGCTAATTTTTATATTTTTAGTAGAAACAGAGTTTCACCATGTTGACCAGGTTGGTCTCGAACTCCTGACTTCAAGTGATGTATCTGCCTGGGCCTCCCAAAGTGCTGGGATTACAGGCGTGAGCCACTGCACCTGGCCAAGGGGGAGAATCTTGAAGGAGTTCAGAGAGAGACTTGGATTTGATTCTTGGATCCATGCGGTGTGACCTTCAGCAACAGTCCTAACCTCTCTGAGCTTCTGGTTCCTCATCAAAAATGGAGACAGGCCGGGTGCAGTGGCTTACGCCTGTAATCCCAGCACTTTGGGAGGCTGAGGCAGGTGGATGGATCACTTGAGGTCAGGAGTTCGAGACCAGCCTGGCCAACATGGTGAAACCTGTCTCTACTAAAAATACAAAAATTAGCCAGCATGGTGGTGCATGCCCGCTCTCGAGGCTGAGGTGGGAGGATCACTTGAACCTGGGAGGTGGAGGTTGCAGTGAGCTGAGATCGTGCCACTGCACTCCAGCCTGGATGACAGAGTGAGACCCTGTCTCAAAGAAAAAAAAAAAAAAATGAAGAGAAAAATAGTTACCTCTGTCAATGCAATGGAGAGACTGAACTGAGCCTCAGTGGAGGTTTATTGGGCCAGAGCTTGAGGGCGTGCCCTGGAAAATACAAGTGACAGAAACATCTGTGGCCTGTGCTTGATGGAGTGGTTCCAGAAGGCTTGTGTTTATATATTTCATTAAAAGGGGAAAAAGCATGCAGGAAAAAGTGCAGTAGGCCTTGTGGCAGGTAGTTACATTCTTGTGAGGTTTTAATTCATGCCCAGTATATCTACACTATACAGAAAATAAAGTAAACATTCAAAAGAGGGAATAAAGGAAGAATTAATTAGGCAGACGTCTCAGGGTAGGAGAGGAAGGACTGATCTCATCACATCTTTGGCATGTGGGAAGATAAGCTTGTAATGGACATGGTCAGTGTGGCGTTTAACAGACATCAGTAATAGGGAAGGAGTTAGACTGAGGTTACAGTCCTAAAGTTACAGTTGATATGTCCTTGTTTATGGGAGGATACTCATCTTCAAAGATTTAGGGGCCAGCAAAGAAGTTCCTTAGGAGCAACTTGTGAGGGCAGTCATCCCACAAAGGAGTTGCATGGGGCCTTTGGCCTTTTGCAGGGGTCTGGTTAATGTAGAATGCTTTGACACAAGGTTGGGAAGTAACAGCTGTCTGTTGATGGGGAGGAGGACAGCAGTGTTGGGAGGTTTCCAGGCTTAACTTTCACTTGAGTTTGGCCAGTCATGAGACTTTTTAATTTCCTTTATACCTCGTGTATTGTTTTAAGGATTTGAAATAAGATAGTTTCATTGGCAGATACTTAGTATGTGCCTGCTGTCTATCAGAGTTTCTCAACCTCAGCACTGTTGACATTTGGGGCAGGATCACTCTTTGTTGTGGGGGAGCTGTCCTGTGCATTGTAGGACATTTAGCACAATCCCTGGCCTGTACCCATTAAATGCCAGCAGTACCTCTCCTGTGACAATGAAAAGTGTCTCCAGGCTGGGCGTGGTGGCTCACGCCTGTAATTCCAACACTTTGGGAGGCCAAGGTGGGTGGATCACTTGAGGTTGGAAGTTCGAGACTAGCCTGGCCAACATAGAGAAACACCGTCTCTATTAAAAGTACAAAAATTAGCCAGGCATGGTGGCAGGCACCTGTAATCCCAGCTACTTGGGAGGCTGAGGCAGGAGAATCGCTTGAACCCAGGAGGCAGTGTTGCAGTGAGCCGAGATCACGCCACTGCACTCCTTCCTGGGCGACAGAGCAACACTCTGTCTCAAAAAAAAAAAAAAAAAGAAAGAAAGAAAGAACAGTGTCTCCAGACATTACCAAATGTCTCTGGGGGATTTTGTCCCCAAGTTGGTGACCATTGCTGTTTGCAAAGTTCTCTTCTGGAGCTGGGAATACAGCACTGAAAGCTTCAGACAGTTCCTACCTTTGTGGAGAGTATGTTCTAGTTGGGGGAGACAAACGTGTAAACCAATAAATGAGACACCTTCAAGTGTGATAATAGCCTTATTTTCTTCCTAGCACTTATTTCTACCATTGTCTGAGAGGTATTTCAGAGGATCGTTTTAAACAGCCCCAGGACTAGTACTAGGACTAGGAGTTAGCTCTTTCTAGTTGACTGGAAGAGTGACATTCAAGGTTTGGTGTGGGACCTCATCCCCTGAACTTTGGTTTTCTTTGCAGCTATAGAGGAAATCAAAGAGAAAATGAAGACCGTAAAACACAAAATCTTGGTATTGTCTGGGAAAGGCGGTGTTGGGAAAAGCACATTCAGCGCCCACCTTGCCCATGGCCTAGCAGAGGATGAAAACACACAGGTGAGACCTCAGGAACCACTGGGAGATGCTCATTTTGTCTGAGGGTCGTGATGGCTACTAAATAACTGATTCCTAGGCCAGGCGCAGTAGTTCATGCCTGTAATCCCAGCACTTTGGGAGGCCAAGGCGGGCAGATCACTTGAGGCCAGGAGTTTGAGATCAGCCTGGCCAGCATGGCAAAACCTTGTCTCTACTAAAAATACAAAATATTAGCTGGGCGTGGTAGCGCAGGCTTGTAATCCCAGCTTTTCACGAGGATGAGCCATGAGAATCGCTTGAGCCCAGGAGGCAGAGGTTGCAGTGAGTCAGGATTGTACCAGTGTACTCCAGCCTGGGCGGCAGAATGAGACTGTCCAAGAAAAAAAAAAAAATGATTCCTTAGACTAAGTTGAATTGGCCTTTTTGGAATCTCAATCCTGCAGAGAGCACAGAAATGCCCAGTAGTCAAATGAAGCATTTCACTGGATTCCCTAGCCAAGAAAATGGCTAGCAGATGTACATCTGTCCTTGCATGTGGATAGTTTATTACATTACATTCACGCTTCTTTTTCCTCTTTATTAACCCCTTTTAGCTTTTCTCTAAGCCAGGGACCTGCAAACTATAGCCAGTGGGCCAAATCCAGCCCATCTCCTGCCTTATGGCCTTTGAACTAAGAATGTTCACATTTTTGAAATGTTTTTTGTTTGTTTGAGACAGGATCTCACTCTGTCGCCCAGGCTGAAGTGCATTGCTATGATCAGGACTCATTGCAACCTCTACTTCCTGGGCTCATCAAGCTATCCTCCCACCTCAGCCTCTCAAGTACCTGGGACTACGGGTGCTTGCCACCATGCCCGGCTAATTTTTGTGTTTTTTGTAGAGATGGGGTTTTGCCATGTTGCCCAGGCTAGTCTTGAACTTCTGAACTCAAGGCGTCCCCCTGCCTCGGCCTCCCAAAATGCTGAGATTATAGGCATGAGCCACCGCGCCTGGCCTAAAATTGCAATTTTTAAATTAGTACCTAAGTACCTACATATGATCCTTGATTTTGCCCACAAAGCCTAATAATATATTTTCTGTTGGCCCTTGTGGAAAATTTTTGCTGGCCCTTACATGAGTTTATTCATTTCCACCCATGTATACAGACGAGCATGAAAACTCAGATTACCCACTGCTGCCCTCTGGATCTCAACTTTAATAAAAGGGGTTGTGGGTCGCTAAGAGCACACACTCTGGAGTCAGACAGCCCAAACTCAGGTCCCAGCTCCATCTACACCACTGCTGTGACCTTGGGCAAGTTACCAGGCTTACTCTGCCTCCGTTTTCTCATCTATAAAATGGGACTCCGAGGACTGGGTGAGACGGCACATGTAAAGCACTTAGCACGGGGCCTGACGAATAGTAAATGCTCAGTAAAGGTCTGTGATGGCCACCATTTTTATTACTTTATTTCACTCTCTGGATATGAAGGGATGATGATTATGTCTGCCTTAGAGATGAGTTTGTAGCCTACCCAAGGTATAGTACTGGGCAGATTCAAAATACACTTGTTGGGCAGGGCATGGTGGCTTACACCTGTAATCACAGCACTTTGGGAGGCTGACGCAGGCGGATCACTTGAGGTCAGGAGTTTGAGACCAGCCTGGCCAACATGGTGAAACCCTGTCTCCACTAAAAAATACAAAAATTAGATGGGCATGGTGGTACGCGCCTGTAGTCTTAGCTACTCGGGAGGCCGAGGCATGAGAATCGTTTGAACCTAGGAGGCGGAGGTCGCGGTGGGCCAAGATTGCCCCACTGCACTCCAGCCTGGGTGACAGACCAAGACTCCGTTTAAAAAAAAAAAGGATATAGATAGATACACAGACACACACACACACACACACACACACACACACACACACACACACACACGTTGATTCGTCATTGTGTGAGTCAGCGATCTCTTGCCATTTGAGGGTCAAATCTGTATTGGCTTAGTGGGCTGGCCAAGAAATCTGCTTTCTCAGATTGTCTGTATCATTTAGAAGAATCTTCGCTTTTCGAAGCTGTCAGGAATATTCCTAAACAGCTCACTGGAGATGGGCTTTCATCTCACCACTTGCAAGTAACCACTTGTGAGTAGACAACTGTTTACATCCTTCACTTTCATGTAATTACGTTCTGAAGTCTTTGCTGCATGCCTGTCTAGACTTTGCAATATACAGAAGGAAAGCACACCATTCAGTGTGGAAATATGGCTAGATCAGCTGTATTTCTTTATGCAGTGGTGGTTTAAAAAAAAAAGAAGTCAGCATTTAGGAAAGTGTGTTTTCCCCAGGCAGACCTACTCATGACAGTGACATCACTATCTGCAAAGTGTCAACACATGGAAAATGCTGAATATGTCTTGATTAAAGTCAAGCAGCACAGATTTCTCCCTGCCCTAAATCCAGCAGGGTGGTGGGACATGCCCTGACCTTCTTCTGCCTGCCATCTGGTGGAAGCTTGGCTCTAACTCTATGCAAGACCATTCCATGTTAGCGCTTGAGGCAGGCAGGTGCCTGTCATCTCATTGGCACAAAGGTCCTTGGATCAAGAGAGAGCAGAATTAGAAAACACCCCTGACGTGTCACAGGCTGCCCAGGGAGTGTGTAAGTTGTGGTGAAGGCAGAAGGAGCCTCTGTAGCATAAGCCTGAGCCATGAGACAGCCAAGAGTCACACACTGTCTTCCACTGCAAAAGTCACTGACTCCCAGCCTGGGCTCCAAAGTGAGACCCCTGTCTCTATAAAAAATAAAACATAAAAAAAGTTAGCCAGGTGTGGTGGTAAGCACCTGTAGTCCCAGCTACTCAGGAGACTGAGGTAGGAGGATCACTTGAGCCTGGGAAGTCAAGGCTGCAGTGAGCCGTGATTATGCCACTGCACTCCAGCCTGGGCAACAGAGTGAGACTCTACCTCAAAAACAATGAATAAATAACAAGTCACCAAATTCCATAAATTAAACTTTTTTTGTTTGTTTTTTTGAGACGGAGTATCATTCTTTTGCCCAGGCTGGAGTGCAGTGGTATGATCTCAGCTCACTGCAACCTCCACCTCCCGGGCTCAAGCAGTTCTGCCTCAGCCTCCGGAGTACCTGGGATTACAGGCGTGTGCCACCACACCCAGCTAATTTTTGTATTTTTAGTAGAGACAGGGTTTCACTATGTTTGCCAGGCTAGTCTAGAACTCCTGACCTCAGGTGATCCGCCTGCTTCAACCTCCCAAAGTTCTAGATTATAGGCATGAGCCACCGCACCCAGCCACCATAAATTAAACATTTATGATCTTTGTGATCTGAAAGGCAAACTGTCATAACAAGGTCAGCACTAGGTGTTTCAGGACTGAGTGTGCGAGGCCCTCCTCTGGGTCCTGGGACTGCAGAGCTGGGAGGGGCCTTGATGACCCCGGAGCACTTGTCTCACAGATCAGAAGCCCAGACAGCCAAGGCTTCGAAAGCAGAAGCAACTTGTGCAAGGACTAAAAGTTAGGACTAAATCCCTCTTCCCCTACCCTCCTCATCAGGGGCAGTTTAGGGTGCTGAGTAAAGGAGACGCTTTGGGTCCCGACAGCCCTGCAGCATCTCCACCTTCTGCAGCAAACGCGGCCTCTTCCCATCAGCTGCAAACACAGGGCCAGAGGTCCTGCTGGGAGGAACGCAGGCGCATTGCTCTCAGCTTTGCTTTTCTGGCCTAACCTAAGCAAAATTAAATGGACAGATTTTGGGGTAGTAATAAGATCAACAGGAAGTCTGAACAGACAGGACCCAGGGCCATCCTGGCCATCTGGGTAGCAGGAGCTTGTCTACAGCCTCTTGGGCCTGCCACGGGAGTGAGAGAGTGCGCTGGATCTGCTTCTCATATCCTTACATCATTTCGCTCAAGATTCACTCCCCAAGGGAGTGAAATTCCTCTAAAGGGAATTGATTAAATTGTTCCCTGAAGGAAGGGCATGGAGACAGAGTCGCTAGAAACCTGAGAGTATCGAGGAAAGTCTCTGTCACAGTCATAGTGATAGTGTCATTTCCCCGTGGATCATTGACACATTAGTCCCAAGTATCAAGGTCCGGAGAGAGCAAGTCAGGTTTTCCGATGATGTCGCTCTGCTGTTCTCCCCGGATGGCGCCATAGAGGGCGCCTGAGGCCAGCGCTGGTCTGTGGATGGCGTTTTCCCGTGCACAAGTTTGAGACAGCGCTGGGTGCTGAGGAAGTAGGAGGCTGGGTTTGTTGAGAGGATTGAAGAGGGCGGCAAGAATCTAATTCAGGGCAAGTTAAAAAGTGACGCGGAGGTGCAGCACTTTGGATCCGAATCATTGCAGCTTTCAAGATGAATACTAGCCCTGTTCTCAGAAGGTTCCTGAAGGCCGTCTCAGACCTCCTGTATCAGAGGGGAAGGCTTGGGGTGGAAGGGGTTGCCTGAAGCTGCACCTGAGTCACAACTAAAGAGCTTTTCCAGGTTTCCATCTTACTTTAAGTTTCTGTTCTGTAAGTTTAGCCTAAACCATCATTCACCTTCAGGATCAGAGGAAAACAGGGCTTGGTCAGGGTTCAGCTAGAGGCTCCACTCTGGTCCTCCACAGCAGGCCCATGGTGTACTGGAAAGAGCCCCAGTTGGGGCCGAAAGACCTCAGTTTATGTCCCAGCTCTGTTCCCTGCTTATTGAACTGGTCCCCTCTGAACCTCAGTTTCCTCCTCTGTAAACCAGAGATAATGATACTTACCTTCTAGGCACATGGCCGCCTCAGCTTCCCAAAGAGCTGGGATTACAGGCGTGAGCCACTGCGCCCAGCCCCCAATATTTTTTAATACATTCATATTCTGCTTAAATAGTCTAGATTTGGCTTGTATCTGAGACTCATGAACAAGATAGGATGAGTTTGAGAAAAATTTAAGATGCAGAGACCAAGACTTGGTGAGGGGTGAGCAAAAGAGAGCTGTTTAGGGTGGCTCCAACACTGCTGTCTCTTGGCTGTTCCATCCATTCTGTCACACAAGCCAAAAAGGCTCTAGGCCCCTTTCCCCGTCTCCTCCAACCAGGGCTCAGTAAACAGGGTCTGAGCCCGAGCCTCCAAGTGACCTGAGAGCCAGGTCTGTAAGATCACCCTTGAGGAGCTCAGCCAGGCTGAGGGGTAGGGGAATGGGGGCATCAGTGTTTATGAACCTTGAGATCAGCGTTAGGACTCTCCCTCAGGAGAATCTGATGGCTCCAAGTTTAACCCAGTTTCTGTCTTCTCCCCTGTCCTTTTCCTCTAACCCCGCTCCCCTCCCAGTTGTGTGTATCTGGGGTGTGTGCATTCAGTTATATAACCGCTTTGGTCTCTTCTTGTCTCCAGATTGCTCTTCTAGACATCGATATATGTGGGCCATCGATTCCCAAGATAATGGGATTGGAAGGAGAGCAGGTAATAGCCGGTTACAGAACTCAGGAAATTATTCTCTTAAGGCAAACTCTGTAGCACTGAACTGTCAAACCTCAACAAAGAGGCATGCGGAGCCCATAAATGTTTTTTTGTTGTTGTTGTTTTGTTTTGTTGTTTTTGAGACAAGGTCTCACTCTTGTCGCCCGGGCTGGAGTGCAGTGTTGCAACCTCAGCTCACTGCAACCTCCACCTCCTGGGTTCAAGCGATTCTTGTGCTCAGCCTCCCGAGTAGCTGGGACTACAGTGGTGTGCCATCATGCCCAGCTAATTTTTGTATTTTTGGTAGAGACGAGGTTTCACTATGTTGGCCAGGCTGGGCTCCACCTCCTGACCTCTAGTGATCACCTGCCTCAGCCTCCCAAAGTGCTAGGATTACAGGCCCAAAATGCTAGGATTACAGGCGTGAGCCACCGCACCTGGCCTGTAAATGTTTATGTGGACATGAGGAGCTCAGATACATGCTCAGTAGTCCATCTGTCTACTTTTAACAACTGTGAGTCTTGGCGGGGGAGGGGCGGGATTGTATATGAAGTCTGTCTACACCATTGCAGAAGCATTGGTTTCGATGCCTCCTCAGAGGGGAAGGGAAACAGCCAGTGAAATGCAGAAGTAAGACACGGAAATTTAGCTCTGACTGGGAACATTAGACCAGGGCTTGCTAGGGGTCTGTACCCTGGAAGCAAGGGAATATTTCTGCCCTTGTGGTCTCCCCTGGGGAACTGAGACTGCAGGGCGGGTGAGCAATGTGGGCTGGGGGCAGGGCTGTAGCAGTCTATGTAGTTGCTGGCCTCTTCTTGCTAGCAAGAAGCTCTCCAAGAGAGGATTCCCCCAAGGGCAGTGCATGGAAGCTGGGGCTGGGGGTGCTGGGATGTCCCGAGAGTCTCAAGATTGGTTCTTTCTTTAATTAGTGCCAGGAATGCATTAATCCTGTTTTGGGGATGCAGTGGTGAACAAGGTCCATGAAGACCCCTGTCTGGGTGGGAGAAGGCAGATGCTAGATAATGTGAAACCAACCCAGAGTGAGGGGATAGAGAGTAGGGCAGAGTCAGAGGGGCTGAGGGGTGGTCAAAGGTGCCCTCACTGAGGGATGGCATTTGAGAAGAGGATGACGGGAGGGGAGAGCTGGGGGAAGGGCATTCTGGGCTAAGGGAGCAACTGCATGGGCCGCTGACACAAGGTGTCCTTGTGTCCTCAGTGGAGTGACCGGAGGGGCTGGAGGGAGGCCCGAAGCAGATGGGGCCGGCCTTGCAGGCACTTCTAAGGCCTTGGGGTTTGCTTCCGAGGGAGTAGGGAAGGAGAGCGATGTCACCCCGTGAGGCTTGGTTACATACCCCAATGGATTTGGTAGCACACGCCGCAGTGAAGGTATAAGCTACTGTCATCACACGTAATTATTTCATAGAAACAGAAAATTTTAAAATAAAAGAAAATAGAAGTTTCCCTATTTTCTTCTCCTGCACTATTGGATCATCCTGTTTACCCCTCTTTTAAGACAAATGGACTTAGCAAACGAGTGTAAATAGGAATGAATGGTTTTGTGGGGTTTATTTTATTTTATTTTATTTTATTTATTTTATTGAGACAGAGTTTCACTCTTGTTGCCCAGGCTGGAGTGCAGTGTCGCGATCTCGGCTCACCGCAACCTCCGCCTCCCGGGCTCAAGCAGTTCTCCTGCCTCAGCCTCCTGAATAGCTGGCATTACAGACACACGCCACCACGTCCAGCTATTTTTTGTATTTTTAGTAGAGTTGGGGTTTCACCATGTTGACCAGGCTGGTCTCGAACTCCTGACCTCAGGTGATCCTCCCGCCTCAGCCTCCCGCAGTGTTTGGATTACAGGTGTGAGCCACTGTGCCTGGCTGGGTGTCTTTTAATAGAACTTCGAAGTCAGTCACAGAGGACCGCATGTTGTGTGATTCCACTTACATGAAATGTGCAGAATAGGTCAGTCCACAGTGAGAGAAAGTGGATTAGGGGTCCTGTAAGGCTGGGAGGATGTGAGACAGACTGTGGGAGGTGGTGACAGCTGAGGGGTATAGGGATTCTTCTTAAGAGTCAGGCAAATGTTCTAAAATTGTGGTGACTGGGTACAGTGGTTCACACCTGCAATCCCAACACTTTGGGAGGCCAAGGCGGGTGGATCACTTGAGGTCAGGAGTTTGAGACCAGGCTGGCCAACATGGTGAAACCCCGTCTCTACAAAAAATACAAAAATTAGCTGGGCATGGTGGCGGGCACCTATAATCTCAGCTACCTGGGAGGCTAAGGCAGGAGAATCACTTGAACCTGGGAGGTGGAGGTTGCAGTGAGTCAGGATCACGCCACTGCACTCCAGCCTGGTCGACAGGGCAAGACCCCATCTCAAAAATAAAAATAAAAAATAAAATTGTGGTGATGGCTGCACGCTTGTGACTGTACAGAAAGCCACTCATTCAATGGGTGAGTCATATTGTCTGTGAATCATGTCTCAGTAAATCTGTTGAGAAAAGTAAGGCTTCATCAAGAAAATTAAACTTTCAGTGTGCACTTTGTGTGCTGCTGGACACCTGCTGGGGGGAAGAGGTCTGAATCTTGTTGCCCCAGGAAGCTCCCCTTTGTGGCTGGAGCTGACTGGGGACAGGTTCTGAATCAGCTGTTTCGTGAGAGCTCATTCCCTTCACTCCTGTGCTTTTACAAAAGCCACCTCATTGCTCCACAGGTACCTGCATTTTCTCATCAGTCCCCAGCCGATTTTTATGACTCTTTTAAGATACCTTAGACACAACATCATATTTGAACTTGAGTAACTTTGGTTCCCTATCTAGACACCCAGGTACAGTTTCCAAATAACCCAGCTTAGGGCACAAAGGGAGTTGAGTTGCATCTTTATTACCCACGCCCTAGCTGTTCACCTCCTTTTAGGAATTTCGTGGTACCATGTAAGACAATGAATTATATTTTAAAAAACCATCGTCTTACTTTGTACAATTTGTCTGTGCATGAAATGTGACCAGGGTACATGATTTCTACTAATGAACATCGGTGCTCATGTTCACACAGGTTCACCAGAGTGGCTCAGGCTGGTCTCCAGTGGTGAGTTTTCACCTCTTTGCCCTATTTTCACAGTAGTGTGTGGTTGTGTGTACGTAATGGGTTTGTGGTTTGTTGGTCCATAGGTATTTATTAGGGTACTTTTCGAGGCACAGAGGATGTGATTAAAACCAGTGATTGGCAGGCTTTTTCTGTAAAGTGTGGGACGGTAAAGATTTTCAGCATGTGGGCCTACATTCCTTGCTGTTGTAGCACAAAAGTAGTAATATGTAACTGAACAACCAGGACGGTATTCCTATAAAAGTTTATTTACAAACACAGATGGTGGGCCTGATTTGGCCCTGAAGGCCATAGTTTGTAAATCTCTGGTTAAGAGAGTTAAGGAGGCAGGGTGCAGTGGCTCACGCCTGTGATCCCAGCACTTTAGGGGGCCAAGCCAGGCAGATCACTTGAGGCCAGGAGTTCGAGACCAGCCTGGCCAACATGGCGAAATCCCATCTCTACTAAAGATACAAAAATTAGCCGAGCATGGTGGCACGCGCCTGTAACACTGGCTACTCGGGAGGCTGAGGGAGGAGAATTGCTTGAACCCGGGAGGCAGAGGCTGCAGCAAGCTGAGGTTGCACCATGCACTCCAGCCTGGGCAACAGAGCCAGACTTCATCTCAAAAAAATAAAAAATAAAAAAATAAAAGAGTTAAGGAGATGACATTTACTTATTTTAGCTAAGTTCCCTGTCATTGCAGCCCATGGACATACAGTGCCTCTTTCAAATCCCCCAACATGGTACCCTTTATTTTTTTTTCCAAAAATGATTTAGGAGCAAAGAGTGAATATGCTCATAGGTCACATGGTAGTTTTGTCCTGAAAATGTTTTTTTCAGTCAGAGCTCAAACAGAAGACCTGGGGGAGGGCCTCACTGTGTGGTTTTGAGTAAAGCGTGTCTTGCCCTCACCCTGTTCCCTCTGCAGTACGTGGAAGACAACCTGGGGGTGATGTCAGTGGGCTTCCTGCTCAGCAGTCCTGATGATGCTGTTATCTGGAGGGGACCCAAGAAAAACGGTTTGCCACTCTGCCTTTTTTTGTCTCTCACATTCTTCCACAAGCGTTGTGGCTCTTGGCTTTATCTGCTCCCTGTCCTGCCAGTCTTAGCCTGCTGGACTTCACAGTGTATTATTTTTAAGCATCCCATGCCTCTTTCTTCACTGGTTGAAAAGAGCTAATAGAAATACCAGTTTCCATTACATAATTATAAATATCTGCTGTGAGTTTTTCTCTCCTTAAAAGCTGTAGAACCCTGGTCGGGTGTGGTAGCTCCCGCCTGTAATCCCAGCACTTTGGGAGGCCGAGGCAGGTGGATCACCTGAGGTCAGGAGTTCAAGACCAGCCTCGCCGACATGGTGAAACCCTGCCTCTACCAAAAACATAAAAAATTAGCCGAGCATGGTGGCACGTACCTGTAATCCCAGCTACTCGAGAGGCTGAGGCAGGAGAACCCAGGAGGCGGAGGTTGCAGTGAGCCAAGATCATGCCACTTGTACTCCAGCCTGTGTGACAGAGCGAGACTTTTTCTCAAAAAAAAAGCTATAGAACCCTGAAATTATTTTTATCATGGTTTTATAGTGGCTTATTTGGGTCAGAGAGGTGAGATCAACAGCAGGTTGATCTGGTACTGAGACTTAAGGTAATAATGTGAAAGTGTTATCAGGGCAAGCTTTAGCCTCAGCACTGTTGATATTTTGAGCCAGATAAGTCTTTGTTGGGGGAGGAGTAGACCATGTTCTACATCATAGGGTGTTAAACAGTGTCCCTGGCCTTTACCCACAAGATGCCAGTAGCACCCCCTACTCTATTTGTGACAACCCAAAATGTCTCCAGACATTGCAATTCACTCCCAGTTGAGAGCCACTGATTTACAGCATAGACCAAAGGCACAAAAAGATCAGATCATGCTTCTCCGTGAGCTGGGCACAGTGCACGCCCCTATAGTCCTAGTTACTTGGGAGTCTGAGGTGGGAGGATTGCTTGAGCCTGAGAGTTCAGAGCCAACCTGGGCAACATAGCAAGACCCCATCCTTTAAAAAAAAAGAGGGAGTTGAAAGTACAGAAAAGAAAGGAAAAGTAAGCATCCCCTGTGGATTCCTCTTTCTAGGCATGATCAAGCAGTTCCTCCGAGATGTGGACTGGGGAGAGGTCGACTACCTCATTGTGGACACCCCACCTGGGACGTCGGATGAACACCTCTCGGTCGTCCAGTACCTGGCCGCAGCACACATCGATGGAGCAGTGATCATCACCACTCCCCAGGTGAGCGAGCTGCCAGCTGGAGCTGGGTCCAAACTGTGCTCCACACTGTGAGATTTCTTTCCTACCTGGCTCTGATACTCTGGTCTCATCAAGGCTCTTCCCAGTGTGTGTTCCGCAGCTGCATCCGATGTGGATCTGCAGAAACCTCTTGTTAAAAACTTCAGCCAGCACAGTGATTCACACCTGTAATCCCAGGACTTTGGGAGGCTGAGATGGGAGGATCACTTGAGCCCACGAGTTCGGGACCAGCCTGAAAAACATAGCAAAACCCCATCTCTACAAAAAATATTTTAAAATTAGCCAGGCATGGTGGCTCGCGCCTGTAGTTCCAGCTACTTGGGAGGCTGAGGTAGGAGGATCATTTGAGCCTGGGGAAAGGAGGGTTGCAGTGAGCCATGATCACGCCAGTGCAGTCCAGGCAGCGCAAGCGAGTGAGGCCTTGTCTCAAAAGATAAAAATAAGAAAAACTTCATCTTTGGTCTAGACATTTGCAGCTGACAACCATTCAATGATTTGTTTTTTTTTTAGTCCATGGATTAAACAATAGTGGGTCAAGAATGCTTTTTGAACTTTCCTTGAGGAAACTAGGGAAACCACCAGTGCAGTTATAATTCATACTGTGCTGCCTGGCCCCGTCAGCCTTGCCGTGTCCATGTGTCAGGTCCCCCAGCCTACAGTGGATTTTCCGTTTACATCCCAGAATGATTTAGGAAATCTCTCCAGTTTTCAACAGAACCAGGTGGGTGCAGATAGGGATTTTGGGATAAGCCACTGGGTGCCTTTGCTTCTTCCGTAGTGACACCCAGCAACCCTCTGTAGCAGTCACCTAGTGGCTGTGCTCCAAGGCCCATGGGAGCCCAAGCTGAGAGGAGAGCAATAAGAAGTTTCCTCTCTGTAAGCCCTGCAGAGAGCAACTGCAGGCAGGACCATGGTGCTATCCATCTCAGGGGCCTGAGAAACCGAGGGCTCTTCTCCATCTCCACAGTTACGCCTGACTTCTCTTCATGACGTTCTCCTCCACACTTAAGAAAGCCCAGCAAAGGAGGTTTGATTTGATCTCACTGGCCAGAATCAGTCAGGACGACCCATAGTCTCACCTCATCCAGCACTCACTGAGCTCTGACTCTGACATGCCAGGCACCAGGGCAGTAAAAAGGCCTGGCTCTCCCTGGTGGCCCCTGTGGCTCCCTGAGGAACACAGGTGCTGGACACAGGGATGAGGGTACAGCCAATGGAGTGGCAGGCCCAGCGGCCATGGGAAGGGTGTCTGGGTCAGAAAATGGTGCAAGATTCATGTCCACCCTGGCATCCTGCAGAGAGGCAACATGGGGACGCACGGAGGAGCAGGACACCAGCTGGGACCCTGGACAGGAGGGAGGATGGCCTGGCCCGGGTGATGGCAGTGGAGAGAAAGTGGATTTGTCCTTAGGAATGTTTTCTGTCCCATTTTTAAAAAGTGGTTGGTGCTGGGCACACTGGCTCATGTCTGTAATCCCAGCACTTTGGGAGGCCGAGGCAGGCAGATTACTTGAGGTCAGGAGTTCGAGACCAGACTGGCCGACATGGCAAAACCCTGTCTCTACCAAAAAAATACAAAAATTAGCCAGGCGTGGTGGTGGGCACCTGTAATCCCAGCTACTTGGGAGGCTGAGGCGGGAGAATTGCTTGAATCTGGGAGACAGAGGTTGCAGTGAGCCGAGATCGTGCCACTGCACTCCAGCCTGGGCGACAGAGCAAGACTCTCTCTCAAAAAAAGAAAGAAAGCAATGAGAGACTGAGTCGCAGCCCATTGACTTTCTAGCTGAACGCCTCTTCCTCCGCATCCCAGCCTCAGTGTCAAGAGCCAAACAGGCATCTCAGGAAAAGAACAGGCCCAAAGCTGCCAAGCCTTTCGGGCTCACGTGAGTGGTGAAGCGCCAGGTGCTAAGGAGTCACTACACCTGACAGTGACAAGCCACAGCAGGACTTGGGCACAGGGATCTGTGATAACATTAACTGAGGAAAATAGGGAGCTACTGAGCAGTGTTTATACACAGTAATCACATTGGAAAAACTCAGAGTTGAGAAGGAAATGCAAAGTTGTCCACATTGGGCAGTATTCCTTATTTCCTTTTAGTCAGTTGTTTGTGTTTATAATTATCTAGAGCAGGGATTGGCAAACTTTTCTGTAAAGGGCCAGATAGGAAGTAGGCGTTGCGGACCCCACGGTCCCTGTCCCAGCCCCTTAGCCGTGCCACTGTGGCATGAAGCAGCCACAGACGGTGCCTAGAGGGACGGGCATGGCTGGTTCCAGAGGAACTTTATTTATAAAACCAGCCAGATTCAGCCCCCAGGCTGGGGTTTGCCAAGCTCTGGTCTAGAAAACAGTGCACACACTGGCTTAATATAGTATAGTATAGGGACATGGAGCATGTAGATGCGTTAAAAGGTCATTTTCAGATAGGCACAATGGCTCACGCCTCTAACCCTAACACTCTGGGAGGCCGAGGCAGGAAGATCACTTCACACCAGGAGCTTAAGACCAGTCTGGGCAACAACCATCTCTATAAAAAATTAAAAAGTTAGCCAGGCGGAGTAGCACATGCCTGTAGTCCCAGCTACTCCGGAGGCTGAGGCAGGAGGATTGCCTGAGCCCAGGAGGTCGAGGCTGCAGTGAGCAATGATTATGCCACTGCACTCCAGACTGGGCAGCAGTGAGATCCTGTCTCTAAAAAAAAAGTCATTTTCTTTTAGGTTGATTTCTTGCTATTTGGCTGTGTGGGAAGTAAATAGCACCTTGAACAAACAGGGCTTAGCACTAGTAGGCACTAAATAAATATGGATTTGGCAGAGGGCATACATTAGTTCATTTTCACACTGCTGTAAAGAACTGCCTGAGACTGGGTAACCTATAAGGGAAAGAGGTTTAATTGATTCACAGTTCTGCATGGCTGGGAAGGTCCCAGGAAACTTAACAGTCATGGTGGAAGGCAAAGCAGGCACATGTTACATGGTGGCAGCAGTGAGAGAGAGAGTGTGTAGGAGGAACTGTCAAACACTTACAAAACCATCAGATCTCCAGAAAACTCACTATCGAGAACAGCATGGGGGAAACTGCCCCTATGATCCAATCACCTCCCACCAGGAACTGCCTGTTCCTGTAGGGATGTAGGGATGATGGGGATTACAGTTCGAGCTAAGATTTGGATGGGGACACAGAGCCAAACCCTATCAGGGCAGAAACCTCTAAGGCTTTATGATCGCAGATCCACTGCATTGCAGCCATCCCCTCGGTTGCACAGACATTCCCTTTCTCGCACTTTGATGCTGGAATCACTGGTCTTTTCACCTTCGTAGGAGGTGTCACTCCAGGATGTCCGGAAAGAAATCAACTTCTGCCGCAAGGTGAAGCTGCCCATCATCGGGGTGGTGGAGAACATGAGTGGCTTCATCTGTCCTAAGTGCAAGGTGAGGGCGCGCGGGGCCGCCAGGCGAGCCCAACAAGATCTTGCTCTCATGGTTGAGGAAACGATCGGAAGGCTGCTCTGCAAACTGTTTCTGCTTTCCCCGTCATTTTGGGAAGTGGAATCACAATTAAAATCCCTTTCTGCTGACTAAAGGAAAGTTCTTTAGGTGTTAAGGGTTCCACATTCAAACTAAGCCTTTTTTTTTTTTTAAGTTTCTTTAAAATGTGGTCCATCCTTGTGATTCTGCAAAAAAATTATGTTTCTTTTCCTCCCCTTTGAATGTGCCTTGCAGAAAGAATCTCAGATATTCCCTCCCACAACCGGGGGCGCGGAGCTCATGTGCCAGGACTTGGAGGTCCCTCTCCTCGGCAGAGTGCCCCTGGATCCACTCATAGGTGGGTGACCCCAGTGTGGGGCGGGACCTCACTCCTCGGTCAGCCCCACAGGCATGGGTCGGGCACAACAGGGGGCGGCTACGGAGAGGGGCAATGGAAGGAGGAGGGTCAATGGGGCGCTGGAGCCAGACCCACCCTCCAGCTGGCACCCCAAGAGGCCACCGGGAGAGAGGCCGAGACCCCTGCGGGCAGGTAGCGGGAGCAAGCAGGCCTCAGGCAGAGGGGTGAGGCCTGGAAGAATGGGGTAGAAGTTGGTGAGGGTGGTGGTGGCAGGGGACTGAGGAGGGCGCCCGATAGTGGGGCGGCTCCAGGGGATGCGCATGGCGTCCAGCTTACAGAGGAAGGCGGCCTGAGGTGAAAATCCCTCAGGAACGGGCCGGGCCTCCTGTGCCCCGAGAAGCCAGCACGAGAAGCCGGCACGGCACAGACGAGGCCCCTTTGTCTCCAGCACCGGGACAGACCGGAACGCGGATCACTGGCCTGCGAGCAGGGGCCAAGTTCCCAGAAAATGCTCTTCTTAAGTACGTGGGTCTCCCAGGATCCCAAGAGATGCCCACTCCCTGAGTGGCCCTGAGGCTGAAGGAGGGACGGGGTTTCACGTCTCCACCCACATGCCTGCCGGGCGCCCACTCGCCGCGCGGCGCTGGGCAGGGCCTACACTCGAAGCTGCTCCCCCAGGAGGCTGCTGTCCCCCAGGACCGCGGAGCCGGGCAGGCCTCTGTTACTGGGGCCCTGCAGTGGGGCTCCTGCGGGGCGTCCAGCACTCGCCTTTAGGTCTGAGGGGAGAACAGAGAGAGAAGGCTGGAGGCGAGGCCGGGATCCAGGAGTGCCGGCTGCACCCATGCCTCGGAACTTCCACTCCATTTGTCAGGGAACCAAGGCCAGTGCGAGGTGTCTGTGCGGGGACAGGAGACAGGGGCCGGGCGGGTGAAGTATGGCCTGGCCAGGAGAGGGTGGGGGCCGCATGCTTGGGGAGAGGGCGGGGCCCGTGGAGAGCCTGGAGGCCACGTGGGGAGCCTTGGGGAAGGGCTGCATGGGGAGAATGGGAGCCTGTGGGAAACGACTGTCAGTGTCAGTGAGTGTCAGTGTCATGTGCCTGGGAACAGGAGGCACAGGAGTGGCTGCCCTGGGATAGGGGTTCAGGATGAGGCCCTGGGTTCCGGCGTTGGTGTAGAAAGGAAGGAACACACACAAGAGAGAAAGTGACGGCATCTGAGGGTCAAGGTTGTCCCTGCTGCCAGTACAAGTCACCTGGAGGAGGGTCCGTCCCTCAGAGACAGTGAAGCAGGGGTGGTAGAGGGAGGCCAGGCCCTCTGGGGTGCTGCGGCTAAGGGGCTCAGGGGCTCAGGTTGTCAGCAGGTTCTGGGGTCCGTCAGGAGAAGGTGGTTCATGTCCGTGCAGTTGAGTTTTGAAGCCACAGGACATGGACAGGATTGCCAAGGGGCCATACAGAAAGCAGGAGCCAGGAGGACAGTGTTGGGGGACAGCTGCCTCGAGAAAGTGGTTGCGGGGTGGGGTGCGAGGGCCACTCTGAAGATGGGAACAGCCCGGGAGAACGCCAGAGACCCCATGTGCCCAGGAGGCTGTGTCCCCAAATCCTTTTTCCCTTATTCCCACATCCCGCAATACTTCTCTGGCATGTGATTTCCCCGACAACATGCAGAAAAGTACAGCTGCTTTCTCAACCTTCCCCAGCATCATAAAACACTCACCAGGCAGCTTTTGCAGTGGCCAGAAGTGGTGATGAGAGCTGCCCTCTGAGGCCCCTGGAGGCAGTTGGGCTGCATGAATGGATGTGATTGGGGACAGGAGCTTGCAGCAGCCCAGGGCACATCCATTCCTGCCAGCCTGCACCTCTGCCACAGTTCAGCTCTGCCGAGATGGGATTGGTGGGCAGGACGTTTGTCAGGGGAAACATCTGTGGGAGAAAATGACAAGGGAGAGCGTTAGCCCATGATGAAGGAGCGGGGGAAGGAACATATCAGCCCGAAAGAGCATCTCAGCCTATAGGAGTATCTCAGCCCATGGGAGCATCCCAGCCCAAGGGAGTATCTCAGCCCACAGGAGTATCTCAGCCCACGGGAGCATCCCAACCCAAAGGAGCATCTCAGCCCACAGGAGTATCTCAGCCCACGGGAGCATCCCAACCCAAAGGAGCATCTCAGCCCACAGGAATATCTCAGCCCACGGGAGCATCCCAGCCCAAAGGAGCATCTCAGCCCACTGGAGCATCTCAGCCCATGGGAGCATCTTAGCCTGCTGGAGCACCTCAGTGTACTTTACTTTTTAGCATCTCAGTCTGCTGGAGTATTTGTCTATTGGAGCATCTCAGTCTGCTGGAGTGTGGCAGTCTATTGGAGCATCTCAGTCTGCTGCAGTATTTGTCTATTGGAGCATCTCAGTCTGCTGGAGTATTTGTCTATTGGAGCATCTCATTCTGCTGGAGTATTTGTCTATTGGAGCATCTCAGTCTGCTGGAGTATGTCAGTCTATTGGAGCATCTCAGTCTGCTGGAGTATTTGTCTATTGGAGCATCTCAGTCTGCTGGAGTATGCCAGTCTGTTGGAGCATCTCAGTCTGCTGGAGTATTTGTCTATTGGAGCATCTCAGTCTGCTGCAGTATGCCAGTCTGTTGGAGCATCTCAGTCTGCTGGAGTATTTGTCTATTGGAGCATCTCAGTCTGCTGGAGTATTTGTCTATTGGAGCATCTCATTCTGCTGGAGTATTTGTCTATTGGAGCATCTCAGTCTGCTGGAGTATTTGTCTATTGGAGCATCTCAGTCTGCTGGAGCATGTCAGTCTATTGGAGCATCTCAGTCTGCTGGAGTATGTCAGTCTATTGGAGCATCTCAGTCTGCTGGAGTTTGTCAGTCTGTTGGAGCATCTCAGTCTGCTGGAGTATGTCAGTCTATTGGAGCATCTCAGTCTGCTGGAGTATGTCAGTCTGTTGGAGCATCTCAGTCTGCTGGAGTATGTCAGTCTGTTGGAGCATCTCTGTCTGCTGGAGTATGCCAGTCTGTTGGAGCATCTCAGTCTGCTAGAGTGTCTTGGCTGCTGTCGAGGAAAGCTGGGCACAGCCACCAGGGTATTCCTGAGCCCACTTACCCATCAGAGGGGCTGCATCTCCCAGAAGCGTGCCTGCCCAAGTGCCATGCTCGTCTCAGTCACTAGCTAGGAGCAGCCTGGGAGTGGCATTGCCTTGACACAAACGTGGTGGTGGATTTTGGAGCATGGCAGCTGCTGCCAGAGATCCAAGAGGTGTGTCCTTATGGCCATCACAATTGCCACATTTCCCAAGGTTTAATGAAGAGCTAGAAATCTATATCCTTACCCAAAGTCTCCTGATTACTAAATGATAGCAACTAACTCCATTAAATACACACACACACACACACACACAACCATGTTCTAGCCTGGGCAACACAGGAAGATACCTCGTCTTTAAAAAAAAAAAAAAAAGGAAAAAATTCACCCAGTGTGGTGGCTTGTGCCTATGGTCCCAGCTACTCAGGAGGCTGAGTTAGCAGGATCATTTAAGCCCAGGGAGGTTGAGGTTGCAGTGAGCCATGATCACACCACTGCACTCCAGCCTGGGCAACAGAGCAAGAACCTGTCTCCAAAAAAAATTTAAAAATGGCATGCTTGCTGACCCACCCAAATATGTCCATGGGCCCGGCCACAGGCCTGCCCTTGCCATTGTCTGACAGATCAGGAAGTGACCTTGGGGCTATTAGATCCTGATGTGGCTTTTCTTCCAAAGAGCCACCAACCTCCATCTTCCCACCTCCCTCACACCAAGCCCTGGCATTGGCCCTGGTCTTTCCTTTCAGGGCCACTTTTCACAAAGAAACGAAGTTCCAGGTGGTTCACAAGAGCTAATTTCAAAGCAGAGGAGCCACCAGTGACAGCTGCGAGGCTCATTCTGAGCTGAGAACATTAAGTGCCTTCTAGTGGGCATGGTCCTGTGTGTCAAATGGCACATTGCAGAAGCTCACCTTGAGGGGAAGCCACAGAGAGCAAGGCCAGGGAGTGCCAGAAAGGAAGGGGTGGTTAACACTGTCACACACCCAAGAGGGTGGAGCATGAGGGCCAAGTGACAGACACGCATCTGGCAAGGTCACTGGGGACAGAGTGGGGGCAAACCCACCTTCCTAGGAACAGACAGGAAGGCATGAGGACAGCACTTCAGTCTCCTCTGGGGACATGGTGGCAAAGAGTTACAGATGCCAGCGCTCTGGTGCTATGGGTCCTGGCCCCGGTGTGCTGAGGATCACAGGAAGGGCTGGCCTCAGAGCCCTGCTCCGCCACCACTAGCTGTGGGACTTGGGCTAGTCATTTCCGCTCTCTCAGCCTCGATGGCCCCGTGTGTAAAATGCAGGTGACAGTGGTGCCTAGTGAGAGGGATCTGCCAGGGTGGGGTGAGAGGATGCCTGGGATCTCTTGGAACAGGGCTGTGCTCACACCAGCTGTTCTGATAATGCTGCCCGTTCTTGGAGAGGTGGGAGCCCAGGGGGAAATGCAATTAGGATGGGAAAACACTAGAGCATATATGTGTGTTGGGGGCTGGGGAGCCCTCTGGGGAAGGGAGACCTGGGTGAAAGTCAGGGACAGAAAGTAGCCCCAGCATGACTATTCTGGGATCCCCAACCTCCCAGGTCTGGCCCAGCGAACGTGCACTCAGGGGCCTCCCTAGCGAGTTCCACATGGTCTCATGGTCCCAGCGTTAACGGCGGAGGATGTCCAGGTTCCTGGTGTCTGGAACAAAAAAATGGACAAAACGCACAAAGAAAGGAAGGAAGGAAGGGATTTATTGAAAATGAAAGTCAAGTCCACGGTGTGGGAGGAGAACGGGCCTGAGAATAGGGGCTCAAAGGCCCCATTACAGAGTTTTTGTGTTTAAATACCCTCTACTTGAGGTACGCCCTATATAAACGAAAAGGATGAAGTAAAGTTACAAAGTCATTTACGGCATACGTCCTATGGAGAGGACATTTCCTGTTATGGCTCAAGTGCGAATTGGCCTTATGTTCCCTGCCTCTAGACCCTATTTTCCTGACTCACTGGGCCATATGGGCTCCCCATCTCCCACCACCCCCTCCCCACAGGCTTCTTCCCTGACTTGGACTTCCCTGTCCCACAGGGCGACACAGTAGTGAAGTTGAGGAAATGATGAGTACTAGGTAGGAACCCCTCCTGGGGTTCACCTGAGGCTGGTGACCGGCCATGGGCAGTGCAGTCACTTGCCTGTTTCGCCAGCAGCTCAGGCCTGGGGAGTGGGCAGAGCAAGCTGATGGCAGGTCCACCCACGACTGGGGGCTGGCAGGGCAGACTGGAGGCGAGAACACCCCCAATGACCCCAAGCCCCTTGTGTCCTGTCCACCTGGCTCTGGGATAACATGGTCCTAGAGAAACCTGGGTGTGTATAGGAGGGGACTGGAACAATGGCCACATGGCGGGGAAAGACTAGCAGACTGATAGACACCAGCACAGATGACCTGGAAGATAAAATTATACACAGACAAAGCAGCAGGCAGAATGTGTGTGTCATGTGCTCCCATTCGTATTTTAGGTATATGAGAGTGTGTGTATGTGTGTGTGCACACATGCGAGCGTGCACGTTTATATGCGCATAATCTTTCTGGAAAGACACCTAGAACACTAGTAGCCCTTTTCGGACTTGGCCTTTTATGCCATATCCTTTTGCATTCTGTACTTTTTTAACCATGTGCATTCATGATCCTTTCGCTCAAAAGCTAATCTCTTAAAATGCAGACTCCTGGGCCCATCTGGAAGCTGCTGAATCAGTTCTCTGTAGGGCCCTGGAACCTGCATTTTCTGTACACCACCTGATTATTTAGCCACGCTGAAATGCTGGCTGGGGACCCTGCTGGAAGGAAGGTCCCTGAGACCCCACTGGTCTTTTCTACTTTGTTCTTCATTACGAGTGAAGCAGGCTCAAGATCTTCCCATTGTCACCAGCACGGAAAGAGCCCCAAGATCTTGTGGCCACTCTGTTTTCCTCTTGGACTGAATTGTCTTCCGTTTGTTTCTTTTTTAAGGTAAGAATTGTGACAAAGGCCAGTCTTTTTTCATTGACACCCCAGATTCCCCAGCCACGTTAGCCTACAGAAGTATAATTCAGAGTAAGTATTTCCATGAGTACTAAACGCAGATGCCTGTGGGGCAGGAAGCAACATAAAGGAGCCAGGGGTGTGGAAGGACAGGTGGGTGGTGGGGTCTGTGATGACCACAGAGTGGCCGCCATAGCCGAGGAAGCCAGGAGTCCATGAGAAATCTCTCAATGTGTGAGTATTGTGAATTAATTCATAGTTTAAAAAACATGGTGAGGGTGAAATTTATGGCTTAGGAAATACATCCCAATAAAGAGATAAAGTAATTCATTTTTAAAAGTAACTGATAAAAAAAAAAAAAAAAAGGCCAGGTGCAGTGGCTCACACCTGGAATCCCAGCACTTTGGGTGAAGGAGGCAGGCAGATCACTTGAGGCTGGTCAGGAGTTCAAGACCAGCCTGGCTAACATGGAGAAACACTGTCTCTACTAAAAATATGAAAATTAGCCGGGTGTGGTGGCACGTGCCTGTAGTCCCAGCTACTCAGGAGGCTGAGGCAGGAAAATCGCTTGAACCTGGGAGGCGGAGGCTGCAGTGAGCCGAGATCGCGCCACTGCACTCCAGCCTGGGCAACAGCGTGAGACCGTGTCTCAAAAAAAATAAAAAATAAAAATAAAAACTTTGTTGAGCCAGACCAAACCCACGTGCAGGCCACATTCAGCCAGTGGCAGCCATCAGAGGCCCCAGAGTTAGGGCAGAGGTGTCAGTGTTTGTTAAAGCTGTGGTCTCTGAGTTTGTGGCTGGGTTTTACTTGCCTAGAAGAATGATGTCAAGGGTAAGGAAACAGCATTCCCAGAATCCTCCATCTATAGATGGTCTGAGGAAGGCCGCAGCCATTGGTTATGAGCAAGATGGGTAGTGTGAGGTATTCCGGTCACTTTCAAAGACTCAGGGCATCACAGACACAGGGCTTTTTATGGAACTAGCCAGAGGATTCCACCCGTGTCAAAACACAGCCCTCCCCAGCACAGGACAGGGCTGTCAAGGGGTAGACAAGCCATTAGCACTCTATGCCTGTCGTCTTGTTTTCCAGGAATCCAAGAGTTTTGTAATCTCCATCAGTCAAAAGAAGAGAACCTCATCAGTTCCTGAAACGAGAGAATGTTCAGGACCAAGCAGTTACCGAGCGAGGCACTCACTGGGCAGCACATCCAGCCAGACCCGACTAGCTCCGGGATGGGGTGGGTCACAGCAAAAAGGGACCAGATGCTGGTGTGGTCCGAAGCCACTTTGTCAGAGACACTTTAATCATTGAGTATTTGTACACTTTTCTTTAGAACATATATAAAGGGCATTCTCTACAAATGTGCCGTTTTAAGAATAAAACCCCCTCAAATCTCTCCCCCGAGGCCTGTTTCACGTAAAAAACAAATGGGTTGTGGGATCGTGGGATTCTGCTGTGTCGGAAGCTTAGTCGATTGTAGAAACTCCCGTTTAAGCCATTTCTGCCTGTGAAGATAAGAAAGCCTAGAAAAGAACCAAAGGGGTGAGTGTGCGGCTTCACTGCAGAACACACAGGCTTGTTTTCAAACACCACAGTCCAAACGCTCTTCTTCAGATTGAGGAAAAATCTAAAAGCAACAGAGCTCACGCTGGGCTTCGTTCTAAAATCACTGCATATGACGCAGCTGGGTCAAATCAAAAAGCCCTTGAAGAGTCCTTGAATCACCCAGTAAGACAGAATTTGGGGTCTGTGTAAATTCCCTGTGTGGTAATATGTGCACAGTATATCCAGTAATGTCCAGTGTCATGCAAACCAATTTTCAGGTTTTTTAATTATATAAAAAAGAAGGACAGATGTAAACTCTACGATCATCCTCATTGCCATGAGGTGCTTGCTCTGTTTGAGACACACAGGATCCGAGACCACGTGGGAGAAGAGTAAATTCCTGTTCTCCCTCCACTCTGGGGCATAAAAGTGGGTGGGTGGGAAACAAGAACAAATCCCCTTGTTCTTTCCCTCCCTTGTCTCTTCCCTCCCCGCCCTTCCCTAGGACCGTACATATGATCAGATTTGCACACGTTCAGTGTGAGGAAGGTGTGACCTCGCCCCCCCAGCCCCAGCTCCTCACGCCAAGAGCAATGAGGCTGCAAAGCCCAGGGCAGGCCCATTGCCCAGTCTGCTTCCTGTCTGGTCACGTGCCTGGCCACCCCAGGGAACAGGGGAAGCCCACCGAGACCCCGGGCCCCTGTGCCCCAAGAGCTGCATTTTTCAGAATTCCCCAGTTCCTCCTCACGGGTGCCATGATCCATTTCTCACCTAATGCTGGTGAATCTCCAGCCCCTTGAGGCCAGGCTTCTGAAAGTCACCTGGGCAGGCCTGCAAGGGGAAAAGTCAACCATGGTTTTCTGTCCTTACACGCGAGTGGGGCGATCCTGCTGATGGAAGGCCAGAGAAAACCCACAAAGTACAGAAAACCTGCGGAATTGGTTGCTTGATGTCTTGGCATAAAGCAGCGCTGTTCAAATTTAAGACGGTTCAACCCATTTCAGGATGAACCTGGTCAAATTTCAAAGACTTCTGTCTTTCACTTTTAGAAATATCTATTAAGTTAAAAAAAAAAACAAAACAAAAACAAGCTGGGCATGGTAGCTCCCGCCTGTAATCCCAGCACTTTGGGAGGCCAAGGCTGGCGGATCACTTGAGGCAAGGAGTTCGAGACCAGCCTGGTCAATATGGAGAGACCCCATCTCTACTATAAATACAAAAATTAGCCAGGCATGGTGTTACGCACCTGTAATCCCAGCTACTTGGGAGGCTGAGGCAGGAGAATCACTTGAACCCAGAGCCGGAGGTTGCAGTGAGCCAAGACATGCCATTGCACTCCAGCCTGGGAGCAGAGTGAGACTCCCATCACAAAAAAAAAAAAAAAAAAACAACTGAAAAACCGTTTGTGACTCTTTCCTTAATTCTATAGTTTTAAAAATCACTGAAAACTAACAATCGCAGTCACAAAAGGACAAAAATTATAATTGCATTTATAGGAGGTCCCTAGGGCTGTCAAACCAATAGACACAGAAAGCAGAATGCTGGTTGCTAGGGCTAGGAGGCGAGGAGGAGGGGGAGTTAATGTTTTGTGGGTACTGAGCTTAAGTTTTGCAAGATGAAAGCACTTCTGGAGCTGGGTGGGGTGAAGGTTGCACAATAAAGTGGTTATACGTAATGCCACAGAACTATACATTTTAAAATGGTTACAATGGTACATTTTATGTAAATCTTACAATTAAAAAACAAAACTGCCAGGCACGGTGGCTCACTCACGGCTGTAATCCCAGCACTTCGGGAGGCCAAGGCAGGCGGGCTGCTTGAGCTCAGGAGTTCTAGAGCAGCCTGGGCAACATGGCAAAACTTCGTCTCTACAAAAAAAAAGGCCAGGCATGGTGGTACACACCTGTAGTCCCAACTGCGCCAGAGGCTGAGGTGGGAGGAT
Source organism: Gorilla gorilla gorilla (assembly GCF_029281585.2). Classification (NCBI taxonomy): domain Eukaryota; kingdom Metazoa; phylum Chordata; class Mammalia; order Primates; family Hominidae; genus Gorilla; species Gorilla gorilla. The sequence continues at coordinate 14,407,542 of NC_073242.2, forward strand.
CGCTTGAGCCCAAGAGATGGAGGTTGCAGTAGGCCGCGATCACACCATTGCACTCTAGCCTGGGTGACAGAGCGAGATCCTGTCTCCCAAAAAATAAATAAACAATAAAACATTGGCAGCCTGGCTGATATGTTACATTACAAACCGCAGTTGCCAGCAGGCCACCTTGACTTTGACTACCTGGAGAGGAGTGGTCCAGGAGTCAGACCTCAGTTACTCACCGTCTGGAATACTGTCTGGGACAGGAAACTGGCTGTGACCTTGCTAATGTCACTGTTGCCTCCCATCTTACAAAGGATGTAGCCATACAGGTTTGCAGCTTGGAGAGAGATCCCAGCAACCACCAGAGCCTGCACTCAGACAAAGAAAGCAAAGGTCACTTTTTTTTGAGATGGAGTTTCGCTCTGTCGCCCAGGCTGGAGTGCAGAGGCACGATCTCAGCTCACTGCAAGCTCCGCCTCCCGGGTTCACGCCATTCTCCTGCCTCAGCCTCCCGAGTAGCTGGGACTACAGGCATCCGCCACCAGGCCCGGCTAATTTTTTTGTATTTTTAGTAGAGACAGTGTTTCACCGTGTTAGCCAGGATGGTCTCGATCTCCTGACGCAAAGGTCACTTTCTAAGAGCATTTACAGAAATGCACCTCTGAAGCCACGTAGAAATGCTCTAGCCTGCACCTAAGAATAGTAACAGCCAACATTTACTGAGCATTTGCAAATACCCACGGACACCTCAGAATCATTACAACTGGAGAAGTTGCCACCATCATCATCCCATTTTACAAAGAGGAAACTGAGGCTCAGGAAGACGAAAGCTGCCCAAGGTCACAGAGCTGGAGCGTGGTCGAGCCGGGATCCAAATTCCAGGGCCCGCACTTTCATTAAATGACACTGTTGTTTTACTATCTACAAATATTTTGTTTTCTCTATTTATTGATTTTTTTTAAGACGGAGTCTCACTCTGTCACCCAGGCTGAAGTGCAGTGGCACGATCTTGGCTCACTGCAACCTCCGCCTCCTGGGTTCAAGCGATTCTCCTGCCTCAGCCTCCCAAGTAGCTGAGATTACAGGCATGTGCCACTACGCCCAGCTAATTTTGGTATCTATAGTACAGACAGGGTTTTGCCATGTTGGCCAGGCTGGTCTCAAACTCCTGACCTCAGGTGATTCACCTGCCACAGCCTCCCAAAGTGCTGGGATTACAGATGTGAGGTACTGTGCCAGCCTGTGTGAGTCCATTTATATGAAATGCCCAGAATAGGCAAATCCATAGAAACAGAAAAATTAATAGGTGCCAGGGCTTGGAGAAACAGAAGCACAGGGAAGCAATGTCAAAAGGGCGCAAGGCTTCTTCTTCAGGTGATGAAAATTTCCTAACATTGATGGTGGTTTTGGCTGTACAACTCTGTGACTGCACTAGAAGCCACTGAATTCCACACTTAGTATTTATTTTATTTTTTGGAGACAGGGTCTCACTCTAGCACCCAGGCTGGAGTGCAGTGGCACAATCTTGGCTCACTGCAACCTTTGCCTCCCGGGCTCAAGCGTGCACACCACCGTGCCTGGCTAATTTTTGCATTTTTTGCAGAGATGGGGTTTTGCTATGTTGCCCAGGCTGGTCTCGAACTCCTGAGCTCAAACAATCCTTCCGCCTTGGCCTCCCAAAGGCCTGGGATTACAGGTGTAAGCCACCATGCCAAGCCCCTAATTGTATACTTTAAATGGGTAAATTGTATGGAATGTGTATTATATCTCAATAAACTTGTTATAATTGATCAATCAATCAATAACAAATAACAACAAAAGCCTAGTGGTGCAAACACTTTTTTTGCAGAGACATCAAAGCAATGTGGAAGTCAAGATCTGGCCTTACCAGCCACTTTAGCTTCAAGGAAAATAAGGTGCTAAAAAAAAACACAATCCATATCATGGGGCAGATTATGAGGCCCAGCCAGAAGATTCGTGCTTCAGCTTCTGTGGCAGCAATGCTATTCGGAGAGACCTGTTAAAGGAAAGTAATTCAAATGTCAAAACAAGTGGAAATGGTTGCAAACGAGCGTGCTCGCATTTTCATTTATTTTATTTTGCAGATGCTTTTGTTGTTGTGGGATTTTTTGTTGTTGATGTTGTTTTGTTTTGTTTTGTTTTTGAGACAAAGTCTCATTGTGTCACCCAGGCTGGAGTGCAGTGGCGTGATCTTGGCTCACTGGAAACTCGGCCTCCTGGGTTCAAGTGATTCTCCTGCCTCAGCCTCCTGAGTAGCTGGGAATACAGGTGCCTGCCACCACACCCAGCTAATTTTTGTATTTTTAGTAGAGACAGGGTTTCACCATGTTGCCCAGGCTAGTCTCAAACTCCTGACCTCAAGTGATCCACCCACCTCCACCTCCCAAAGTGCTGGGAATGCAGGCGTGAGCCACCGTGGCCGGTCTATTTTGGAGACACTTTTGCCACACCCATGTTTCACCAGAGCACCTTGGCAGTGGTGGCTTTTGTGTAGGGCAGGAATCAGATATGCACAAAACTCCAAAGGAACCCACATAAACTTTCCACACCCATTATCCCCGCTCTGGTTAGTTCAGCTCGTCATGGAGAATACCTTCCTGGCTTCAAAGATCCAGTGGCTCTTCCCATCTTCATCTATCTGGTTCCACCATCGAAGGCCCACCAGGAGTCTTCCGGTTACATTCTGAGGACAACAGACAAAGGACTCTGAGCAGGTCACAGGCAAAGAGGCTTATTCACTGTATTGATAAATAAAAGTTCCTTGATTCATTTCAGACTTGTACTGGGAGCAGGAAGAAAAAAGGCCTTGAATTGTAGTAGATTCTCAGATGTCAAGACTTCTAGTTTTCAACTAAGCTCACTTTAAAAAGTTAACACACTCCCCCCACAAAACATATATAATTTATATGTTCATATTATATATGTTTTAAATATATGTATTAATTCATATACAAGTGATATGGTTTGGCTGTCTCCCCACCCAAACCTCATCTTGAATTGTCGCTTCCATAATTCCCACGTGTTGTGGGGGAGACCGGGTGGGAGATAATTGAATCATAGAGGCAGTTTCCCCCACACTGTTCTCATGGTAGTGAATAAGTGCCACAAGATCTGATGGTTTTTATAAGGGAAACCCCTCTTACTTGGCTTTCATTCTCTCTCTCTCTTTTTTTTTTTTTTTCTGAGACAGAGTTTGGCTCTTGTCACCCAGGCTGGAGTGCAATGGCACAACCTCGGCTCACTGCAACCTCCGCCTCCCGGGTTCAAGTGATTCTTCTGCCTCAGCCTCCCAAGTAGCTGGGATTACAGGCACACACCACCGCGCCCAGCTAATTTTTGTATTTTTAGTAGAGACGGGGTTTCTCCATTCCCCTTACTTTTAAGTGACACTGCTCAGCACTCTTAAGCATGTCTCAGGAGTCTAAACCAAAGTACCTCTTGGTACCATGCACACAGGGGACAAGCCTCGTGTTTCGGAAGAGATGACATCACACGAAAGGGCCTCACCTTCACAGACCAGAAGTCCAGGGACAGGAGGAGCAGCACCGTGACAAAACAGCCCACAAAGCTCTTGCTGAACCAGTCGCAGCTCACGTAGGTGACGATGGCACTCACTCGGAAAAACAGGTGGAAAAAGGTGGCCAAGGGGTGTCTAGGAAAGGACCCAGAAGGCGCCCTCACTCCAAGAGCCAAGCGGATGGTCACTGAACTCCCTCTACCACTTCAGACTTTGCTGGGGGTGTTAGCGTGGCTCAATGGAATGTTCTCCCTGGTGCATATGACGCAGAAACTCAGGCTGTAGCCCTGGGGACACATCGTTAGGTCAGCAGTCCCCAAACAGTCATGCTGACACTGTTTTTTTTCCTCCCCTTCGAAGAATCCAGTACTTTCCCACCACTTGACTCCAAATATCACTTGCCCTCTTCGAAACACGGTCATCTTTGAAGTGAAACGTGACAGCAGTCACTGCCTTCCCGCCTAGCAGAGATGACGGCCAGTTCCCTAAAGGTAAAGGTTGGGTTTTTCCACCAGTCACTGAGCTGCAAGCTCACATGCAGCCCACGGGGTAGGTGTCTCATGTCATCGGGGAATGCGTGTTCCTGGACAGAGGGAAACATGTGACCTGTGAATGGCAGATCTAACTCATCATACTTGCTCAGTGGTGAATGGCACGTGAATCCTGGCATTTAATCTAGGGGAAGGTGGTTCTTGTTCACTGTGCCTTTAGACACAAACCTGGCCAGAAAGAAGAGAGGGAGCCAAGGGGAACATGCTCATCCTATGTAAACTGCTTTTCTTTTTTTTTTTTTTTTTGAGATGGAGTCTTGCTCTGTCCCCTAGGCTGGAGTGCAGTGGCGTGATCTCGGTTCACAGCAATCTCCACCTCCCGGGTTCAAGCAATTCTCCTGCCTCAGCCTCCCAAGTAGCTGAGATTACAGGCGCCTGCCACCACGCCCAGCTAATTTTTGTACTTTGAGTAGAAACAGGATTTCAACATGTTGGCCAGGCTGGTTTTGAACTCCTGACCTCAGGTGATCTGTCCACTTTGGCTTCCCAAAGTGCCGGGATTACAGGCATAAGCAACCACGCCTGGCCTTATTTTTATTATTATTATTATTATTATTTTAATGTAAGTCTGATATAGGCCAGGCACGGTGGCTCACACCTGTAATGCCAGCACATTGGGAGGCCGAGGCGGGTGGATCACCTGAGGTCAGGAGTTCAAGACCAGCCTGGCCAACATGGTGAAACCCCATTTCTACTCAAAATACAAAAATTAGCTGGGCATGGTGGCAGCTGCCTGTAACCCCAGGTACTGGGAAGGCTGAGGCAGGAGAATCACTAGAACCTGGGAGGCGGAGGTTGCAGTGAGCCAAGATCACACCACTGCACTGCAGCCTGGGTGAGAAAGTTAGACTCCAACTCAAAAAACAAAAAAAAAAAATAAAAACAAGAAAAGAAAGGTTACCAAATTGTATAGAGCAGGTGATGGCAGTGGGTGATGTGGGCCAGACTGAAGACGCTTGTGGGTTTCTGTTTCTTTCTGTGGTTTCCCAGTTTAAATAGAGCACACAGGTAGAGAACGATACTCAACTATGATCAGGAAATCAATGGCACGAGCCCAGCTGTTATACCAGAAAGGGTTTCAGATCCAGACCCCAAGAGAGGGTTCTTGGATCTCACCCAAGAAAGAATTCAGGGCAAGTCCATTGAGTAAAGTGAAAGCAAGTTTATTTGGAAAGTAAAGGAATAAAGAATGGCTAGTCTATAGATAGAGCAGTCCTAAGGGCTGCTGGTTGCCCATTTTTATGGCTATTTCTTGATGATATGCTAAAGAAGGGGTGGATTATTCATGCCTCCCCTTTTTAGACCATATAGGGCAACTTCCAGACGTTGCCATGACATCTGTGAACTGTCATGGTGCTGGTGGGAGTGTAGCAGTGGGGACGACCAGAGGTCACTCTCATGGCCATCTTGGTTTTGGTGGGATTCAGCTAGCTTTTTAACTGCAACCTGTTCTATCAGCAAGGTCTTTATGACCTGTATCCTGTGCGACCTCATATCTCATCCTGTGACTTAGAATGCCTTAACCGTCTGGGAATGCAGCCCAGTAGGTCTCAGCCTCATTTTACCCAGCCCCTATTCAAGATGGAGTTGCTCTGGTTCACACGCCTCTGATACAGTGATGGATGAGAATGAAACCCGCACCTCAGGGCAGGGGAGGAAAAGGGAGGGATGAAAGGGACTCTTCCCAGCACCAGGCAGCTGTGCAAACCAGACCCAGTACTGCCAGAGCCAAGATTTTCATGAGAAGTCAGAAATCCAGACTTGCAATGGGAAATCGGATTTTAAATGATGGCCACTAATTCTTTTACTGAAATATCACAGTCTATGTTTCTCACTGGCCTGCGAGCAGTGAGCTTGCAACCTCTGGATTAGAGTTACAAAATGTTGTGGGCTTTGGAAAATGAGAGGCAGAATGGGGTGGTCACAGAGGTCCACACAGAACTGCAGGGGAAAGAGCCTGCTCATTCTCCCCAAGAAGAAATGGAGTCCGAGTCAACAAACCACAGGCGCCTATAAAACTGTGGGGTTTCCGACTCCCAGGGGAATGTTAAGATTCAGAAGCAGACTTCACAGTGACTTTTTGCATAGCAAAGCACCAACTATTCACCAGGATGGGTCTCATCTGAGCCTCTCAGGCTCTTGGCTCTCCTGGTGACCTGAATGAAAACCAACCCAGGAAGTGCACCCGGCTTTTAAGAATTAGACAGGATCAAGCCGGGCATGGTGGCTCACACCTGTAATCCCAGCATTTTGGGAGGCTGAGGCAGGCGGATCACGAGGTCAAGAGATTGAGACCATCCCTGGCCAACATGGTGAAACCCCGTCTCTACTAAAAATGCAAAAATTAGCTGAGCGTGGTGGTGGGCGCCTGTAGTCCCAGCTACTCGGGACGCTGAGGCAGGAGAATTGCTTGAATCTGGGAGGCGGAGGTTGCAGTGAGTTGAGATCGTACTACTGCACTCCGGCCTGGTGACAGAGCGAGACTCCGTCTCAAAAAAAATAAAAATAAAAGAAGAATTAGACAGGATCACCAGGCGTGGTGGCTCACACCTGTAATCCTAGCTCTTTGGGAGGCCGAGGCAGGCAGATCAGTTGAAGTCAGGAATTCAAGACCAGCGTGGCCAACATGGTAAAACTCCATCTTTACTAAAAATACAAAAATTAGCCAGTTGTGGTGGCAGGTGCCTGTAATCCCAGCTACTCAGGAGGCTGAGGCAGGAGGATCGCTTGAACCTGGGAGGTGGAGGTTGCAGTGAGTCGAGATGATGCCACTGCACTCCAGCTTGGGCAACAGAGCAAATCGCTGTCTCAAAGAAGAATGAGACAGGATCACATAGAACTTAAAAACTTCCTGGAGTGTTCCAGAAGGTAAGACTCTTGGGTGTCTCTTTTTGCTGTAAACCTTATTGAGAATTTCCTAACTGAATAAAATTCTGTCCCTTGCCCCTGGAGATAAATAAATGCTCTTTCAATAACTGAAAGTTCTTTGAGGGCATAGACCATGTTTAACACATTTTTATATCCCCAAAAGCACCCAGTATTTAAGATTCTCGGCAAACATATTTGTTATGTTGAACCTTGTAATCGAGTCAGTTAGAATCACTGGAAACATCTGTCGTCTTTGTAGAACAATACAAATGTAAAAAAAAAAAGATACAGGGTCGGGCGCGGTGGCCCATGCCTATAATCCCAGCACTTTGGGAGGCTGAGGCGGCTGGATCACTTGAAGTCAGGAGTTCGAGACCAGCCTGGCCAACATGGTGAAACCCTATCTCTACTAAAACTACAAAAATTAGCCAGGCCTGATGGCAGGCGCCTGTAATCCCAGCTACTTGGGAGGCTGAGGCAGGAGAATTGCTTGAACCTGGGAGGCAGAGGTTGCAGTGAGCTGAGATTGCACCACTGCACTACGGAACAAGACTCCATCTCAAAACAACAAAATATATAGATCTCAAAAAAATGTCAGAGTGTGAGCCAAGTGTGCGCTGACCCATGGTAAAATGTGGAAGTAAATGCATTCGAATAAATCCCCTGCCCACCTGCTTCTTTTCTTTTTTCTTTTTGGCTGTGGCTCTCCTAAAATAAAATGCAGAAAAATTTCCAGTTGTTGATAGCTTCCACTTAGCTGGGCCCTGATTAACTCAATGGAAAGTGGTGTTACTCAAACACAGTTCAAAGCCCAAAGCAAGTAGAAGAGGACGCCTGTTGCCCTTTTAAATGTTGCTTTAATCCTATTTCATGCAGGTTGCTCCATCAGCATCCTCCAAGTCCTCATTCAGTCCCTATCTGGAGTTTGCCCAGCCTGTGCCTCTAGCTAATACTATGTGATCTCAGACCAGTTTTCCAGTTTTGAGAGTTTTGAGAGTCATAGTTTAAGTCCTGTCCACTCGTCTCTGGCATCGGGTCCTCCATCCTCCTGCTCCCCGGCAACATGGAGCATACACACACACACCACCAATCACCTCCGGTTCCCAATGCCATTGCTCTCCAACTCCGCCCTCCCAGGCACCAACCTGGGAGGTTGCCCCTTGAGAGGCAAACAGCACAGTGGGCATGGCACCAGCTGCGTGTGTTCCCGGACCAACTGAGAATAAGGCGGCATATTCTTGTGGCCCAAAAACGAGATGCAGATGAACTGGGAGAGGAAGTTTTTATTTCTGTAGCCAGTTACAGGGAGAAGACCTAGAAAATATCGCCAGGCCAACTTAAAATTACCAAGTTTTCCAGAGCTTATATACCTTCTGAGCTATATGTCATGGATAAGTTTGCATTCATCTAAAATAAGTGATTGGCCGGGGGTGGTGGCTCACGCCTGTAATCCCCAGCCCTTTGGGAAGCTGAGGCGGGCAGATCACTTGAAGTCAGGAGATCGAGACCAGCCTGGCCAACATGGCAAAACTCCGGCTCTAATAAAAATACAAAAATTAGCAGGTGTGGTGGTGCACGCCTATAATTCCAGCTACTCGGGAAGCTGAGGCAGGGGAATTGCTTGAACCCAGGAGGCAAAGTTTGCAGTGAGCCAAGATCGTGCCACTGGACTCCAGCCTGGGCGACAGAGTGAGACTCCATCTCAAAATGAATGAATGAATGAATGAATGAATGAATGAATGAATGAATAAAATAAAATAAAGATTAACTTCTTTTAGTCTATAACTAATATCTGAGTCCTGAAGACCTTCCTCTGGAGCCTCAGTAAATTTACTTAATGTAAATGGGTCCAGGTGCTGGGGTGATTACCCTTATCTTGTCTCCTGCTAAATCATGGAGGTTTGGGGAGTCTCTTCAGACCCCCAGTAAACTTGTTTGTGGAGGCCTGGGGAGTTTCTTTGGACCTCCCAATAAACTTATTTCATCCTAAATGGGTCCTTTGTTATCTTGTCATACTTCAAGGACCAGGAAAGACCTGGGCACAACTCTGGGTAGGCTTTTGTCACATTCCAGCCTTTGTATAAGGGCACTGGCTCTCTCAGCTTTTAATATTTAACTTCACCACTCATTCGGTGCTGAACAGCTGTTATGGAGGCCTATGTTAGTGAGAACTGGCCGGCCACCCATGGGCTTGGGCGCTAGACCACCAGCATTCCAATCCTGGCTCTAATCTGAGTAGCTCTGTGGTCTTGCCTAAGCTACTTAACTCTGTGATCCCTCCATCTCCTCTTCTGCAAAATGGGAATGCCAACAGGATCCACTTCCTAAGATACTGAAAACATCGGGTGAGGGTGGTACATATAAAGTGCCTGAAACACACACCACGCTCAAAAATAGGTGACAGCCATTACCATCTCAGTCCTCCGTGTCATTCGAAACAACAGTTCCACCACCAAGAGCCAAACTGTGAAATTCCCCCTCTGACCACAACTTTCTCTCACTCCTGAGGGGACTACTTTTTGTCTTTGCAGGATCTCCCAAGACTCCTGGGCCCCTCACATTCCCCCAGATGAACCTTCATCATGTTCAACTTGAACAGGTGCTATTTCCATACAGTATCCAACATCCCCAACCCCGGCCACATAGAAACCCATTGTTTCAAGAAGAGGAGACTCGGTGCTAACGCCTATAATCCCAGCACTTTGGGAGGCAGAGGTGGGTAGATCACTTGAGGTCAGGAGTTCAAGACCAGCCTGGACAACATGATGAAACCCCATCTCTACTAAAAATACAAAAATTAGCCGGGTATGGTGGCAGATGCCTGTAGTCCCAGCTGCTCAGGAGGCTGAGACAGGAGGATCGCTTGAACCTGGGAAGTGGAGGTTGCAGTGAGCCAAAATCACATCACTGCACTCCAGCCTGGGTGACAGAGTGAAACTCCATCTCAAAAAAAAAAAAGAAAAACGAAGAGGTGAGAAAATGACACAGTGATGAAAGGGGGAAAGGGATTACTCTAGTAAAGTGTTGTCAAGGCAGGGAGAGTCCTGATGGGGGCTTCTGTTCAACTTTCCTCTCTTTCTAGATCCACTTATGCAGCTCTGGGCCCTTGTCACCCATTGTCTTCCTCCCCGGAGGGAAGCACAGTAGATTCTCAACCTGGAATGTGCGTGAAAGCCACCTGAGGAGGTCTCACGTTGTGCACAGGACACAAGGATTCAGATTTCAGGTGGGACCTGGACACATGAATTTCACAAAGAAAAAGCACAGCTCTACACGGGTTCAGCAAACTACAACCTAAGGGCCAAATCTGGCCATGGCCTGCTTTTGTAAATGAAGTGTGGAGTCTTAATTAGGGAAAGTCAGGTTGGCAGAAATGAGGGAAAACAAAAAGAAAAGGCAGATAAGCTATAAATCTCCCTCTGTTCATGGTCCAGAACACACAGCCCTCCTTCACAACTAACACAATCTTTTTTTTTTTTTTTTTTTTTTGAGACAGAGTCTCACTCCGTTGCCCAGGCTGGAGTGCAGTGGTATGATCTCAGCTCACTGCAGCCTCCGCCTCCCGGGTTCAAGCGATTCTCCTGCCTCAACCTCCTGAGTAGCTGGAATTGCAGGTGCATGCCACCACACCTGGCTAATTTTTGTATTTTTAGTAGAGACGGGGTTTTACCATGTTGGCCGGGCTGGTCTCGAACTCCTGACCTCAGGTGATCCACCTGCCTCAGTCTCCCAAAGTGCCAGGATTATAGGTGTGAGCTACCGTACCTGGCCAAATAACACAACCTTCCCGCACCCAGCTGTCATCAGACCCTCAGCTGATACAAAAATCACAAGTGAACTCACTGCAACCCTGGCATTATCAGTACTTCCCAAAGCCCTCTTCAGCACACAGCACAAGCACTATCCTAGAAAATCCCCAGGAAGCCTTTGTTTCCTGGCATTCAGCTCCTCTCTTGCTGGCCTGCCCCTTGCTCCTTTGAAATGTACTTCCACACTTTCTCTTTACCTATAACTGTCTTGGTAAATTCTTCTTAAACCTGTGCCACCAGCCCCAGGTAGTTGCTGCTCACCTGTGTCATAAAGTTTTGTTGGTTTTGTTTTCGTTTTTGTTTGTTTTGTTTGTTTTTAAGACAGGGTCTCACTCTGTCTCCCAGGCTGGAGTGCAGTGGCGTGATCAAGGCTCACTGCAGCCTCGACCTCCCAGGCTCAAGCACTCCTCCCATGTCAGCCTTCCAAGTAGCTGTGAATACAGGCAGACACCACCACACCTGGCTAATTTTTAAAATTTTTTGTAGAGATGGGATCTCACTATTTTGCCCATGCTGGTCTCAAATTCCTGGGCTCAAGCTATCCTCCCATCTTAGCCTCTCAAAGTGCTACAATTACAGGTGTGAGCCACTGTGCACAGCCTGTAAATCAAGTTTTATTGGAACACAGTCACACCCACTCATTCGCTGGAATACCAAGCCCAAAATACCCAGAGAGTGTGCCAACCCCTGCTCCAGACCAGCAAGAACAACTTGGTGATGACATTAGGCTCCCTTCAAAACAACCCAAAATGAAGCAAACTGCCCCTACCTGCTCCCCAAACCCACACTCCAAAAAAATCTACTTTCAAAAGCTGTTGGGTGGTTGCTGCCTAACTGGCACAATCCCAAGGGGTTGTGTTCTTTCTTGGAGTGGGTGAGGGGGGTAGTGATTGGGAAGGGATATGAGGGAGACTTCTGGATGCTGGGATGTTCTGTATCTTTATCTAATGACTACATGTGTGTAAAAATTCACTGAACCATACGAATCTCCTGTTGGAAGCCGCTGACCAAAGCCAACCTTTGCAAGTCACTCCAAACATTTTACATGTGATACAATCCAGCAACCACAATCCCCATGGTTTACCAAGTGAGCTGAAAACTTAACGTCTGCACAAAAAGCAACACACAAATATTTATAGCAGCTTCATTCATAATTACCAAAACTCAGAAGCAACTAAGATGTCCTTTAATTGGCCAGGTATGGTGGCTCATACCTGTAATCGCAGCATTTTGGGAGGCTGAGGTAGGTGGATCACTTGAGACCAAGAGTTCGAGACCAGCCTGGCCAACATGGTGAAAACCCATCTCTACTAAAAATACAAAATTTAGCCGGGCGTGGTGGCGCGTACCTGTAGTCCCAGCTGCCAGAGAGGCTGAGGCATGAGAATCACTTGAACCCAAGAAGCGGAGGTTGCAGTGAGCCAAGATCGCACCACTGCACTCCAGCCTGGGTGACAGAGTGAGACTCTGTCTCAAAAAACAAACAAATAAAATGTCCTTCAATAGCAGAATGGATAAACCATGGTACATCCAGACAACAGAATGTTATTCAGTGCTAAAAAGAAATGAGCTATCAGACCTCAAAAAGGCATACAGGAACCTTAAATGTGTATTGCTTAGTGAAAGAGGTTAATCTGAAAAGGCTGTGTATGGACAACTTCCACTATACAACGTTCTGGAAAAGGCAAAACTCTAGAGACAGTAAAAAGATCAGTGGTTGCCAGGAGTTCCAGAGGGTGGGGAGGGATGCATAGGTGGAGCAGAGGGGACTTTTAGAGCTGGGAAACTACTCTGTATGATGTTGTGATGGAGGACTTTTGACATTACACATTTGCCAAAACTCATAGAATGGGCTAGGCGTGGTGGCTCATGCCTGCCTACAATCCCAGCACTTTGGGAGGCCTAAGGGGCAGATAGCTTGAGCCCAGGAGTTCAAGACCAGCCTGGCCAACATGGTGAAACCCTGTCTCTACTAAAAATACAAACATTAGCCAGGTGGTGCACACCTGTAATCCCAGCTACTAGGGAGGATGAGGAAGGAGAATTGCCTGAACCCAGGAGGCGGAGGTTGCAGTGAGCCGAGATCTCACCACTGCACTCCCACCTAGGTGACAGAGCAAGATTCTGTCTCAAAAAAAAGAAAAAATACCAACCTGGGCAACATGGTAATACCCAATCTCTACAAAAAAAAGAAAAAAAAAAAAGAAAGAAAATTAGCCAGGCATGGTGGCACACGCCTACAGTCTCAGCTACTTGGAGTGCTAAGGTGGGAGGATGGCTTGAGCCTGGAAGGCAGAGGTTGCAGTGATCCGAGATCACACCAATGCATTCCAGCCTGGGCAACAGAGCAAGACCTTGTCTCAAAAAAAAAAAAAAAAAGAAAAAAGAAAAAAGAAAGAAGAAAGAAAGAAAAAAAAAAACCTCATAAAATGTACAACACCAAGAGTAAACCCTGATATAAACTGTGGATTTTAGTTAATAATAATGTATTGGTTCATCAAGTGTAACACATATACCACACTAATGCAAGATGTTTAAAATGGAGAAATTGGGGGAGAAGGGGAGTATATAAAAATTATATGAACTTTCTCCTCAAACTTTGCTACAAAACTGAAACTGCGCTAAAAACAGAGCCAGGTCCAGGTGTGGTGGCTCACACCTGTAATCCCAGCACTTTGGGAGGCTGAGACAGGTGGATCACCTGAGGTCAGGAATTCAAGACCAGCCTGAGCAACATGGTGAAACCCCATCTCTAAAATACAAAAATTAGCTGAATGTGGTGGCGGGTGCCTGTAATCCCAGCTACCTGGGAAACTGAGGCAGGAGAATCCCTTGAATCCGGGAGGCGGTGGTTGCAGTGTGCTGAGATCACAACACTACACTCCAGCCTGGGTGACAAAGCGAGACTCCGTCTCAAAAAAAAAAAATAGAGCCAGGCCAGGCGTGGTGGCTCACACCTATAATCCCAGCACTTTGGGAGGTCAAGGCGGGTGGATCACCTGAGGTCAGGAGCTCAAGACCAGCCTGGCCAACATGGTGAAACCCCAGTCTCTACTAAAAATACAAAAATTAGCCAGGTTTGGTGGCGGAAGCCTGTAATCCCAGCTACTCGGGAGGCTGAGGCACGAGAATCGCTTGAACCGGGGAGGTGGAGGTTGCAGTGAGCAGAGATCGCACCACTGCACTCCAGCCTGGGTGACAGAGCAAGACTCCATCTCAAAAAAAAAAAGAGCCAGAATTTATAAAGGTGGGTGGACATAGGTACGAGGCTCTGTCTAGACAGAGTACACAGAGAAACTGGGAGGAGGCACAAACATCACTGTCCCACAACTTCTAAAGCAGGTCTGATTTGGGGGTGTAAACCCTGAATATCTGAGACAGGTCTCAGTTATTTTAGAAAGTTATTTTCCCAAGGTTGAGAACACAATCAGGAGATCCTGACAACATGTGTCCAAGGTGATCAGAGCACAGCTTGGTTTTGTACATTTCAGGGAGACAGGAGACAACAACCAACTTATGTAAGATGAACATTGGTTGGGTCTGGAAAGGCGGAACACCTTTCCAGACATCTGCTTCTCAGATCTATGTGATTGTACTCAATAAATAGTGTGGAGACCATAACTCTGAGCCCTTTGCAGCCTCTGATTTGCTCTGGCCCCCTGGCTCCCACATTTATGAACTCTTAACCTGTCTCTTCTCATTCCTTTGTCACCACCGGACTTTGGGTACCCTACAGGTGCTGCTGAGGCTGGTCCCCAACAGAGACCAGCCTGACCAACATGATGAAACCCCGTCTCTACTAAAAATACAAACAATTAGCTGGGAGGGGTCTTCCAGGGCATAGGTAGATTAGAGAAAAATGGTTGTGTTCTTTTAAGTTTCTGATGAGTGTCTCCAAAGGAGGCAATCAGATATGCATTTATCTCAGTGAGCAGGGGAGTGACTTTGAATAGAATGGGAGGCAGGTTGGCCTTAAGCATTTCCCAGTTTGACTTTTCCCTTTAGCTTAGAGATATGGGGGCCCCAAGATTTATTTTCCATCCACAGGGGAAGGTGAGCTCATCCTAATTTCGGCAGTGATCTAACAATGTCTTTAAAAGTTGTCCTGTGGCCAGGTGCAGTGGCTTAGGCCTGTAATCTCAGCACTTTGGGAGGCTGAGGCAGGAGGATCACTTGAGGCCAGGAGTTTGAGGCTGCACTGAGCTATGATCACACCACTGCACTGCAGCCTGGGGACAGAGGGAGAACTTGTCAAAAAAAAACAAAATACCCTTTACTTTGAAAACTGTACCCCTTTTTTTAAGCCCATCTCCGACTAGAATTCCTCATGAAACATCACATTTTAAATTCTGTGTCCTCTTTCAGACACTCTGGAGACCTTCCTGCTTCTCAGTATGGCAGGCCTGAAGAAAGGCATTCTCTTCCCTTCTTGGTTTGCTTTGCTCTGTGATGATGTCTAGAATTTGCTTAAAAATAACCTGAGTGTGCGGGGGTGGGAGGGGGTGAAGATGAAACAGGCCACATCCTGGTGATGACTGGGGATGGGCATTGGGAACGTCAGGTTCATTGTTCTCTGTTACTTTTACGTAAATTTGAATTTAAAAGTAGAAGAAGAAAGAAATCGGCAGAAGCAGCCCTGACTTTGCATTGAGGCCAGATGCCTTTTGGGATAAACCAAGCTCGTGGGCTGATATTCTGGGTACCTAGATGGCCCAGCTGTGGTCCAAAAAAAAAAAAAAAATTTAGACCTAAAAATCCCCCATTGAGTAATGGACTGTTACAGCTGGATACATGAAGAAAATTCCAGAAAGCAGGTCCTTTCTTCTGGGCTTACCAGTTCCTCTACAAAAAAAGAGGCCACCCCTCTCTGAAGTACAAATGCCCAACCCTCCCTGCCCCTGGCCAGTGTGGTGCAGGGAAAGCCAGAGGGTCCAGCCCCACGCTCCTGCTCCATGCTTTCTGGGTATGCAGTCCCGGACAAAGTACTAAACCCTTTTTGATACAGGAGTTAAGAAGAAATTATTTAGGCAGATAGTGAGGATATGAGAGTCCTCTGTAAGGTTTTCCTTTTAATGAAAAGCAGCCCCAAAATTATTTTCTTTCCTAACAAAGAGCAGCCTGTAAAATCCAGCTGCAGACAAGCAAGCTGGAAGCTTGCACAGGTGAAGGCCAACAGCTGTGCCAATGGGAAAAGGCTACCTGGGACTAGGTATGTTCAAAATAGCGGCTCCATCTTCCCTTCTCCTTTCCAGTCACGTGTACAGTAAGGGGCAGGCAACATGGGGCAGGCAACATGGCACCGGCCAAGTGGAAAGCTCATTTGCATAATAAGATTAGGGTGGGGGGGGCCAGCCTTCCGTGAGCGCTATGTGAATGTCACCCCGGTCCAACCAATCTGTGGGCTCTATGTAAATCAGACACCGCCTCCTTAAGCCTGTCTATAAAATCTGGTGCAGTCTGCAGTGGGCTGGTTTTTTCCCTTTCAGAAGCCCCTCTCTCTCACAGGAGAGAGAGCTGTTCTCCTTTCTCTTTCTTTTGCCTATTAAACCTCCCCTCCTAAATTCACTCCTCATATGTCTCAGTGTCCGTAATCTTCTTGGCATGAGATGACAAACCCAGGGTATTTACCCCAGACAACAATGCCGCTTCACTTTGAGCCTCACATTATCCATCCATAAAATGAGACGGTAACATTTGCGTCAGATGCCGGAGGCTTCCAACTAATAGAGTCAAACTCTGTAAAATATTTAAAGAGATTAATCCTGAGCCAAATATGAGAACCGTGACCCATGACACAGCCCCATGGGGTCCTGAGAACATGTGCCCAAGGTTGTCAGGCTACAACCTGGCTTCATACGTTTTAGGGAGACAAAGGCATCAATCAATACATGCAAGATGTACATTGGTTTGGTCTGGAAAGGCAAGACAACTCAAACAGGGAGGGCGCTTCTGGGTCATAGGTAAATGCAAGGATTTTCTGATTGGCAATTGGTTGAGTTATTATCTAAAGACCTGGAATCAAGAGAAAGGAGTGTCTGGGTTAAGATGAGGGGTTGTGAGCAAGGTTTTTTTTGTTTTTTTTTTTTGAGACGGAGTCTTGCTCTGTCGCCCAGGTTGGAGTGCAGTGGTGCAATCTCGGCTCACTACAACCTCCACCTCCTGGATTCAAGCGATTCTCCTGCCTCAGCCTCCTGAGCAGCTGGGACTACAGGCGCCCGCCACCACACCCGGCTAATTGTTTGTATTTTTAGTAGAGACAGGGTTTCATCATGTTGGTCAGGCTGGTCTCTGTTGGGGACCAGCCTCAACACCATCCGTAAGGTACCCAAAGTCCGGTGGTGACAAAGGAATGAGAAGAGACAGGTTAAGAGTTCATAAAGGTGGGAGCCAGGGGGCCAGAGCAAATCAGAGGCTGCAAAGGGCTCAGAGTTCTGGTCTCCACACTATTTATTGAGTACAGTCACTTAGATCTGAGAAGCAGATGTTCAGGGGTGAAACGGGGAAAGGGAGACAGTATGTCATACTGTAGCAGTAGCGGTTTAAATGAATCTCCTTTGTGCTCAAACAGCGTATTTTTAACTTAACGGAGAGTAGCTAGTGGGAGTGGGCTTAACTAGGAGCCTGCACGTCTCTCCACATTCCAGTGCTTCAAAGGAGTGTCTTTCTCCTTGAACACAGTGTTTGCAGATAAGAGAGCGGGTCTCACTCTGAGCGTGGGAACATGATGGCAATTAGGAGGCTTTCCTCCTCAGCGGCCTCTCGTGGCTTTCCACAACTTATTGTCCCATATTTTTATGGCCAGTTTATGCAGGCACCCCACAAGCCTTTTTCCCAACAGATCTCGAACTCCTGACCTTGTGATCCACCTGCTCCCAAAGTGAGCCTCCCAAAGTGCTGGGATTACAGGCATGAGCCACGGCGCCCGGACAAGAGCAAGGTTTTTATATCACAGATGATGCCTCCTGGTAGCCAGCTTCAGAGAGAAAGGATGGCAAATGTTTTTTTACCAGCCTTAAAAAGGCACCACTCTTAGTGAATTCTCTCCTGGATCAGGGGAAGCACCTGGAAAGGGAAGGGGGTTCTCAACAGAGTGCAGATTTCCCCCCCAAGAGACAGTTCTGTAGGCTCTTTCAAAATACGGCAAAAAAATGTGTTGATGAAAAGAGTCAAACTCTGTAAAATATTTGATGAGATTTATTCTGAGCCAAATATGAGTGACCGTAGCCCATGACATAGCCTTCAGGAGATCCTGAGAACATGTGCCCAAGGTGGTTGGGGTACAGCCTGGTTTTATATATTTTTGGGAGATATGAGACATCAATCAAATACATTCAAGATATACATTGGGGCTGGGTGTGGTGATTCACACCTGTAATCCCAGCACTTTGGGAGGCTGAGGCTGGTCGATCACCTGAGGTCAGGAGTTCAAGACCAGTCTGGTCAACACGTGAAACCCCATCTCTACTAAAAAAAAAAAAAAAAAAAAAAAAAAAAAGCCAGGTGTGGTGGCAGGTGCCTGTAATCCCAGCTACTTGGGAGGCTGAGGCAAAAGGCTTGCACCCAAGAGGTAGAGGTTGCAGTGAACTAAGATTGTGCCACTGTACTCCAGCCTGGATGACAGAGTGAGACTCTGTCTCAAAAAAAAAAAAAGGTACAATGGTACATTCGTTTGTTTCAGAAAGGCGGGACAACTCAAAGAGGGGCAGGAGGAGGGGGCTGGTTGGTAGGGACCTTCTAGGCTATAGATAAATTTTAAAATTTTCTGGTTGACAATTGGTTGAGTCTAAAGGCCTGGGATCAATAGAAAGGGAATGTTCAGGTGAAGATAAAAGATTGTGGAGACCAAGGTTCTTTTGAAGTCTTATAATGGCAGCCCTTAGAGACAATAGAAGACAAATGTTTTCTATTCAGACCTTTAAAAGGTGCTAGGTTCTCAGTTAATCTCTTCAGCATTGGGAGGGCCTGGAAGAAAAAATATAGCTGTGTTAATAGAGATTCTTTACAGATGTAAATTTTCCCCCACAAAGAACGGCTTTGCAGGACCATTTCAAAATATGACAAAGAAACATGTCTTGGGGTAAAATTTTTTTTTTTTTTTTGAGACGGAGTCTCGCACTGTCGCCCAGGCTGGAGTGCACTGGCAGGATCTCGGCTCACTACAACCTCCGCCTTCCAGGTTGATGCCATTCTCCTGCCTCAGCCTCCCGAGTAGCTGGGACTACAGGCGCCCGCCACCATGCCTGGCTAATTTTTTGTATTTTTTAGTAGAGACAGGGTTTCACCGTGTTAGCCAGGATGGTCTCGATCTCCTGACCTTGTGATCTGCCTGCCTCGGCCTCCCAAAGTGCTGAGATTACAGGTGTGAGCCACTGCGCCCGACCGTCTTGGGGTAAAATATTTTGATTTTCTTCTTTGTCATGTAATGTTACACCAGAATCAGATTGGAAAGTAAGTCACGATATATAGGGTTAAATAAAATCTATCTGATGAAAATGTATGGTTTGTAGGGGTCCTATCCAGACCCCTTAGATAGGAATTTGGGCAAGATAGGAAAAAAATTAGAGTTTAGTCCTCAAATGTAGTTTGGGGTAAAATACTTCAATTTCTTTCAGGGCCTGCTATCTGTGCTGTTGGGATGTTATTGCTAAAAACAATCTGTTTGTCCAGTATTAAGGTCCTTGTGTTAATGTTAATGCTGGTCAGCTGTGCCTGGATTCCAATGGGAGGAGGGTAGAACGAGGCATGTCTGACCCCCACCTCTTCCCATCATGGCCTGAACTAGTTCTTTAGGTAAACTTTGGAATGCCCTTGGCCGAGAGGAGGGGTCCATTCAGTTGGCTGGGGGGCTTAGACTTTTATTTTTGGTTTACAGGCTTCTGGGAGATAAAAAACCACCATGCCAGATCAGAGAGAGTCCTCCAGCAGCTGTGGTTCCTATCCCTCTACTTATTGCTTGACTCATTAATAGTCAACATTTTTGAGAACGGAAGAAAGAGGAAAAAACCATGACCAGTAACGCTCTTTTTGGACATCCTTTGTCAGACGAATGTTTTTCCCCATTGTTAAAAATAAGTAGGGTGTTGCTATTTCTTTCTTTGGCCCCGACACCCACTTACACTCAGGTGGCTTCTCTGCTACTGATGTAGGAGTTCAGAAGAAACTACTTAGGCAAATAGGGTATGGGAGTACCAAGTAAGGTTTTCCTTTTAATGAAAATCAGCCCCAAAATTATTTTCTTTTCTAACAAAGAGCAGCCTGTAAAATCCAGCTGCAGACATAGACAAGCAAGCTGGAAGCTTCCAGGGTGAATGCCAGCAGTTGTGCCAATAGGAAAAGGCCAAGTTGTGCCAATAGGAAAAGGCTACCTGGGACCAGGCATGTCCAACATGGAGGCTCCATCTTCCCTTCTCTCTTTTTTTTTTTTTTGAGACAGAGTCTTGCTGTGTTGCCCAGGCTGGAGTGCAGTGGCACAATCTCGGCTCACTGCAACCTCCGCCTCCTGGGTTCAAGCGATTCTCCTGCCTCAGCCTCCCGAGTAGCTGGGACTACAGGCACGTGCCACCATGCCCGGCTAATTTTTTTTTTAATTTGTATTTTTAGTAGAGACAGGGTTTCACCGTGTTAGCCAGGATGGTCTCAATCTCCTGACCTCATGATCCGCCCGCCTCGGCCTCCCAAAGTGCTGGGATTACAGGTGTGAGCATCTTCCCTTCTCTTTGCCAGCCATGTGTACAGTAAGAAGCAAACAACATGGCATGGGCCAAGTCGAAAGCCCATTTGTGTAATAAGATTAGGGTGGGGTGGCCAGCCTTCCCTGAGTGCTACATAAACGTCACACCTGATCCAACCAATCTGTGTGCCCTATGTAAATCAGACACCACCTCCTCAAACCTGCCTATAAAATCTGCTGTGGTCCACCGCCGGCCGGATTTTTCCCTTCGGAAGCCCTTCTCTCTCACTAAGAAGAAAGCTGTTCTCCTTTCTCTTTCTTTTGCCTATTAAACCTCTGCTTCTAAACTCATTCCTTACGTGTGTCCATGTCCTTAATCTTCTTGGCACAAGACAATGAACCCCAAGTATTTACCACAGACAACACTGCTTCACTAGCAGTGGCATGCCACCATGAAGATGCTGGGTTCAAGGAACCCCCAGGTGCCAGGGGAGGCAGCTAAGATGATGTTTGCCCAGGAAGAAGTACATTCTCAGCCACTTCTCCATCCACTAGTTCCACCATACCTCCTGGGAGTTACGAAATGCAGGACCCACAACCCCACCCCCAGGCCTCCTGAGCTAGAATCTGCACTTTAACAATTCTCCCAAGTGATTCTTCTGTGTGGGACAATTGAAGTGCTCTCTTCTCTTCCATTTTCAAGATGAACTCAGTTTCAGCAACAAAGCAGAAAGGACTTAAGAAACCCAAGCCTAAAAAAGCAAAGGTCCCTATAAACCCTTCAGGAACGCTGTGGGGCCTGCACTAACCCAGGGGATGAACCATCTGGGCTGATCTGATTTTTCTTTTCCAGAGTGACCTAGATGCAATGTTAGCTCCATCATCCTTCTGAAACGGGCTTCTTAATTCAAAAGACAGCACATCCTCTTACTCCCCCAACATCTGAGCTGGGAGGTCAGGGTTTGGGACTGTTGGGATATCTGAGCAGAGGCTGATTGCCAAGTGCTCAGTTTCCATTCAAAGGTCAGCACAATAGAGGTTTATGTGTAGAAGTGAATAAAAGAACAAACTTCCCTCTGGTTGCCACAGTTTTTTCCTCTTGTTTCTGTTCTTTATTTCTTTTTAAAGAGACATACCCAGCAGGGCATGGTGGCTCCTGCCTGTAATCCCAGCACTCTGGGAGGCCGAGGTGGGTGGATCACTTGAGGCTGGGAGTTAAAGACCAACCTGGGCAACATAGCGAAACCCTGTCTCTACTCAAAATACAAAAATTAGCCGGGCGTCGTGGCACGCACCTGTAATCCTATCTACTCGGGAAGCTGAGGCAGGAGAATCGCTTGGAGGTTATAGTGAGCCAAGATCGCACCACTGCACTCCAGCCTGGGCGACACAGCAAGACTCTATCTCAAAAAAATAAAAAAAATAAAGAGACATATCGACTTTAGAGTCTGGGCATGCTCAGCATCAAAATGAAAGTGTGAGCCCCAGGGACAAGTTGGGGGGGTGCCTCTGGATGCTGGGCCCAGGCTGGGCCCTGTGTGTGGCTTCTCACCCTTCACCCTCCACCTCTGGGCACTGCTTGGCTTGTAGTGGCATCGTTCTAATCTCTGCCACATTTTCAGGTACTTGTTATAGCAACACTCCACTTCTCTGGTACCAATTTCTAACTTGGCCTATTTCGTGCTGCTGTAACAGAATATCATCAACCAAGTAATTTACAAACAACAGAAATTTTTATTTGGCTAGGTACGGTGGCTCACGTCTGTAATCCCAGCATTTGGGAGGCCAAGGTGGGAGGATCACTTGAGCTCAGAAGTTTGAGACCAGCTTGGGAAACTTAGGGAGACCCTGTCTCTACAAAATAAAAAAAATAAACCTAGCTGGGCATGGTGGCACACACCTATGGTCCCACCTATGTGGGAGGCTGAAGTGGGAGGACTGATTGGGCCCAGGAGATTGTGGCTTCAGTGAGCTGTGATCACACCACTGCATTCCAGCCTGGGTGACAGAGTGAGACCCTGTCTCACCAAAAAAAAAAAAAAAAGTATTTTTCACAGTTCTGGAGGCTGGGAAGTCCAAGATCAAGGTGCCAGCACACTCGGTATCTGGTGAGGGTCCGGTCTCTGCTCCCAAGATGATGCATTGAATGCTGCACCCCCAGGAGGGGAGGAACACTGTCTTCACATGACAGAAGGGCAGAAGAGCCCTGAGACAGGACTCACTCCCACCAGCCCCTTTATAAAGGTATGAAACCCACTCATGAGGCACAGCCCTCACGGCCGAATCATCACTTAAAGGTCCCAGCTCTTAACAGTGTTAGAATAGCAATCAAATCTCAACATGCATTTTACAGGGGACAAATATTCAAACCATAACAGTGGCAATTCTTGGCATTGCTTGTCTTGTAGCCACATCATTCCAATCTCTGCCTCTCCCTGTGTCTCTATCCTCACATGTCCTTATAAAGACCCCAGTCATACTGGATTAGGGGCCTGCCCTACTCCAGTATGACCTCATGTTAACTAATTACACCTGCAAAGACCCTAGTTCCAAGTAAGGTTCAGTATTTGAGGGAGTTAGGATGTCAACATATCCTTTTGGGAAGACCCAGCTCAACCTATAACATCTGCCTTAGGTCCAATGAGCCCAAAGAAAATAAGTGAGGTAGGAAGAGGACATTGTGCTATTTTACAGATGAGGACACTGGTGCTCAGAGAGGTGACATGAGCTTCCCCGAGTGGGAGTAAAGAATCAGTTATGTATGCAGGTGGTGCACAGGGTGAGGGCGCTTGGCTGAGATGGGGGTTGGGGGCAAGTGCTGAAATCTGCCCGTGCTCTACTCCCCAGCTAGGTACCTGGTAGGGGTCTGTGTCTGTCTGAGAGGGGGCCACCTGTCCTAGTTTTCAGGGTAACATCCTCTGGGCTAGCAGCTGCTCTGAGTGGCAGAATCAACAGGAGGTCCTAGGTCCCCACTCACTCTCAGCCCCGGGTTTCCAGGCTGCCCCTGGAACCCTCAGATTAGCAGGCTTAACCACAGAGAGCTAGTAAGACAGGCGACCCGAGGCAGTGGCCTCTGAACTCCAATCTCCACTCAGAGGAGCCTGGGCTCCCTGGAGAAATGGCAGATTCCAGGTAGAGATGGAGAAATGCACACAATGGGGCAGGGACATTGGAACCCCAGAGAGCAAGGAAGCTGCCAGACGCCATGAGAATCAGGTTAAGGAAGTCGCTTGAGCCCAGGAGTTTGAGACCAACCTGGGCAACATGGTGAAAGCTAACTGAAAGAGGCTCCCACTGGCCAACAGTGGGACAATTTGAGTAGCAATAACAATATGTCTGCATCCATGAGTTTATATGATACTTTTTTTTTTTTTTTTAAAGACAGAGTCTCGCTCTGTTGCCCAGAATGGAGTGCAGTGGCATGATCTTGGCTAACTGCAACCTCCACCTCCCGGGTTCAAGTGATTCTCCTGCCTCAGCCTCCCGAGTAGCTGGGATTACAGGCGTGCACTACCACGCCTGGCTAATTTTTGCATTTTTGGAAGAAATGGGGTTTCACCCTGTTGGCCAGGCTAGTCTCGAACTCCTGACCTCAGGTGATCTGCCTGCCTTGGCCTCCTCAAGTGCTGGGATTACAGGTGTGAGCCACTGTGCCCGGCCTATCTGACACTTAAGAAAAACCCTCATTGCTCACCTCATGGAAGACGCAGGGGACCGAACTCATTACTTTGAAAACTGAGCAGCAAAGGACAAGTTTCAAGCATGCATTATGCCTTTTCTCTACAAAGTGTACAGTGCAAGGACCACACATTCGATGAGGGGAGTTTCTCCTTCTGGATCACTTCAGCTCACAAATGAAATGATAGAGACAGAATGCCACCGCCCTGTCACAATCCCTGAAGAATTCAAGGATGGAGGACTGAGCACCAACGGTTCCAGAGAGACCGCCAGGTGCTGGGAGCCTCCTGATGGAAGAACACACCCCCTCCTTTGAAGACCACATGCCGAAAACACTCGGATCTGGATAACATCAGGACTGTAGCTCTCACTACTCATTTACAAGAAATACAGAGAACCAAGGAAAATATTAAAGGATGCAACAGGATGCAACCAGCAAGCCTCACAGAACAACAATTTGCCTGCAAAGCAAAAAAAATAAAAAAATTTAAAAGATGGGCTGGGCACGGTGGCTCATGCCTGTAATCTCAGCACTTAGGGAGGCTGAGGCAAGAGGATCGCTTGAGCCCAGGAGTTTGAGACCAACCTGGGCAACATGGTGAAACCTCATCTCTACAAAAAAATAATAATAATAATATAAAAAGTAGCCAGGCGTGGTGGTGTGTGCCACTTGGGAGGCTGAGGTGAGAGCCTCACTAGAGCCCAGGAGATCAAGGCTGCAGTGAGATGTGATCATGCCACTTGCACTCCAGCCTGGGCAACAGATCAAGACCCTGTCTCAAAAAAAGAACAATTTAAAAGATAAGAAAGATAGAGCGAGAGAGAGGAGAGGGTGAGAAGCCTATGTAGTAAAAGGAAATTTATTTTATTTTATTTTATTTTTTGAGATGGAGTCTGGCACTGTTGCCCAGGCTGGAGTGCAGTGGCACGGTCTCGGCTCAAGGCAAGCTCCGCCTCCTGGGTTCACACCATTCTCCTGCCTCAGCCTCCCGAGTAGCTGGGACTACAGGCACCCACGACCATGCCCGGCTAATATTTTTTTTTGTATTTTTAGTAGAGACAGGGTTTCACCGTGTTGGCCAGGATGGTCTTGATCTCCTGACCTTGTGATCAGCCCGCCTCAGACTCCCAAAGTGCTGGGATTACAGGCGTGAGCCACCACGCCCAGCCCATAAAAGGGATTTTATATAGCAACCAACTGTAATATTGCGATGTGTGGATGTTATTTCAGTTACGACTCAAATGAATGAGCTGTAAAAATTAAAGTTATGAGACAATCAAGGATAGGGACACTGGCTAAATATTTCATTCCATTTGAGTATTGTGAATTATTTTAAAGTTTAGAAAACTGGAGTCTGGGCACGGTGGCTCATGAACCTTGGGAGGCTGAGGCAGGAAGGTGACTTGAGCCCAAGAATTCGAGAACAGCCTGGGCAACATAGTGAGAGCTCATCTCTACAAAAAATCTAACAATTAGCCAGGCGTGGTGGCATGCACCTGTGGTCTCAGCTACTCAGGAGGCTGAAGTGGGAGGCTCACTTGAGCAGGGGAGGTTGAGGCTGTAATGAGCCCCGATCATGCCACTGTACTCCAGCCTGGGTGACAGAACAAGACCCTGTAGAAAAAAAAAAAAAGATTGAAAGTTCAGAAAATTCTATTGTAGTTTTATTTTTAAAAATGATTCTTGGCCAGGCGCAGTGGTTCATGGCCTTTGGGAGGCCGAGACAGGTGGATCACCTGAGGTCGGTAGTTCGAGACCAGCCTTAGCAACATGGAGAAACCTCATCTCTAATAAAAATGAAAACATAAAAAAAAATAAAAGAATAGCCGGGCATGGTGGCACATGCCTGTAATCCCAGCTACTCGGGAGGCTGAGACAGGAGAATCGCTTGAACCTGGGAGGCAGAGGTTGTGGTGAGCTGAGATCACGCCATTGCACTCCAGCCTAGGTAACAAGAGAGAAACTTCATCTCAAAAAAAAAAAAAAAAAAAAAAAAAAGATTCTTGTCAAAAATTAGCCAGGCGTGGTAGTGCGCACCTATAATCTCAACTACTTGGGAGACTGAGGATTGAACTTGGGTGGTGGAGGTTGCAGTGAGCTAAGATCATGCCACTGAACTCCAACCTTGATGACAAAGTGAGACACTGTCTCTAAAAAAAAAAATCATTTTTGTCTCTTAGGGATATCAAAATATGTATATTTGAATTGATGTGATCTCTGTGGTTTGCTTCAAAATGATCGGGGGAAGGTGAAAAGCTGGGATAGAAATGCGAAATGATTGGTCATGAATTGGGCATCATTGAGTGAGGGTGATAGGGACATGGGATTCACTGTATTATTCTATTTTGTATGTTTGGAATTCTCTATAGTAAATCTTTTTTTTTTTTTTTCTTTTTTTTTTTTTTTTTGAGACGGAGTCTTGCTCTGTCGCCCAGGCTGGAGTGCAGTGGCGCCATCTCGGCTCACTGCAAGCTCCGCCTCCCAGGTTCAAGCAATTCCCCTGCCTCAGCCTCCCGAGTAGTTGGGACTACAGGCACCTGCCACCACGCCCAGCTAATTTTTGTATTTTTTTTTTAGTAGAGACGGGTTTCACCGTGTTAGCCAGGATGGTCTCAATCTCCTGACCGTGTTATCTGCCCGCCTTGGCCTCCCATAGTACTGGGATTACAGGTGTGAGCCACCGCGCCCGGCCTTTTTTTTCTTTTTTTAAGTAATCAGGGAAGCGGACTACTTCCTTTCAAATTACAGTTCTGCCATTTACTTGTGTGACCTTGAGCAAGTAAGTCAACCTTTCTGGGCCTATTTCCTCACCTGCAAAATGGAGATAATCACATCTACCTAACATCAAGGCCTGGAGCACAGTGGACACGGTAGATACCCATGCGTTTGTTCCTTCTTTGGGATGGGACCTGTGGTAGCCAGCCTCTGAGATGGCCACCGGTGATCCTGACTGCCTGGTGGTCATACCCTTGTGTAGTCACGTCTCACAATGAAGCAGGGGTCCTGGTCATCAGAGTGGCCAATAAAATATATCAGAAGTGATTGTATGTCACTTTTGAGATTAGGTTATCAACGACATGGCAGCTTATGTTTTGTTTTTGTTTTTGTTTTTGTTTTTGAGATGGAGTCTCACTCTGTCGCCAGGCTGGAGTGCAATGGTGCGATCTTGGCTCACTGCAACCTCCACCTCCTGGGTTCAAGTGATTCTCCTGCCTCAGCCTCTCAAGTAGCTGAGATTACAGGCACACACCACCACACCCAGCTAATTTTTGTATTTTTAGAAGAGATGGGGTTTCACCATGTTGGCCAGGATGGTCTCGATCTCCTGACCTCATGATCTGCCTGCCTTGGCCTTCCAAAGTTCTGGGATGACAGGTGTGTGCCACCAAGCCCAGGTGACTCTGTTTCTGTCTTGATCACTCTCTCCTTCATTCTCCCTAGGGCAAGCCAGCTGCCATGTTGGGAGCAGCCCTATGTTGAGAGGCCCACATGGCAAGGAACTGAGGCCTCCAGCCAACAGCCATGGGAGGACGCCATCTTGGACACAGCTCCTCCTGCCCCAGTCAAGCCTTCAGATGACTGTAGCTCTGAGCAACCTCTGACTACAACCTCTGGAGACCCTGAGCCAGAACCACCCAGCCGAGCTGCTCCAATTCCTGAACTTCAGGTATAAGATAATAAATGTTTGTTATCTGTAGCTGCTAAGTTGGGGGAAATCTGTCATCCATCAAAAGCTCCCTGCTACAGGCTCTAATGTTGAAGAAGTTCTTTTTGTTTTTGTTTGTTTGAGACAGAGTCTCACTCTGTTGCCCAGGCTGGAGTATAGTGGTGGGATCTTGGCTCACTGCAACCTCCGACTCCCAGGTTCAAATGATTCTACTGCCTCAGCCTCCCGAGTAGCTGGGATTACAGGTGCCTACTACCACGCCTGACTAATTTTTGTATTTTTAGTAGAGACAGGGTTTGGCCATGTTGGTCAGGCTGGTCTCAAACTCCTGACCTCAGGTGATCCTCCCATCTCTGCCTCCCAAAGCGCTGGAATTATAGGCGTGAGCCTCCATGCCCGGCCTGTTGAAGAATTTTAACTCTGCATAAGGCATGTTGTTGTGTTAGGTGGTTTCAAGGGGCAGGAAAGACAAGGAGAGTAAGGTTCCTCTTAGAAGCAGATGGTGAAATGAGGGGTCCCAGGCTTACTTGAGGAGAGCTGGGGGTAAGTGGATGAGACCATGAGGACAGCTGTACTCACATTCACCTTTTCAAAACAGGGGACTCGGAGTTATTAACTGATGGACAGAAAAGAGCAGAGGGGCCCGAGACTGACTTTCCAGAAGTCTGGAGCAGAAACCAGCCAGCCAGATGGCATGAAAAGAGGGAGTGGCTCACAGAGATTGCAGAAGTTATGGAGCCTTTATTCTTGTTTTTGTTTTCACCCTGAGTGGGGTTTTTTTTTTGTTTTTTTTTTTGCACTGGCAGTAAAAAGTAGTATTCCCCCAGTTACATGCTTTTCATTTTCTTTTCTTTAATTGAAAACAATTTTTTTTTTTTTTTTAGAAACAGGGTCTTGCTATATTGTCCAGGGTAGTCTCAAACTCCTGGGCCAAGCCTGCCTTGGCCTCCCAAAGTGTTGGGATTATAGGTGTCAGCCACTGTGCCTGGCCTTGTGCTTTTTCTTCTGAAGAGCTTCTAGATTCTGCTAGAAACTGGACAAGATCTGAAGGCAGCAAATACTTGTGTCTGCTATCTGGCTCTTGGGAACTTCAGTTTCCTCATCTGCAAAATGGAGGACGAATCTTGTCTTCCCTTGCATTTTTATTTTTGACCATTTTAATATTTCTGGAACCAGGGTGTGTCTACTAATGGTTGCAAATATTTAATATGGTGTTTATGTCCCACCTCTACTTCTTAAAAGCTATAACCAAACCAATGTACCCTAAAATGTATGGCATTCTAGAAACTACGGCCATCATTGGTAAACCCTAACTCAGTGGTTATTTAATGGGAGAATTGAGTGGTCATATTAACTCCTTCAGCAAATACTGAATCACTACTGCAACCTGGCCTGTGGGAGGCTCTTTAGTTTATTTATTCTTTTTGAACAGCCTATAACTTTTTAAAAAGCATTTTTGGCCAGGCAAAAATCACAGGTGGCTCACACCTGCAATCCCCGCACTTTGGGAGGCTGAGGTGGGTGGATCGCTTGAGCTCAGGAGTTCAAGACCAGCCTGGGCAACATGGCGAAACCCCATCTCTACTAAAAATAATTTTTTAAAAACTTAGCCAGGCATGATGGTGCGCACCTGTGGTCTCAGCTATTTGGGAGGCTGAGGTGGGAGGATCACTTGAGCCTGGAAGGCGGAGGATGCAGCGAGCCAAGATTGCGCCACTGTACTGCAGCCTGGGCAACAGAGCAAGACCCTGTCTCAAAAAATATACTTTGTTAAAAAAACAGTATTCCTGCTTTTTGTCAACAAAAGGATGTCCCAGATCCAGTCTGACTGGTTTCTGCCTCAAGACTTAGAATCAGCTCCTTTCTAAGGAGTCCTGTGTTCTTTGAGTGGCAAAGAGAATGAAAGACCAAAATCTGGGGCCTGGGATTGTAGGTAAGAGGTAGTGGATGACGAAAGAAAAAAAAAAAAAAACATGCGATTTCTGGGCCATCTTTAGTAGTGGCACAGCTCAAAAAAAGAAAATGTCCTTTTATCCTAACATCATTTCTGCAGTATCTCTGCCAAGAAGCATAACCTGGATGTAATCAGGAGAAGCATCAGACAGACCCAAATTAAGGTGTATTCCTCAAAATTGCTGCCCTTTTACTCTCCAAAAATGTCCATGTCATGAGAAATAAAGAAAGGCTCAGAATAGTTCCAGAATAACTAAATGCAATGGAGATCCTGGATTGAGTCTTCTTTTTTTTTTTTTTCTGAGTCTCGCTCTGTCACCCAGGCTGGAGTGCAGTGGCGCGATCTCAGCTCACTGCAACCTTCACCTCCTGGGTTCAAGCGATTCTCATCCCTCAGCCTCCTGAGTAGCTGGGATTAGAGGCACATGCTACCATGCCTGGATAATTTTTGTATTTTAGTAGAGATGGGGTTTCACTATGTTTCCCAGACCGGTCTCAAACTCCTGAGCTCAGGCGATCCTCCCGTCTCAGCCTCCCAAATGATTACAGGCATGAGCCACCGCCCAGCCTCTGGATTGAATCTCGAACTGAGAGAAAAAATTACTCTAAAGGACAATGGAATATGAACTACAGATTAGATAGTCTCTTAGTTTCCATAATCGCACTCTGCTTACATAAAAGAATGTCCTTTTCTTACAGTACACATTGATGGCTGGACACAGTGGCTTAGGCCTGTAATCCCAGCACTCCAAAAGGCCAAGGCAGGAGGATCGCTTCAGCCTAGGAGCCCTGGCGCAATATAGCGAGATCTTGTTTCTACAAAAAATAAAAAATAAATTTAAAAAGTGCACATTGAAGTATTTAGGGGCAAGTGGGCATGATGTGTTATTTACTCTCTAACATTTTAGAGAACAAATACACATACGCACACACACACACACACACACACACAACTAGGAAGACTCAGAAGCCAACTGGAAGAGGCTCCTACTGGTCAACAATGGGACAATTTGAGTAACAATAAGAGTATGTCTGCATCCATGAGTTTATATGATACGTGTGTGTGTGTGTGTGTGTGTGTGTATGTGTGTGTGTGTCAGAGTCTCATTCTGTCACCCAGGCTGGAATGCAGTGATGTGATCTTGGCTCACTGCAACCTCTGCCTCCTGGGTTCAAGTGATCCTCCTGCCTCAGCCTCCAGGGTAGCTGGGATTACAAGCATGTGCCATCATGCCAGGCTAATTTTTGTATTTTTAGTAGAGACGGGGTTTTGCCATGTTGGCCAGGCTGGTCTCCAACTCCTGAGCTCAAGCGATCCTCTCGCCTCGGCCTCCCAAATTGCTGGGGTTACAGGTGTGAGCCAGTGCACTCGTCCAATTAGTGAATCTTGGTAAAATGTACCCATCAGTTCTTTGTACTATTCTTGCTACCTTCCCGTAAGTCTGATATTATTTCAAAGTAAAAAGTTTTTTTTAAGTTATTTTAAGGACACTAACTCAAAATATCATTTTCCAATTCAACATATCTTGCTGCTGTATTTTACATATTTATTTTATTTGCGGTTTCATTAACCACTAAAAAATCCCCACCACTCTGTAAACAGTAAGTTTTGTCATTGCTGTGTGTATTTTAGGTTCCATGTTTATTTGGTGCTCCACATAATCACGAATGCTAAATTTGAAATGTCATTTAAAGTGCGCAAGGATATAGAATTAAGTTTATGATCAACGCATAAACATTTTTAATTGATTTTCAACACTGCTTAAGAAACATTGAGTTTAATAAATTGAGCTTAGAGGCTGGACGCAGTGGCTCATGCCTGTAATCCCAGCACTTTGGGAGGCTGAGGTGGATGGATCACCTGAGGTCAGGAGTTCAAGACCAGCCTGGCCAATGTAGCAAAATCCTGTCTCTACTAAAAATACAAAAATTAGCTGGGTGTGGTGGCGGGTGCCTGTAATGCCAGCTACTCAGGAGGCTGAGGCAGGAGAATCACTTGAACCCAGGAGGCGGAGGTTGCAGTGAGCCGAGATCGCGCCACTGTGTGTGTGTGTGTGTGTGTGTGTGTGTGTGTGTGTGTGTGTGTGTGTGTGTGTGTGTGTGTGTCAGAGTCTGGGCGACAGAGCAAGACTCCGTCTCAAAACAACAACAACAAAAACACGTAAATTGAGCTTAGAGCAACAACAACACATGTGTGGAGAACCTCCCATCTACCAGGTGGAGGGCCAGGTCAGAGGGCAGTGAACAGGCTGGACAAAGTCCTGCCCTCCCAGATGTTACTCATCTCTAGCAGGGAGGGAAAGGAGCTCAGGAGTGGTTTCGACCCAGTGTGCACAGTGTCATTAATGGGTAAACAGAGTCACAATCAAAATATTCAACAACTGATATGGGATGACCACTGTCTAATGAGAATGGCCAACGGTGCAGGGTCCTATCAGCTGGTCCTGGTGTTCGGGGTTCTGACCCTTTAGTTGTGGGAGCTTGTCCCAGCAGGGTATCCATGAGGCTCTCGGTTCTTTATTGACATTTTAACCAACACAAGGACCCAAGAGGTGGACACAACAGCTGACCATCAGGGCTGGGTAGACATTGGGGTTGTGGGAGCTAAGGAGAGATGCCTTGTTACAGAACACTGCTTAGCAGTGATGTAGATTAGAATCTACAGGACATGGGGTTTTTTGGGTAATGAAAATGTTTGGAAATTAGACAGTGGTGATGGGTGCACAAACTTGTAAACATACTAAAAACCAATGAATTAAATACTTTAAAGGGGTGAATTTTGAATTCATGATATATGAAATCTATCTCAATTAAAAAATTTATTTTAAATTTTGTTTTAAAGATCTAAGGACAAATTTAGGAAGCAAGAGAGCAGCATATACAAAGGCCAGGGGCTGAACAGGAACATGGGGCTCTGGGTGAGTGGCCTTGGATGGCCTCAGATGTCCATATGCACAGCCTGACCGTGGGGGCTGGCCTATCCACACAGGCCCCTCAGGCCCCTGTAGGTGGCTTCAAGAGGTTTAGGGAGAAAACCACGGCATCAGGGAGGAATTCCAACTCAAGGCCTCTTGGGCCCCTGGAAAATGCTTTCATTGGGATAATATTTTCTCACCACTGTTTTCAGGGCTGGGGTTGGGGGCTGCAACCTCAGGTGCTCATAGGGCCAGGCAAAGCTGGGAAATCAGTCAACTGAGTGAGTGAGGGCCGAAGCTCACCCACAGGCTACTCCTGGCAACTCCAGACCATTCTTCTGGCTCTAACAGATTTCCAAAAGAAGCCAGCAGGCCGGGCACAGTAGCTCATGCCTGGAATCCCAGCACCTTGGGAGGCCAAGGCAAGAAGATTGCCTGAGGCCAGGAGTCTGAGACCAGCCTAGGCAACTAGAGAGACCCTATCTCTACAAAGAACAAAAACATTAGCCGGTGTGGTGGTACATGCCTGCAGTCCCAGCTACTCAGGAGGCTGAGGGGGGAGGATCGCTTGAGCCCAGGAGCTCGAGGCTACTGAGGGCTGTGATCATGCCACTGCGCTCCAGCCTGGGCCACAGAGCTAGACATTGTCTTTAAAACAAACAAACAAAAAAGCCAGCAATCTTATTTTTAAAAACCAATTTAGTGAGCGAAATTCACATCCCACAAAATTAACCATTTTAAAGTATACACTCCAGTGGCATGAAGGCAACAATTCATACTGTTGTCCCAAACATTTCCATCACTCCAAAGCAAACCCCTGTACCTCTTGGGCAGTTTCTCCCCATTCTCCCCACTCCTCCCAGATCCTGGCAGCCACCAATCTGCCTCTGTCTCGGTGTGTTCATCTATTCTGAGCAATCCAGATTTTTAATGTAATCTTTTCTTTTTTCTTTTTTTCAGACAGAGTCTCGCTCTGTCGCCCAGGCTGGAGTGCAGTGGTGTGATCTTGGCTTACTGCAACCTGCTGGGTTCAAGCGATTGTTGTGCCTCAGCCTCCCAAGTAGTGGGGATTACAGGTGCACGCCACCACGCCTGATTAATTTTTGTATTTTTAGTAGAGACAGGGTTTCACCATGTTGGCTAGGCTGGTCTTGAACTCCTAACCTCAAGTGATCTGCCCACCTCAGCCTCCCAAAGTGCTGGGATTACAGGTGTGAGCCACTGCACCCAGCCTAATGTGATCTTTTCTAATTTTAAATTTTAAATTCAAATTAATGTAAAATATCTCCCTGGCCGACAAGAGCATACAGGAGGCTTGGAGTCAGTTGGCTGACTGTCATTTTGCAATTTTTATTCTAAAGTATCTTAAAGTCCAGGGGAGAGATACATCTGTACTTTAATGCAGGGAATCCATGAACATGATTTGTGGCTGTCTCTGAGTCATCTCGGAAGCCGGCTTGCTCCTGTCACGAGTGAAGGGTTAGCAGGGGGCCATGGAACCCCCGCGGCTGGGCTCCACGTGAAGAGGACTCCTCAGGGCTGAAGAAAGGCCCCTGGATGCTTTTTTATCACATTCCGCTTTACTCTCTCAACTTACTTTGTTTTGATCACTGCTTATATGTTTATTGTCTTCTCCCTAAGTAAAATGTCAGCTCCAGGAAGGCAGGGACCAAGCCCATCTGGTTTTCTCTGTGGCCCCTAGAACTGTGCTTGGCACACAAAGGTCCTTGAAAATGTTTGTTGGTTTAATGAATAAATGAATGAGCAAAAGAATAAGCCAGTGGTTCTCAAAGAGGTGGGCGATCTGGAGTGTCCCCCAGCAATGTCTGGAGACATTTTGGTTGTCACAGTGGGGGCTGCTACCAGCATCTGCAAAACTCCTATGATGCACAGGACAGATAATGACCTGGCCCCAAATGGCAAAAGTGCCAACCTTGAAATAAATGAATGATTAAATATTCGGCCGGATGCGGTGGCTCACGCCCTTAATCCCTAGCACTTTGGGAGGCTGAGGCGGATGGATTGCTGGAAGTCAGGAGTTCGAGACCAGCCTGGCCAACACAGTGACTCCTCGTCTCTACTAAAAATACAAAATGTAGCCAGGCATGGTGATACATGCCTGTAATCCCAGCTACTCAGAAGACTGAAGCAGAAGAATCACTTGAACCTGTGAGGTGGAGGTTGCAGTGAGCCAAGGTTGTACCAATGTACTCCAGCCTGGGTGACAGAGCAAGATTCTGTCTCAAAAAGAAAAAAAGAAAAGAACTAAATACTCTAGGTCCATGCAGTCAAGCTGCTGTCCAAGATAAAACATCAAAGAACCCGGCCAATGTCCTCTCCCAAATGCCTTCCCAGATTATGTGAGTCACAGGTCAGCAGAAATCACACTTCAGATTTTATTGTTTTTTATTTTATTTTATTTTGACAGAGTTTCATTTTGTCACCCAGGCTGGAGTGCAGTGGCACAATCTCAGCTCACTGCAACCTTTACCTCCCGGGTTCAAGCAATTCTTGTGCCTCAACCGCCTGAATAGCGGGGATTACAGGCGCCTGCCATCACGTCCAGCTGATTTTTTGTATTTTAGTAGAGACAGGGTTTCACCATGTTGCCTAGGCTGGTCTCGAACTCCTGAGCTCAGGCAACCCACCTGTCTCAGCCTTCCAAAGTGCATGGATTACAGACATGAGCCACCACACCTGGCCCTTCAGTGATTTTGTTGTGGACACAACTTATGCAATAATTTCATGTGAACAAGAAATATAAATAAGAGGAAGTTAAGCTGCCTTAGATGTAAGGAGTTAATTTCAAAATATGTAATTCCGTGCCCTAATCAAAGAGAACTGAAATTTGTCTAGTTCCGTGATTCTGTGGCTTATTTTCCTTGGTAATCATGGACCTTCCTTAAAATTAAACAATCAGCTCTTGATGGGACCTGCTTATGTGTCATATTTCTATAATTTCAAAATAGATTTTAGAGAGCCGGTGACAATATAACTTTGTTCCCCAAAAGCTCAGGGGACAGGGGTCTGGATAATGGGTCCTCACTCATTGAGGTGAGCAGAACTCCTGGAAAATCAACAAAGAAAAACGAAAAACCTTCTCCTTAGTGTGTGGGAGCATGATGTGTGTGCATGTCTGTGCGTGGGTACCAATTAGAGATGTGCTATTGTTGATTTCAGAGGATGAGTGCCCACCAAGGTGTCATCAATACTGTCACCTGTGCCCTCTCCTTCCTTGTCCCCCACACCTCCGGCTTCTCTTGGGTCAATGTCACACACAGAAGTATTAAGAGGTGCTTTGAGTTCCCTCAAATACAAATTTCACTTATCCAAATCCAAACCCCAGACAGAGAGGGGATAATCTAAATCAGAGATCTTAACCAGGGGCAATCTGGCTGTGAGGGGACACTTGGCCACATCAGGAGACATTTTTCGTTGTCACAGCTGAGGGGTTGGAAGCTACTGGCATGTAGTGGGTGGGGGCTGGGGTGCTGCCCAGCATCCTATGATACATAGGGCAGCCTCCACCACATAGAAAGATCTGCCTCAAATATCCATAGTGCCAAGGCTGCGAAGCTGCTCTAAAGAGTGGGGTCAATTCTGCATCAGCATTTACAGGAGGAACATATAAAGTTCTCCCCAGGGTAAGCCTAAGGTGGAAGCCCTGAATCTGCTGTTCTCACAGCAAAGCTCACGCTGAGTGTCTCGCCCTGTGAGTATCTGCGCACAATGTAATGTAAGATAAGGAGTCTAGAGCCCGATTCCAAGGGTTCAAATGTCCTCTGTTTTTTCTTTTTAGAGGTGGGTTCTTGCTATGTTGTCCAGGCTGGACTCGAACTCCTGGACTGAAGCCATCCTCTCACCTCAGCCTCCCTAGTAACTGGGATTACAGGTGCATGCCACTGTGTCAGGCTCAAATCCCTTCCTTGAAGTGAACAGGTGTGTGACATTGAGCAAGTCACTCAGCTCTCTCTGTTAGCCTCAGTCTTTTTAATCTTGACTCTGAGAAAATAATAGTGCCTAGGTTTGTAATGAAGATGAAATGAATTATGCTAAATAAAAAACCTGGAATAGTGCTTGCATATAGTAAGTGCTGGGGAAGTGTTTGCTATTGTTATTTTTCATTCAACGTAAGTTCCCCCAAACAGCAGCCAACAATTTCAAGCGGGGCTCATGTTCAGGACTGCTTTTGTATCCAATGGCAGATAAAGTGATTGCTAAAGACTTCTTGAAAGACAAAAGTTACTTGATTGGCTAGTTAGGGATTTTCAGGGGTGATTTTTACTTCACGTGTTTGCCTGAAGACCTGAGCCCACTAACATGTGACTTTCTGTAGTGTCTGAGACCACAGGACAATGATCTTCTCAATATGACATTCACTAGGCTGAACAAGGGCCAACCAAGAAATAATAAGCAGGCTGGGTGCAGTGGCTCATACCTTTAATCCCAGCACTTTGGGAGGCCAAGGCAGGAGGATCACTTGAGGCTAGGAGTTTTGAGACCCTGTCTCTACAAAAAATAAAAATAAAATTAGCAGGGTGTCGTAGTGCATGCTTGTATTCCCAGCTACTGAGGAGGCTGAGAAGGGAGGATTGCTTGAGCTCAGGGGGTTGAGGCTGCAGTGAGCCATGATTACACCACTGCACTCCAGCCTGGGCAACAGAGCAAGACCTTATCCCCCAACAACTCCCCAAAAGAAAAAGAAACACTGGTCAAACCCCACAAACAAAACCAGCTCTGACAGCTGAGACCAAAATTAGATCTAAGAAATCTGTCTGTGGCAGGAAGAGACTTTCCTACTTTGGGTGGAAATTCGTGGGAGCCCATGACCTTTGGGTTCAGAGGAATTCTGTGAAAACAGTGCCTTGAAAGCATAACATAACTTTCCACAGGAAGACAGTTTCCAACTCCAGGAGAACTCCAGTGTGATGGGGTGAGCTGGGAACATGCCTCTGCACAGCCCAGGATGTGGAAGTCACACTCGTGATCAGAATAACAGGTGCCACTTCTGAAGCCCATAAGGGGCATCAGGAGCCCTGCCAGGTCCCCTAAACACATTGTGCACCTCATTTAATCATCTTTTTACAACCTTATAATACAGCCAACATCATCCCCATTTTACAGAAGAGAAAACTGGGGACCCAGAAGGTGTCGTGGTCACTGTTCAAGTTCAAGGTCACTGTGAGTCAAGGGTTAACATCGGGCCTGGGCTGATGGGGGCCTGCCTGGGAAT
This sequence comes from Gorilla gorilla gorilla, assembly GCF_029281585.2. NCBI lineage: Eukaryota > Metazoa > Chordata > Mammalia > Primates > Hominidae > Gorilla > Gorilla gorilla. The sequence goes on from NC_073242.2 coordinate 14,445,407, forward strand.
GACCCTGGCCTCCCGTAGCACAGAGGCTCCACGAGGACTGTTGTATCTGCCACCCACTGCCCCTGCACTGGAGGGACTAAGTTGGCCAGCAGGCCTTGGGTCTGGGTAAACAGAGTCATAGAAAAGGTTGGTGGGAAACGGAGGCTACAGCTTCTACGATTCAAGGTAACCCATAGTGCTTTGGCTCTTGCCTGTGGCAGCCAGACACAATTCTTGCAGTAGTAGAGCAAAAGGAGCTATGTGGGTGCAGGGGCTAGATCTCCCAATGAGCTGAAGATGCCCTACCTCTGTCTTTCTATAGAGCTGAGGAAACATAGTTTTATATCAAAGCCTATTTGCACCTGCCAGCTTGGGCCCAGAACTGTACTGTGGGGGTGCAGTCACTTGGCTAGGGAGTGGTAGAATCAAGATCCAGGTCTGTCTGACCTAAAGCCCAGGCTCCTCCTGCATCCCAAGGCAGCTGGAAACCCACAACACTCACTCACAGCTGGTCTGCAACACAGCACGGCTAAAACAGAGTTACCATATGGCCCAGCAATTCCACTCCTAGGTATGTGCCCAAAAGAACCAAAAATGTATGCCCCAAAAAAAGCATGTACATAAACATTCATAGCAACATTATTCATAACAACACAAAAGCAGAAACAACTCAAATGCCCATCAATGTATGAATGGATAAACAGAATGTGGTATGTCCACACAATGGGTGATTATTTGACCATCAAAAGGAATGAAATAATGATAAACACCAAAACCGGGATGAACGTGGAAAATATGCTAAGTGAAAGAAGCCAGACAAAAAGCCACATATTGTACAAAACATGTGTCACCTAGACTGGGCTAAGAGATACCCAGCTCACATCTGGGTCTGTGAAGGTGTTTCTGGGGAAAAAAAAATTAGCATTTGAATTGGTGGACGGAGAAAAGAAGATCCACCCTCATGCAGTGGCTCATGGCTGTAATCCCAGCACTTTGAGAGGCCAAGGTGTGAGGATCACTTGAGCTCTGGAGCTCAAGATCAGCCTGGGCAACATAGTGAGACCCCGTCTCTACAAAAAACAGAAAAATTAGCCAGGCGTGGTGGTGCATGCCTGTAGTCCCAGCTACTCAGGAGGCTGAGGCAGGAGGATCAATTGAGCCCAGGAGGTGGAGGCTGCAGTGAGTTGAGATCACACCATGGTATTCCAGCCTGGGTGACAGAGCAAGACCCTGTCTCAAAAAAAAAAAAAAAAAAAAAGAAAAGAAAAGAAAAAAGAAGGCCCTCCCTTCCCAATCTGGATGGGCATTATCCAAACCTTTGAGGGCCTGAATATGACAACAAAGAAAGGAAGAGGGAATTTCCTCTCCCTGCTTGAGCTGGGATAGCCGTCCTCATCTCCTCTCAGACATCATACCTCCTGGTTTTGGGGCCTTTGGAGTCAGACTAGGCCTTACATGTCGGCCCCTCTGTTCTGGGGCTTTCAGATTCAGACTGAGACACTGTAGGCTCCCCTGGTTCCCAGGCCTTCGGGCTAGGATGGGTTTTACGCCACCGGCGTTCCTGGGCCTGCTGCTTGTGGATGGCAGATCGTGGGACTTCTCAGCCTCCAAAATTGCACGAATGAATTCCTCATAATAAATCTCTTTCTACATACTTACAGCTATCCTATTGGTTTTGTTTCTTTGGAGATCCGTGACTAACCCAGATCTCATTTACATGAAATGTCTGGAACAGGCAAATTCATAGGAACAGAAAGTAGACTAGTGGTTCCCAGGGGCTTGGGGAAGGGGAAAATGGGTAGGGACTGTCTAATGGGTACAGGGCTCCCATTTGGCGCAGTGAAAAACTTCTGGAACTACATAGTAGTGATGGATGTACAACCTTGTGAATGTATCAAAATCAAAACTGAATCATACACTTTTAAAGAATAAATTGGTAGAATGTGAATTATATTTCTTTTTATTTATTTTGTTTTTTGAGACATGATCTTGCTCTGTCACCCAGGCTAGAGTGCAGTGGTGTGATAATGGCTCACTGCAGCCTTGACCTCCCAGGCTAAAGCAATCTTCCTACCTCAGCCTCCCAAGTACCTGGGACTACAGGTGTGTGCCACCACGTCTGGCTACTTTTTGTATTTTCTGTAGATAACGGGGTTTTGCCATGTTGCCCAGGCTGGTCTCAAACTCCTGGCCTCAAGCAATCCACCTGACTCAGCCTCCCAAAGTGCTGGAACTACAGGCATAAGCCACAGTGCCTGGCCATGAATTATATTATATTAAATTAAACACGCACACACACACACACACACACACACACACACACACACACACATACACTGACACTAAAAGCAAAGGAAACAAAAAGTACAAATAGGCCACTTTAGGAGGCCGAGGCGGGCAGATCACGAGGTCAGGAGATCGAGACCATCCTGGCTAACACAGTGAAACCCCGTCTCTACTAAAAATACAAAAAATTAGCCGGGCATGGTGGCTGGCACCTGTAGTCCCATCTACTCGGCAGGCTGAGGCAGGAGAATGGCGTGAACCCGGGAGGTGGAGCTTGCAGTGAGCCAAGATCACGCCACTGCACTCCAGCCTGGGGGACAGAGCGAGACTCCGTCTCAAAAAAAAAGAAAAAAAAAAGTACAAAAAGGCAAATGGAATTACATTAAACCTAAAAACTTTTGTGCATCAGAAGACACAATCAACAGAATGAAAAGGCAGCCTATAGAATAAGAGAAAATATTAATATCCAGAATAAAGAACTCAACAACAAAAATCCGATAACCGATTAAAAAAATGGGCAAGAGACTTGAATAGACATTTCTCCAAAGGTGATATACAAATGGACACATAGCACAAGAAAAAATGCTAGCATCATTAACCATTAGGGATATGCCAATCTACACCACAACGAAGTAACATGGTTATCACACCCATGAGGTGGTTACTATCAAAAACACAGTCAATAACAATGTTGGCAAGGATGCGGAGAAACTGGGACCCTTGTACAGTGTTGATGGGATTGTTAATGGTGCAACGGATGTGGAAAACAGTATGGTAGTTCCTCAAAAAATTAAAAATAGAACTACCATAGGATCCAGCAATCCCACTTTTGGGTATATGGCCAAAAGAATTGAAAGCAGAATCTCAAAGAGAGATTTGCCTACCCCCGTTCATTGCAGCACTGTTCTCAACAGCAAGAGGTACAAGTGTACCCAAGTGGATGAATGGGTAAACAAAACATAGTTTATTCATATCATGGAACTATTATCCAGCCTTAAAAAGGAAGGAAATTCTGGCACATTTTATAACATGGATGAAACTTGAGGACGTTATGCTAAGTGAAGTAAGCCAGTCAAAAAAGGGCAAATACTGTATGACCCTTTTATGGGGTCCCTAGAGTAGTCAAATGCATACAGACAGAAAGGAGAATGGTATTTACCAGGGGCTGGGGGAAGGAGAGTTGTTAAACGGTACAGAGTTTCAGTTTTGCAAGATGAAAACGCTCTGTTTCACAACGTGACTATACTTAAACTACTAAACTGTATAATTTAAAATGACTAAGATGGAACTTTACACTGTGGGTTTTTTTTAATCACAGTTTTTTAAAGTTGAAAAAAAAAGTAAAAGAAATAAGAAGTTTGCCCACCGGGGAAAAACACACACAGCATGGCTAACATTTCCTCTATGTGCCCAGCTCTGCTGTGGAATCACACCCTCCAGTGATCCTGCAAGATGTGATGTACTTCCCAGGCCCCCCACCGCAACACTGCACCTCACTGACCTGGAACCAGGGACAGAAAGAGCAGAGACCAGAGCTCCATCCCCAGGGCTTAACCCAGCACCTGCCCCTGGCAGATGTTGAATAAATATTTAGTAAATAAACTGTATAGTAACCACGTGGTGAAGTCAGGCTGATACAATTATCCCCATTTTACAGACTGGCCAATGGAGGCCCAGCAAAGCAAGGTGACCTGTCCAAAAATCACAAAGCCAGAAAGTGATAAAGGAAGAGATGAACCCAATGTCCCAGACTCCTGTGACAGGCCCCCTTCCACAGCATCACCTCCTTTCGATGTCGGCCTGGAATCCATTTCAACAAGGGATTTACAAATAACTGTTTTCACTCTATACTAGCGATTCTTAACTTTTTTGGATCATGGGCCCATTTGATAATCCAATTAATGTCTGGATCCTTTGGGAGCACTTTGGGAGGATGAGGCAGAGAGATCACTTGAGTCCAGGAGTCTGAGATCAGCATGGGCAACATAGCAAGACCCTGTCTCATAAACAAACAAATAAACAAATAAATAAATAAAGCTTGGATCCTTTTTCTAAAACAACACACATATGAAACTTAGATAATAGTTTTCAGAGGTTTCCTGAACCCCTGAAGCCCATCTGTAGACCTCAGTTAAGAATCCCCTTTCTAGGCCGGGCATGGTGGCTCACGCCTGTAATCCCAGCACTTTGGGAGGCCAAGGCACTAGGATCACGCAAGATCAGGAGTTCAAGACCAGCCTGGCCAACATGATGAAACCCTGTCTCTACTAAAAATACAAAATTAGCCAGCGTGGTGGCACGCACCTGTAATCCCAGCTACTCAGGAGGCTGAGGCAGGAGAATCACTTGAACCCGGGAGGCAGAGGTTGCAGTGAGCCAAGATTGCACCACTGCACTCCAGCCTGGGCAAAAAGAGTGAAACTCCATCTCAAAAAAAAAAAAAAAAAATTCCCTTTCTACACTGCAATCTGGGTAAATTCATTTGTTCTCAGGATTTTAGAGCCATCTCTACATTCCTACACATCAGAATCAATGGGGTGCTATTTTAAATTCATGTTCCTAGGCCCATCCCCTGTGAATCTGGTTAAATAAGTCCAGGGCCAGACCCAGGAATCTGCATTAGGCACACCGAGGATTCTGGGATGGGTGGCTCTCAAACATACCCACCTGGATACATGAGCTGCTGCCTCCCAGATCTCTGACTGCAGCCCTGGTGACTTCTCGAGCTCCTGGCCTCTCCTCCCAGCTGTCCACTGGCTACTAGAATGTTCCAACACAGACTAACAAGGACCACTCTGAGTTCAACATCTTTCCCCCAGAAGTGCTTCTTCACCTGAGTCACCAGACCACCAGCCTGAGTGTCACCCTGATGATCCCTGTCCCCACCCCACATCTTGACCACCAGCAAGGCGGGCTGATTCTACCTCCCCTGTGCCTCTGGGACCCTTTGCTCCATCATCCCTGCCAGTGCCTTGGTCTGATCTCCTATCCTCCTTCTACCCCAACAACCCAGCCTCCATCCCGCAATCCTCACATCACTGCCCTGAGCAAAATCCTTCCATGGTGACTGAACTCTGGAACTGCCCTGCCCAATGCCACAGCCACACGTGGCTATTTACATTCAAATTCATTAAAGTAAATAATATCAAAACATCTGTCCCTCAGGCGCCCTGGCCACATTTCAGATATTTAATCACCACGGGTGGCTGGGGCCACCGTGCTGCACAGCACAGACAAAGGCACAGCTCCATCCTCATAGAAGGTTCAGTGGACGATGCACCTCCAGAGCTTGGAGCTTGGTTGCTGAGTGCTGCAGGGTCTGGCCCCGATCTCCACGCAGGCCACTTCCCAGCACCTGGGTCTTGAGCCACATGGAACCACCCTAAATTCATGACCTTACCTCCAAGCCTCCCCATGGTATATCTACTCTTCCCAGCCTAACCAACTCCTACCCTACCTGTGGGTCCCAGCTTAGATGTTACCTCCTTCTCTGGCAGGATAAGAGCCCCAGCTTCTGCCTATCCTAGCGTTTAAAATACTGAGTTCTGGCCGGGCACAGTGGCTCACACCTATAATCTCAGCACTGTGGGAGGCTGAAGTAGGTAGATCACCTGAGATCAGGAGTTTGAGACCAGCCTGGCCAACATGGCGAAACTCCATCTCTACTAAAACAAAACAAAACAAAACAAAACAAAACAAAACAAAACAAAACAAAAAACATAAAAATCAGCCAAGCGTGGTGGCGTGCACCTGTAGTCCCAGCTACTTGGGAGACTGAGGCAGGAGAATTGCTTGAACCTGAGAGGCAGAGGTTGTAGTGAGCCGAGATTGCACCACTGTGCTCCAGCGTGGGTGACAGTGAGACTCCATCTCAAAAACAAAAACAAAAACAAAACAAAACAAAAATACTGAGTTGTAACAGCCACTGGTATGCCTACTCCCACCCTGCAAACCAATGGTTTTCAACCAGGGGCAAGTTTGCCCCACAGAGGATATTTGGCAATGCCTGAGACTTTACGGATGGGCTGCTACTGGCATCTGGTGAATAGAGGCCAGGGATGCTGCTAAACGTCCCACGGTGCACAGGACACTCCCTACAGCAAAGAAGTATCTGGCCTAAAATGTCACGAGTGCTGAGATTAAGCAACCCTGCCCCAGATTGGGCAATCTGTAAAGGCAGGAGTGGAGTCCTGAACACTGCATTTCCCCAGCCACTAGCCCAGAGTTGAGCATACAGTAGATACTCAATAGAAATTGAACACATATGAGTTCAGATGTTCTAGAAGATTCTTTACCCAGGATACCAGTTCTTTTGGAATCTTCATTTGCAGTGTCTTCCCTTAAAGATAATCATTGGCCATTATGGTGGGATGAATAATAGCCTCCGAAAATATCCAGGTCCTGGATGGGTGCAGTGGCTCATGCCTGTAATCCCAAGGCTTTAAGAGGCTGACACGGGAAGAGTACTTGAGGCCGGAAGTTCCAGATCAGCCTGGACAACATAACAAGACCCCATCTCTACAAAATTAAATTTTTAAAAAATTAGCCGGGCATGGTGGCAACACCTATAGTCCTAGCTACTTGGGAGGCTGAGGCAGGAGGATCTCTTGAACCCAAAAGTTTGAGGTTCCAGTGAGCCATAATTGTACTACTGCACTATAGCCTTGGCAACAGAGCAAAACCCTGTCTCAAAAAAAAAAAAAAAGAAATCCAGGTTCTAATCCCCAGAAATTGTGACAGCCACCATATATGATGAAAGGGACTTTGCAGATATAATTTAATTATTTAATTAAGAATTTTTTTTTTTTGAGACAGGGTCTCACTCTGTCGCCCAGACTGGAGTGTAGTGGCGTGATCTCAGCCCACTGCAGCCTCTACCTCCCGGGTCCAAGTGATTCTCCTTCCCCAGCCTCCTGAGTGGCTGAGATTACAGGTGCATGCCACTACACCCAGCTAATTTTTGTATTTTTTGTAGAAACGGGGTTTCACCATGTTGGCCAGGCTGGTCACAAACTTCTGACCTCAAGTGATCTGCCCGCCTTGGCCTCCCAAAGTGCTGAGATTACTTACAGGTGTGAGCCACTGCACTCAGCCTATAATTAAGGATCTTGAGATGCAAAGGTTATCCTAGATTATCTGGGTGGACCCTAAATGCCAACACAATAGTCCTTATAAGAAAGAGGCACGGGGGGAGTGGGGAGGGATAGCATTAGGTGATATACCTAATGCTAAATGACAAGTTAATGGGTGCAGCACACCAACATGGCACATGTATACATATGTAACGAACCTGCACGTTGTGCACATGTACCCTAAAACTTAAAGTACAATAATAATAAAAAATAAATAAAATAAAAAAAAAGAAAGAGGCACGGGGAAACTTCACACACACACACACACACACGTCACCTGACCATGGAACAGAGAGAGATGTGAATATGCTATAACACTGGCCTTGAAGACGGAGGAACAGGCCACAAGCCACAGAATGCCAGCAGTCACCAAAAGCTGGAAAAGGCAAAGAATGGATTTTCCCCTAATTCTTCCAAAGGGAGTGTGGCACTGCTGCCACCTTGGTTTCAGCCCAGGAACACTGACTGTGGACTTCTGGCCTCCAGAACCGCAGGAGAATAAACTTCTTTTGTCTTAAGCCAAGATGATAATGGTAATTTGTTCTAGCGGCCATAGGAAACTAATACAGTCTATTACTTTCTGGGGTTTATTAGGTTTGAATCAGAGAGTTTGATTTTAAAAACAGAGACTTTACAAGGAATGGCATTTGGGTGCCAGGGCTCGTCCCATGCCTACTGGCTCTGATAGCTGGAAGCAGAACTGGGTGGGTGAGTGAGGCTGAGCTGTGGGTGTTTCTAGAAGTGGCTGCCACCTGGGCCATCGGCAACCACGTTCACAGGTCATCCCTCATGCCTTGGTCATGCCACCTTCTGGGATGCTAGAGGTCTCAGGCAGTTAAGTGACTTGACCCAGGACAAGTCTGTCTAGCTAGACTCAGCAGGGATTAGAATAAAACTCCAAGCTCTCTTCCACTTGTCCAACCCACTGCCAAGCTTGCTCCCCTCTGGCCTCAGTGGCTTTCTCTGATCTTACAACATAGCCCCAGGGCCTTTGCACTTGCTGTTCCTTCAGCTTGGAACACTCTCCCTCTGGAGTCTCCCATGGCTGGCTGCTTCTCATCATTCTGGTCTCAGCTCAAATGCCACCTCCTCAGAGAGGCCCTCCATGGCTGCACTAAGGCAAGTGGCCTTCTCTAGTTACCTTCTCTTTCATCACAGGGCTGATTTTCTTCTCACATTCAATTATCTCATTAATCTCCTTGCCTGTTCAACATCAACTCCACCCCTTCTTCCTCCCTCTCCCAATGCAGGCTCCAGGAGGGCAGGGACCTTGTCTGATGTGTCCACAGATATGTCCCCAGCCCCAGACCTGGCACACAGTAGGTGCTCAATATATTTTGAATGAATGAGTGAGTAAATGAATGAATTTGCAGCTTTGGGGAATGCCTGACCCAAGCTCCATCCCAACACACCTGATCTTGGCTTTCCTAAAGGCCAGCTCCTCCTCGTTTCCAAAGTCCAGGGACACATCCTCGGTATCGTCCACCAGGGCCTGGGAGGAGAGCAAGGGCAGGTGGCAGGCCCAAGCACGGCGCACACCCCAACCCCACCCGCCCTGTCCTCCTGGGCTTGGACTCCACTTGCACCCCACTGGGTTCCCAGGTGGACCCTCCGAGCTGGCAGGACCCCTCCGCTGCGGCTGCAGTGGAAAGCCCTCTCCACCCTCCCGACCACCGGGTGCAGCCCAGCCCCAGGCCCCGGCGCATCCCTCCTCCTCCTCCCGGCTTCTCCAGCGCTCCCGCAGGCTCCCCTCGTCCCGCCCCGCCTCCAGCCCCAGCATCCCCGCGGCCCTACCTGCTTCATCACCCTCCCAGGAGCCCACCTGGAGCCCAGGCCCGGGGCTCCAGCTCCGCCCGTCGCCGCTGAAGGGGTCGGACGCCGGGCGGGCGGATGTAGGCAGCAGACGGTGGACGCTGAGGGTCGGGGCCTGCGCCCTGTGGGGCAGCCTCAGCGCAGGTTCTCGGGCGGGGCGGGGCGCTAGGGGCCTAAGGCGCAGTCGCAGGCTGGGGAGGGGGCTCGGCTCGCCGGGGACGCGCCCAGGAGAGAAAGCGGCGGCAGGGAGGGAACGGCCTGGGGAACTGCGGACAGAGATAGTGGGAGGAATGGGAGTCGGGGGCGGGGGGCGGCTGCGTCAGCGAATGGTGTGGACGGCGCATAAACGTGGATGTAGTGAATGATAAGGCAATGAATGAATGTCAGTGGTGGGCAGCCGCATTCAGGGTTGGGAGAAGGTCAGTGTTTCCCAACAGTCTCTGCGCGCAAGAAATTCCCAGGAACCTTGTGAAAAGCAGATTCTCAGGCCCGGCCCAGGGAATGTGGAAGTCCTGGAGTGGGGCCCCAGAATCTGCCTTCCCCGCACCGCCCCCCCCCGCCCACGACAAAATGCAGTTAGGATGGGCCCTGTTGTGTTCTTTTTTGGGGGGGTGGGGCGGGGAAGGCAGATTCTAGGGCCCCACTCCAGGCCTTCCACATCCCCTGGGCCGGGCCTGAGAATCTGCTTTTCACAAAGTTCCTGGGAATTTCTTGCGTGCAGAGACTGTTGGGAACAGTCTCTGCACCTAGGCTGGAGAGCACTGGTGCCATCATAGCTCACTGTGGCCTCAAACTCCTGGGCTCAAGCAATCCTCCCGCCTCAGCCTCCCGAAAAGCTGGGACCACAGGCTGCAGCACCACACCTAGCTAAATTTTTATTTTTGTAGAGAGGAGGGTCTCACTATGTTGCCCAGGCTAGTCTTGAACACCGAGGTTCAAGCCATCCTCCTGCCTCAGCCTCCCAAAGTGTTGGGATTACAGGAGTGAGCCACCACACCCAGCCTCACCTGCCTTTTAAGGGGTGACGCTGCTACAGCCACAGCTTCACAACCACAGTGAGATCTGCGTGCATCGCCGTGCCAGGCACTTATTAAGCACAAAGTTATTAGTGGTATTAATACTATTATTGACAGTAATAGTAGTGTTTCTGGAAGTGAAAGTCTTCCTGGGTACCTCCCAGGAAAGAAAACTTGTCACCTGAGGGTCTTTCCTGGCCCAGGACACAGTGACTCTCCTCTCCTGCGTGCCCTCTCCCTGTCCTGATCCCCCACCCACGGGCAGAGGGCTGAGCATCGAGATGCCAAAGCCAGTGACCCTGCCCTTTACCCTCCCACCATGGACAATAGGTACGTGTCCCCCGCCCCTGGTGACCCCAAAGAGTGCTCCTGGGCCACAAGCCCCTGACACATTTTCCCCACTGCTGGTCTCCATGGGCGGAGGTGGAGGCAGGAGCTGTCTCATGTCTGATCCTGGGCCTGGGTTCCAGGCTTTCTGCCCTCCGCCCCCACCCCAGTTCCCTAAGCTGACCCCACAAGGGCCCGCCAGGTGTGTGTGGAGGGAAAGTACTTTCTCCTATGCCATTTCTCTTTTTTTTTTTTTTTTTTGACATGGAGTTTCCCTCTTGTCACCCAGGCTGGAGTGCAATGGTGCGATCTTGGCTCACTGCAACCCCTGCCTCCCGGGTTCCTGCAATTCTCCTGCCTCAGCCTCCCAGGTAGCTGGTATTACAGGCGCCTGCCACCAAACCGGGTAATTTTTGTATTTTGTATTTTTAGTAGAGAGGGGGTTTCACCATGTTGGCCAGGCTGGTCTCCAACTCCTGACCGCAGGTGATCCACCCACCTTGGCCTCCCAAAGAGCTGGGATTACAGGCATGAACCACTGCACCCAGCCTCTACTATGCCATCTTCAGGAACCAAGATTTATATATATACAATGTGTATATATGTGTGTGTGTGTATGTGTGTGTATATATATATGTGTGTATGTATGTATATATATATATATGTATATGTATATATATTTGCCAAACTCTGCTGCAATTTGGATAGCTTCTAAAAGACACACTGCCCAGATTGTGTTATGGACCAATTAAATCAGGCTCTCTGGGGATGGGACCCTATACCAGTGTTTTTAAAGCTCCCAGGTGTTGGGCTGCAAGGTAAAGAACCAGTGATTTAAATGAGTGCTTCTGACCCCTCAATCTGCAAATGAATCTCCTGGGGTTGGCTTAGAAGCTGGATGCTGACTCAGCGGTCTGGGGGTCTGGGGGTCTGGGCAGGGGCTGAGATTCTTTCTTTCTTCCTTTCTTTCCTTCCTTTCTTTTCTTTTCTCCTTCCTTCCTTCCTTCCTTTCTTTCTTTCTTGAGATGGAGTCAGTGGCTAGATCTCAGCTCACTGCAACCTCCACCTCCTGGGTTCAAGTGATTCTTGTGCCTCAGCCTCTTAAGTAGCTGGGACTACAGGCACATACCACCATGCCTGGCTAATTTTTGTGTTTTTAGTAGAGACAGGGTTTCACCATGTTGGCCAGGCTGGTCTCGAACTCCTGACCTCAAGTGATCTGCCTGCTTCAGCCTCCCAAAAGGCTGGAATTACAGGCGTGAGCCACCACATCCGGCTGAGATCCTGCATTTCTGAGAGCCCGTGGGAGAAGCTGATGCTGCTGCTCCCTGGACCACCCTTTGAATTGTAAAGATCTAAACCACCAAGGCCTGGTTTTCTAGAAAGGCCTGTGAGCTCTTCCTGCCCAGAAGGGTGAACGGAGAGGCCCACTCCCAGCGGGGCCCCAGCAGCCTGGGAGGGGATATTGGGAGGAAGGAGGCAGGAGGGCAGCTGGAGGGAAGAAGCCGTTGCAGAACATTTAGGGGCTTTTTCTCTGACCCTAAGAATCACCAGCTGTTGGTGTCTGTTGAGTTGGGGTTCCTGGAGTCATGGGAAAACCCCCTTGGAATCCCCACTCAGGACCAACTGTCATTCTCAGCCACTGGGTTGGAGATTTCTCCAGAAATATCCTCAGCTCCTGCCATCTGGAGGTGGCTCTATAAATACAGGGTCACTTCTCTCCCTCCTGACCTGTCCACGTGGGGCAGAGGGCTGAGGATACAGATGCTGGGGCCACATATGAAGCCCTATTATTCCCTCCTTGGAAGAAAGCACCCTCCCTCTACACATGGCCCAGACGGCCCTCTGTGAGGTCAGCTTCCTGAATCTGAGGGGTGGGCAGAGGGCCTAAGGGTTGCACAGAGAACTCATCTTGGTTTTAAAATTGGCTGTGGCAGAGACACCTGGTTGAAAGGTAGATTTTAGGCTGGGCACAGTGGCTCACACCTGTAATCCCAGCACTTTGGGAGGCCGAGGTGGGTAGATCACTTGAAGTCAGGAGTTTGAGATCAGCCTGGCCAATATGGCGAAACCCCATCTCTACTAAAAATACAAAAATGAGCCGGGCATGGTGGCACAAGCCTGTAATCTCAGCTACTCAGGAGGCTGAGGCAGGAGAATCGCTTGAACCCGGGAGGTGGAGGTTGTGGTGAGTTGTGATTGCGCCACTGCACTCCAGCCTGGGCCACACAGTGAGATTCAGTCTCGGAAAAAAAACAAGCAAACAAACAAAAGGGTAGATTTTAGGATCTCACTCTAGGTTTTCTGAACCTCCAGGGTTGCGGCTTGGAGATATTCCTTAATAAGAGCCGCAGAGAGGGCTTAGAAGCCCGACCTTTGGGAAACACTGGCCCTCTCCCCTCCCCCTACCCCCACTGGTCTTGGCCCCTGAAGGATTTGGGGAGCAGACCTGTGAGAAGCAACCCCACCTCCAATCCCTGCAGCTGGGCTTGGGACCCTGAAGCCAGAACAACCCCAGGGAAGGAGGTCCAGGCTCAGGTAGCCACTGGCCTCTGGATGACCTTGGAGGTCAACATCTGGAGTCTGCAAGCTTTGTTGGGGAGGGGACAGGTCACCTTAGGCAGGGGACTTCACCTCTCTGGCCTCAGTCTCCACATTTGTTAAGTGGGGCCATACTTTCCCCCTACCTGGCAAGGATGATGAAGGACTAGAGAAAACATGTCAAATGCCTTTCTCAGAATAGGGGCTCAGGAAACAGCGGCCTTGTTGACAGTGACTTAAGGTCATCAGCAGAGGGGTCTCGGGTCAGGAGCCCCCGTGGGCCAGCAGCACACAGGACAGGAGCCTCGTGTCACGGGCCTCTGCTGGGGATATCTGTCTTCCCAGCAGAACAGGGCCGGCCTTTCCTGAGTGGCTCCTGTTGGCCTCACACTGCGTGCACCCGGGACATAAGGCACCTGGACAGAGGTACACACACAGTCTTTCTCTCCAGTGACCCCAGGAGTCCTGCACCAGGAGGCAGAGGCTTGGGTGTGAATTCTGGCAAACACAGGTCAGGGTGCTGGAACCCAGAGGCTGGAGAACGTTCGGCCAGGGGAGGAAGGAGACGTCAGTCTGGCAGGACCATGGCAGGCTGTAAGACACGCAGAGTGTTTGACTCTTTAGCTGTGAGCAAAGGGCAGTTGGCATAGAGGGTCAGTGGGGAGTGGAAAGAGTTTGACTACATCTGGGGCTTGAAAAGGCCCAAGATGCACTCCGTGTCCCCACCAGGCAGGATGGAAGTGGCAGCCCCCAAACCTGTCACACCAAGGCCAGCAGCTGCTCATCACCCTCAGCCCAGCATTCCTATGAGTGGCACTCCCTACGATCCCACTGGCCCCTAAGATCTGCACCCCACTCCCTGGCATCTGATGACAATCCTGTCATTTCTCCCCAGGTAGGGTTGCCAGATCTAGCAAATAAAAATAAGGGAACTCAGGCAGGGCATGGTGGCTCACGCCTGTAATTCCAACACTTTGGGGGAGGCCAAGGCAGGCCGTTCATTTGAGGTCAGGAGTTTAAGACCAGCCTGGCCAACATGGTGAAACCCCATCCTGATTAAAAATACAAAAATTAGCTGTACGTGGTGGTGTGCGCCTGTAATCCCAGCTACAAGGAAGGCTGAGGCAGGAGAATTGCTTGAACCTGGGGAACAGAGGTTGCAGTGAGCCAAGATTGCCCCACTGCACGCCAGCCTGAGCGACAGAGTGAGACCCTGTCTCAAAAAAAAAAAAAGAAAAAATAAAATAAAGAAACTGAGCTAAATTAGAATTTGAAATAAATGACAATTTTTTTAGTGCAAGTATGTTCCATGCAATATTTGGGACATAATTATACTTAAAAATGATCACTTGTGGCCGGGCATGGTGGCTCATGCCTGTAATCCCAGTACTTTGGGAGGCTGAGGCGGGCAGACCACGAGGTCAGGAGATCGAGACTATCCTGGCTAACAAGGTGAAACCCCATCTCTACTAAAAATACAAAAAATTAGCCAAGCTTGGTGGCATGCGCCTGTAGTCCCAGCTACTCATGATGCTGAGGCAGGAGAATCACTTGAACCAGGGAGGGGGAGGTTGCAGTAAGCCAAGATTGTGCCACTGCACTCCAGCCTGGGTGACAGAGCAAGACTCCATCTCAAAAAAATAAAAGATCACTTGTTTATTTCCAGTTCAAATGTATCTGGGTGGCCCCTATTTTCTGGCAGTCCTATTGTAATCATACACAGGCTCGGCTGCTGATCACTTACAAAGCCAATAACAAGGACAAGATGCAGTGAAAGGAAAGTGACTTTATTCCAGGGCTAGTGGTGGGGAAATGGCCCAGGCTTGTGCTTTACAGGAACCATTTCTAACGTTAGCCTGGGGAGAGGGACTTAAAAAAAGGGCACTTGGAAGGTTGGGCATAGCGGTGGCTCACACATGTCATTCCAGCACTTTGAGCGGCCAAGGCGGGAGGATCATTTGAGCCCAGGACTTCGAGTCTAGCCTAGGCAACATGGCGAGGCCCTGTCTCTATAAAAATAAAAAAATTAGCCAGCCACAGTGGCACACACCTGTACTCCCAACTACTCTGTAGGCTGAGGCAGGAGGATCACTTGAGCCCAAGAGGTTAAGGCTGCAGTAAGGTGTGTTTGTGCTACTACACTCCAGCCTGGGCGACAGAGCTAGACCCTGTCTCAAAAAATAAAATATTTTAAAAAGGGAACCTAGAACGGGAGTGGTGCCGGGTACAAAGCCAGTTTGTCTTGTTCCAGCGGCTATCTCGAGCCTTGCTCCACCTGAAGCATAGCCTGGCATCATCCCAACCATGGCCAGGTTGTTGACAAACCACCTAGAGATAATCTCTGGAATTTTGCAGCTGGGTCTCCAAGACTGATCTGTTTCAAGGTTAGCTCCTGGAACTTCTAAGTGAACACATAATTAATACAAGCATACAGCCAGATAAATGTGCATGGGATAAGGGAGAGAGACAGAGTTTGAAAGTACAGTTCAAGGCTATATTTTAAGACTAAGGAGGGAGGCCGAGGGGGAGGATCACAAGGTCAGGAGTTCGAGACCAGCCTGGCCAGTATGATGAAACCCTGTCTCTACTAAAAATACAAAAAATTAGCCGGGCATGGTGGTGGGCACCTGTAATCCCAGCTATTTGGGAGGCTGAGTCAGGAGAATCACTTGAACCCAGGAGGTGGAGGTTGCAGTGAGCCGAGATCATGCCACTGCACTCCAGGCTGGGCAATAGAGCGAGACTCTGTCTCAAAAAAAAGACTAAGGAGGGAAAAAAAGGTTTCTGCAGTTTGTTTTGACGCTACATCTTGAGACTAAGGAGAAAAGAGAAAAAGGGAAAAAAGTGTAAAATGCGTTTTGAGGCCTGGCACAGTGGCTCATGCCTGCAATCCCAGCACTTTGGGAGGCCCAGGCCAGGTGGATTACTTGAGGTCACGAGTTTGAGACCAGCATGGCCAACATGATGAAACCCCATCTCTGCTAAAAATACAAAAATTAGCTGGGCGTGGTGGTGGGTGCCTGTAATTCTGGTTACTTGGGAGGCTGAGGTAGGAGAATCACTTGAACCTGGGAGGCGGAGGTTGCAGTGAGCTGAGATTGTGCCACTGCACTCCAGCCTGGGGAACAGAGCAAAAAAAAAAAAGCATTTTGAAGCCAAGCTACTCAGTTACACTATGACTCCAGGCCAGGGGACATCCAGGCCCACGAGGTTGGGGGGCTCCCACCCTCCTGTTTGTATGGCTGCCCCTGTGACTGTCACACTGCTGCCTGTTTCACAGAGGCTCCTTTCAGGTGACCTGGTCCAGTCCTTCTTCAGGCTGGCAGCCAGTGCAGGTTACCCAGGAGGGCGGAGCAGAGGGCCAAGGGAAGAAGGAGAGTCCCCTCCCATGGGCTGCCTTCAGGGCCCCATCCACCTTGTCAGGCGCAGGGAGTGGTACATGGAAATAGCCCTGGATTTCTACCCAGACAGACCTGGGTGCAAATCCTGACACCAGCTGTGCCCAGCATGCTGGTGTGGACATGGACGCAGCTCTTAGCAAGAGATGTACGCTGCTGATTGCTGACCCTCTTTAGGCCAACGTTCTAGTTACAGACAGATAAATACAGCCAAGTGAAAAAACAACAAACTAGAGCTTGTCAAAAGTGCACTAAATGCCCCCATGCAAAGCTGTGCTGTCTAATCCAGGAGCCACAAGTCATTACTGAGCCCTTGAAATGGGGTAAGGCTGGATGGAGATGGGCTATCAGGGCAAAGTACACACCAGAGATTGAAGACTTGGTAGGAATAAAAGGCCAGGCGTGGTGGCTCACGCCTATAATCCCAGCACTTTAGGAGGCCGAGGCAGGTGGATCACCTGAGGTCAGGAGTTCGATACCAGCCTGACCAATATGATGAAACCCCATCTCTACTAAAAATACAAAAATTAGCCAGGTGTGGTGGCGGGCACCTGTAGTTCCACCTACTTGGGAAGCTGAGACAGGAGAACTGCTTGAACCCAGGAGGCAGAGGTTCCAGTGAGCCGAGATCGTGCCATTGTACTCCAGCATGGGCAACAGAGTGAGACTCTGTCTCAAAAAAAAAAGAAAATAAAAAAGACTTGGTAGGAGTAAAAGAATGTAAAATAAAAATATTGAAATCATGTTTTAATTGTTTACATGCTGTAATGATAATCTTTTAGACAATAGTGGATTAAAGAGAATGTATTATTATAATTAACAGCCTGGGCAACATAGTGAGACTCTGTCTCTACACAAAAATAATAATTTAAAAAAAATTAGCCTGGTGTGGTGGTGCATGCCTGTAGTCCCAGCTATTCACGAGGCTGAGGTGGGAGGATCACTTGAGCTGAGGAGTTAGAGACAAGCCTGGACAACCTAGGAAAACCCTGTTTCTATAAGAAATACAAAAATTAGCCTGGCGTGGTGGTGTGCGCCTGTAGTCTCAGCTACTGAAGAGCTGAGGAGGGAGGATTACTTGAGCCCAGGAGGTCAAGGCTACAATGAGCTGTGATTGCACCACTGCACTTCGGTCTGGGTGATAGCGAAAGCCTGTCAAAATTAAAATAAACGTCCAGGCACTGTGGCTCACGCCTGTAATCCCAGCACTTTGGGAGGCCGAGGTGGGCAGATTACTTGAGATCAGGAGTTCAAGACCAGCCTAGCCAACATGGTGAAACCCCGTCTCTACTAAAAAATACAAAAATTAGCCAGGTGTGGTGGTGCACACCTGTAATCCCAGCTACTCTGGAGGCTGAGGCAGGACAGTCGAACACAGGAGGCGAAGGCGTCAGTGAGCCAAGATCACACCACTGCACTCCAGCCTGGGGGACAAAGCAAATAAATTTTACCTTTTTTTTTTTTTTTTTGGGTTGAGGTCTCACTATGTTGCCCAGGCTGGTCTCAAAATCCTGGGCTCAAGTGATCCTCCCACCTCAGCCTCCTGTATAGTTGGGACCATAGGCACATGCCCACTATGCCTAGCTTATTTTATTTTATTTATTTATTTATCTATTTTGAGACAGAGTCTTGCTCTGTCACCCAGGCTGGAGTGCAATGGCACCATCTCAGCTCACTGCAACATCCGCCTCCTGAGTTCAAGCAATTTCCTGCCTCAGTCTCCTGAGTAGCTGGGATTACAGGCGCCCGCCACCACACCCAGCTAACTCTTGTATTTTTAATAGAGATGGGGTTTCGCCACATTAGCCAGGCTGGTCTGGAACTCCTGACCTCAAGTGATCCTCCCATCTCGGGCTCCCAAAATGTTGGGATTACAGGCATAAGCCACCGCACCCGGCCTGCTAATTTGATTTTTTGTAGAGACAGGATGCCAGAAGCACAGAGAGGGGAAATTCCAGACCAGGGAACAAGAGGGACAGCCAAGTTTTGATGTGACCCGCGTGGCCTCCCGAGCAACACACCCTCTCGCCAGGGCCGTGGAGAAGTCAGCGAACAGGCCAAAGAAGGCCTCTTGTCACTCAAGGGCCTGGACAAGAGACAGAAATGTCAGGTCAACAGGGCCTTCTCTGCGGCCAGCCGGGATGCGGGGCAGTGGCTGTGACCCCAGTGGACAGGATGGGCCCTGGACCTCTGCCTCCTGGTGGAGCAGCCAGAGGTTGGCAGGCCCCTCCCGTGGGGGCAGGGCTGGGGAGGTCATGACACTGGTCGCTCCCTCAGCAGCCGGGGGGTCTGAAGCTTGTCCCCACTAGAGAAAGTGACCTAGCCGGGCCCTGCTTGGTCAGGAACTGCGGATCTTTCCCACTTCTCCCTGCACCACTCATCATGCTCTGACCACAATGGCCAGACTCCAAGATTTTCAGAAACTTCCAAGCCTCTTCCTGGCTCAGGGCCTTTGCTCCTGCTGACTCCCCAGCCGGGAAAGCCCTTCTCCTCCTGATTTTCTCAGGGCTGAAAATACGAGGTCTCCCCGCAAGGGGCCTTCCTGAAGCCCAGCTCATGTCCCACCCAGTTTCTCAGTCCCTCTTGAGGGTCTGGGATCTAGACTGTGGCCTGACATGTTTGTTCCCTTTCTAGCACTTTCTACGATCTCTAATTCTCTCGTTTTCTTATTGGGTTGGTAAGATTCCCCTCCCCATGCCTCCACTAGGGGACTGTCTCCATAAGGGCAGGCGTCTCTTATGTTCATAGAGCATGGGGCCAGGTACACAGCTGGCATTCCACAAGCCGGCCAGAGAGTGGGTGAACAAAGGGATGAGCGACTCAGAACACACGCCTGGCAGCGAATCTCTGCAGAGTCCCCTGATGAGGACCTTACAATTCAGGGGACACGGAGACCTGGATTATTGCCTCCCAGGGGGGTCTGGTCTCAATCTAGTTCTCACACACACACACACACACACACACACGCCACCCTTCAGCACAGACCCACCTGTCCCCATCCCTCCCAAAACGCCCTGCCCTGCATGTCAACATGGAGGACGCATTTAAGCTATGAGGCGGGGAGCCCAGAGTAGCCGCTGCAGCATGCCTGGCCGTCCGCCGCAGGGAGGTTGGGTTGGGGCGGGCAGTGGGACTTAGATTACCCAGGCCCCGATTTGGGAGCCCTGGGGGCCTCTTGCAGGAGGAGCCCAAGCAATGGCTGGCTGCCTGCCCTAGCAGGTCTGCGAGCCAGCAGGCAGGCTGCCACCACTTACGGGAAATGCTCCATTGAGGAGAAAGAGTGGTAGGTTGTTTAGCCCAGCCCTGGCCCCTGTCCAGACTGGGTCAGGAAGCTTTGCCCTGTGCCAGCGTCGCCCACGCAGGCTCAGTTCCTCCCCAGACGGCTTGTCCAGAGACCCACAAGGCAAGCCGGGGAGTCACTGCCCATCTCTCTCCTTCCTGTGTATCCAAAGCAACAACAACAAAAACCAAAACAGCAGTTTGTGGACTCAGACACTTTGCAGTCAGCGTGCTTTGAAGCTCAGCTCTGCCTCTTATCAGCCGGGAAATAAATAGCTTGGACAAGTTACTAAACCTCTCTGAACCTCAGTTTCCTTCAGTGTGAAATGAGAATCGTGACCTGTTTTAAGGGCTGTGAAGGGGTGGCCTGCCCCTCCACACCTGTGGGTATTTCTAGTCGGATGGGACAAGAGACTGAGAAAAGAAATAAGACACAGAGACAAAGTATAGAGAAACAACAGTGGGCCCAGGGGACCTGCGCTCAGCATACCAAGGACCTGCACCGGGCAACGGCACCGGTCTCTGAGTTTCCTCAGTTTTTATTGATTATTATCTTCATTATTTCAGCAAAAAGGAATGCAGTAGGAGGGCAGAGTGATAATAAGGAGAAGGTCAGCAATAAACATGTGAGCAATAGAATCTATGTCATAATTAAGTTCAAGGGAAGGTATTATGACTGGACGTGCACATAAGCCAGATTTATGTTTCTCTCCACCCAAACATCTCAGTGGAGTAAAGAATGACAAGGCAGCATTGCTGCAAGCATGTCTCGCCTCCCACCATAGGGTGGTATTTCTCTCATCTCAGAATTGAACAAATGTACAATCGGGTTTTATACCCAGACATTCGGTTCCCAGGGGCAGGCAGGAGACAGTGGCCTTCCTCTATCTCAACTGCTAGAGGCTTTCCTCTTTTACTAATCCACCTCAGCACAGACCCTTTACGGGTGTCGGGCTGGGGGACGGTCAGGTCTTTCTCATCCCACGAGACCATATTTCAGACTATCACATGGGGAGAAACCTTGGACAATATCCAGCTTTCAAGGGCAGAGGTTCCTGTGGCTTTCCATAGTGCATTGTGCCCCTGGTTTATTGAGACTAGAGAATGGCAACGACTTTTACCAAGTATACTGCTTGTAAACATTTTGTCAACAAGGCAGGTCCTGCACAGCCCTAGATCCCTCGAACCTTGATTTCATACAACACATGTTTTTGTGAGCTCCAGGTTGGGTCAAAGTGGCTGGGACAAAGCGGCTGGGGCAAAGCTACAAATTAAGAACATCTCAGCGAAGCAATTGTTTAAAGTACAGGTCTTTTTCAAAATGGAGTCTCTTATGTCTTTCCTTTCTACATAGACACAGTAACAGTCTGATCTCTCTTTCTTTTCCCTACAGGGCTGTTGGATAGAATGCAGGAGCTAATTTGTTTTTTTTCTTTTTTTCTTAGATGGGGGTCTCACTGTCACCCAGGCTGGAGTGCAGTGCTGCAATCATAAGTCTCTACAGCCTCCAATTCCTGGGCTCAGGCAATCCTCCTGCCTTAGCCTCCCTAGTAGCTGGGACTACAGGTGCACACCCCACACCCAGCTAATTTTTTATTTCTGGTAGAGAGAAGGTCTTGCTATGCTGCCCAGGGTGGTCTGGAATAGACTCAAGTGATCCTCCTGCCTCAGCCTCCCAAAGTGCTAGGAGTACAGGCATGAGCCACTGTGTCTGGCTAGGAGTTAATGTTTTATCACATACTCAGCACATTGCATGCACATAGTAAGTGTTTGCTAAATAAATTATGTCAATCCACCTTTATTTTCACTCCTGGAGGTAAAGTGCATGGCATGATACCCATTTTACAGATCACGTGATTGAGGCTCAGAGAGGTTTTGAAGCAGGTGCATACAGCAAACCAGTGGTAGACCCATGAGTAGATATCAGGTCTCCACCTGCTCCCTGCTCATAGCTTTTCCCATCACACAAAACTGGGGTGCACAGTCCCTGCCAAACCTTTAACCCAAGGTTGCAAAGTGCCTGCCCAGGGGTCAACTCTGGGCTCCAGACATGTTTGGGTTGGACCTGCATAGTTAAAAAAAAAAAAAATAGGCAGCGTTCGTGGAGTTAATGGCCAGTATTGGAAAATTGGGGCCAGGTGTGGTAGCTCACACCAGTAATTCCAGCATTTTGGGAGGCCAAGGCAGGAGCATCTCTTGAAGCCAGTTCAAGACCAGCCTGGGCAACAAAGCAAGACCTCATATCTATTTATAAAAAATAAAAATACTAACCAGGCGGGGCATGGTGGCCTGTGCCTGCAGTCCCTGCTACTTGGGAGGCTGTGGTGGGATCGCTTGAGCCCTGGAGTTCAAGCCTGCAGTGAGCTGTGATCACATCACTGCTCTCCAGCCTGGGTGATAGAGTGAGACCCTGTCTCTTAAAAAAAAAAGGAAAGAAAAGAAAAGAAAAGAAAATCAGATGTCACTTTTTTTTTGAAGTCTGTATTTCTGTTTTTTCTTAAAGAAGCTCAGGTGACATGGAGCCTGAATTCCCTGTGGTGGGAGCTGAGTGGTGCTATCCCCCCTTAGATGGGGTTGCAGAGTCGAGCTCACCGCCCCCAGACACCAGTGTGCTCACTTCATTCTCTGCCGCTGGCGAGTTTGCCATTGCTCCTGAAAACCTACTGTTGTAACCTGGGCATGGTGGCTCATGCCTGTACTCCCAGCACTTTGGGAGGCCAAGACACACAGATTATCTGAGGTCAGGAGTTTGAGACCAGCCTGGCCAACATGGTAAAACCCTGTCTCTACTAAAAATATAAAAATTAGCTGGTTGTGGTGGCACATGCCTGTAATCCCAGCTACTGGGGAGGCTGAGGCAGCAGAATCACTTGAACTTGGGAGGAAGAGGTTGCAGTGAGCTGAGATTGTGCCATTGCCCTCCAGCTTGGGCGACAAAGCGAGACTCTGTTTCAAAAACAAAAAACAACAACAACAAAAAAAACCCGCTGTCAGGTGGGATTCCCCAGAAGCAGACCGTACCCTGCTTGAGGGTGCATGAGCACCTTAGGGATTAGGCAGGGCCCTGGGGAGGGTCGGAGAGATGGGCTGAGAGGCAGGGAGGCCACACAGGGGTGTGACAGCAGACAAAGGCCCTCAAAGGTGTATCAAAAAGTACCAAAAACTGAGTGGCTTAAAAATCAGAAATTCATTGTCTCCCAGTTCTGGAGCCTGGAAGTCTGAGATTAATGTGTCTACAGAGCCCTGCTCCCTCTGCAGGCGCTAGGGAAGGATCTGTCCCCAGCATCTCTCCTAGTTTCTGGTATTTTCTAGGCTGTGGCTGCGTAATCCAATCTTCACATGATGTTCTCTCTGTATGCGTGTCTGTGTCCAAATTTCCCCTTTTTATAAGGATACCGGTCATATTGGATTAGGGATCCACCCTACTCCAGTGTGACCTCATCTTTCTAATGATGTCTGCAATGACTCTATCCCCAAGTAGGGTCACATTTTAAGGTACAGGAAGTTAGGACTTCAATATAGGAATTTTGAGATGAAGGACATAGTCAACCCTTAACAGAAGGTAACTGTGGCTCACCCCACAGGGGGTTCTCAGAGTCTCCAGTGGGAGGGGGGAGCTGGGGTATTTATACTCTCCTGTCCATCTTGCCCTTGCCCCATTGGCTCTAGGAAAACACACAGGCAAAGCAGGTTCCAACATCATGAGGGGTGTCTCTAGCTAAGAGGTGCAGGGGCTGCTGTTGGAAGTGAAAGCTCACCAGGACCTGGTGGGAATGAAGATGGTGACAGGATCCGAGGGACTGTGGGCTCCTGCCAACCACCATCATGGAGACACAGAGGAAAGAGTCTTTACTCCACCTCTGTCATCCACTACCTTGGTGGGAATTGACCAGTAGGGTGGCCCTAAATGAGTCACTGGCCTCTCTGCCTTACTTTCTCCACACACAGTCCACACTAGCTGGGACCAGAGCTGCTGGGAAAAAGAATGGATGATGCCCACTCACCCTCATCCATGTGCACCCCAACCCAGCTGGTGCTTGGGGAGTGTCAGCAGGTGGAGGTGGTAGAGCCCTCATACCTGTCAGCATCAACTCACTTATAGAGGGACTGAGGAGCCCCTGGGAGAAACAGGATCCCCAAATCAGATAGCCCTCCCCATGAGTGAGCTCAGGATATTCAAACACAGGTCTTGAAATGCAGCATCTGGGCCAGGTGCAGTGGCTCATTTCTGTAATCCCAGCACTTTGGGAGGCCAAGGCGAGTGGATCACTTGAGGTCAGGAGTTCAAGATCAGCCTGACCAACATGGTGAAACCCCATCTCTACTAAAATTACAAAAATTAGCTGGACATGGTGGCACACATCTCTAATCCCAGCTACTTGGGAGGCTGAGGCAGGAGAATCGCTTGAACCTGGGAGGTGGAGGTTGCAGTGAGCCGAGATCGTTCCACTGCACTCCAGCCTGGGCAACCGAACGAGACTCTGTCTCACAAAAAAAAAAAAAGGAAAAAAAAAAAAGAAAAGAAAAGAAAAAAGAAATATGGCTTCTGTGTGCAGCAATGGGTGCCAGAAATGAGGCCGCCTAGGAGGGGAAGAGGGTCCTAGTCTGGTAGGTTATACTCAGCTACAAAGCCTGGGACCAGGAAGGAGTGAGGGCTCCAGGCTTGGCATTTAGCAGTGCTAACACCAGTCCCCGCTCCAGCTGCCTGGCACTTCAGTGCTGTGTGCAGTGAACCTGGGGACCCAGGCAGCCCTGCTGGGAGGCCCTGCTAGTAGCATCACGCAAACAGGGAGGTGGCAAGGCTGCCCAGGAGAGCACGCAGACTTCTTCCCCAGGAGAGGGAACCGGTGGCCTGGAGGTGATGACAGCCTCATCCTGCAAGAGCTAGAAGTCCCAGCTTGTCCAGCAATAACAGCAGGGACATCTGTGCCCTGTCTAGAGGCATAGATTTTGGCATCAGTGGGATGGCCTGGGCTGCACTCTTTGCAGCAGCAATGGTGGCTCTGAACCCTTCACAACAGAGCCACCAGAAGTTTAGGGAGGCTGAAGCCAGCAGAAGTTGGGGAGTGGGCTGGGCACAGTGGCTCACACCTGTAATCCCAGCACTTTGGGAGGCCAAGGTGAGCGGATCACCTGAGTTCAGGAGTTCGAGACCAGCCTGGCCAACATGGTGAACCTGGCCAACATGGTGAAAACCTGCCTGTAATAAAAATACAAAATTAATTGGGCATGGTGGCACATACCTGTAGTCCAGCTACTCGGGAGGCTGAGGCAGAAGAATCACTTGAATCCCGGAGGTGGAGTTTGCAGTGAGCCAAGATCGTGCCAGTACACTCCAGCCTGGGCAATAGAGCAAGACTCTGTCTCAAAAAAAGAAGAAGTGGGGGAATGGAGGTGCTGGGGGCGTTGGTGCTCGTGGAACAGTAGCCTCAGGCGGCACTCATGCTTCCAGGCCTGCTGCAAGAGAGAACCCCCAGGCCATACACACAGCACCCCAGAGTTGAGACTCCCAGAGCCCAAAAAACTGGGTTTACGTCCTGGCTCTGCCCCAACTCTGGGCATCATGAATTAGCCTAGGCTAGGCCCTGTTGCAAACACACCTTGCCTTTTCAAACATAATGGAAACTTGTTTATTGCAACAGTCCTGGGTTGGCATTCCAGGTGGCAGGGCAGTTGTTGTCCCCTTGGAAAAGCCCGACTTTTTCTAGCTTGGGGATCCACTGTACCCCAGAACCCACTGACCTCCATATCCAGAAGGTAGGAGAGAAAAGACCATGGAGGAGGTAGATCACTCACTTAAAGGACCCAGGAGAGGCACAGATGCCACTGGAGAGAACGTAGTCACCTGCCCACACCAAATTCAAGGGGTGCTGGGAAATGTAGTCTAGTTATGTGCTTGACTACAATCCTTTTTTTTTTTTCTTTTTTTCTAGAGACAGGGTTTCTCTCTGTCATCCAAGTTGGAGTACAGTGGCACCATCATAGCTTACTGAAGCCTTGACCTCCCGGGCTCAAGCGATCCTCCCACCTCAGCCTCCCGAGTAGCTGGGACTACAGGTGCACACCACCCCACCCAGATAATTAAAAAAAATTTTTTTGTAGAGACGGGGTCTCACTGTGTTGCTCAGACTGGTCTCCAACTCCTGGCCTCAAGCAATCCTCCCACCTTGGCCTCCCAAAGTGCTGGGATTACAGGCATGAACCACCATGCCCGGCCCTTATTCTTATTTATTCTTTTTTTTTTTTTTTTTGAGACAGGATCTCACTCTGTCACCCAGGCTGGAGTGCAGTGGCGCCATCGTAGCTCACTGCAGCCTCAAACTCCTGGACTCAAGCAATCCTCCCACCTTAGCCTCTTAAGTAGCTGGGATTGCGGACAAGCACCACCATGCCCTGAATTCTATTTTTACAGAGGATGGAGAAAATTGATTTCAATGACTACCTACTAGTGGCTCCCATGAGGTGAATTCATGTTGCTGGATTTCCATCTCTTTGACTCTCAAATGGGAATGGTACCAGTCCTTCCTCATATTAAGTGCTTAGCACAGTGCCTGGCAGGCAGTGAACCTGTGATAAATGGATATTCAGTGTTAGTAAATCCCCATAGCCACCGTTGAGGTTCTAGAATATATTTATGGAGGGGAACTGTGAATGGGGCTGAGCTTCCTGGCAGCCAAATAGAAAAGATCTGAATACACTATGATTTGGGACCTTCACTTAGATGTAATTACTCTTGGATTCTGTCTGAGGAAATCCAAGCGTCTGCAGCTCTGCTCTTCTCTCAGAATTCAGTCCAGCTCCCTTCGTGTTCAGCATGAATGTGGAGTTGGTTACGCTGCCAGGAATTGTCAGCCACACTTCCTGCGTCCCAGAGTCCAGAGTGAGATGACCAGCCAGCCCCAGGGCTTCTTGGCCAAGGTACCTCGAGGACTGGATTTTCATTTCTCAGCCTCACTTGGCCTTTATACCTCCGAGACGCTGCGTTCACCATTCATAATTTTAGCTCAGTTCACTTGGAAAAACCCAACCACAAAGCAGAGAACTTGAGAAAGGCCCCAGTCTGCATTTGGTGGGTCCAGGCCCGGCCACTTCTACCCAAAGGGTGGTGTCAAGCCCCCTCCCTGTGTTCTGCCACAGCTAGGAGACTTTCGTCCAACTGTAGCCAGGGGACTTCCACTCATGGGAGTCACCAAACACCCTTCTTTTATTTTTTATTTTTTTAGAGACAGAGCCTCACTCTGTTATCCAGGCTGGAGTGCAGTGGCACAATCACAGCTCACTGCAGCCTCGACCTCCTGGGCTCATGCCATCCTCCTGCCTTAGCCTCTCAAGTAGCTGGGACTACACAGGTGTATGCCACCAAGCCCAGCTAATTAAAAAAAATTTCATTTTTCAGAAACAGGGTCTTGCTATGCTGCCCAAGCTGGTCTCAAACTCCTGGACTCAAGTGATCCTCCCACCTTGGCCTCCCAAAATGCTGAGACTATAGGCATGAGCCACTGTGCACAGCTGAAATGCCCCTCTGAAGCACATGGGGCAGGGCTTCTTGGCCTCATTTTCCAGATAAGTGGCTGAATCTCAGAGAAGAAAAGGGACTGGCCAAGGCCACCCAGGGGGGTGAGACCATCTCTCCTCTTTCCTCTTGTGCCCTTCCCTACAATCCCGTCTCCAGACCACATGCAAAGTGAGCTTGGTGCCCAGCAGTAACTGGATCCCGTAGACGCCTGCTCAAAACTTTCTAGAGGCTTCCCTGCCTACACAGTTGAATCTCAGGGCCACATGGCCTGGCCCTGGCGACTTCTCCCCCACTCTCAGCCCCTGCCACTCTGTCTTCCTCTCCAGCCCAGGCCACACTGCCCACCATCCTTGGTAGCTGTTCTTGGAATACAACAGACTTGACTTGGGGACTATGCCCTCGCCGTCTCCCTTGCCTGGAACACCCTCCACACGCCTTGGGGACTATGCCCTTGCCATCTCCCTTACCTGGCACACCCTCCACACGCTTTGGGGACTATGCCCTCACCATCCCTCTTGCCTGGCATGCCCTCCACATGCCCTGGCATGCTCATCACACGGCCAGCTCTTCCATGTCCTTCAGGTGGCAGCTCAGAGGTCACTTTCTGGAGGAGCCACGGTTGGTGCCACACTAGGACCTTATGACACTCACTCTCTGGCATACACCTGGGACTCTGCCTGGGGGCTGTCTCTGTCTTCTAGAAGCCTCAAGACCCAACAGTCAAGGCCAAAGATCTGGAGTGGTGAAGCCCCCAGATGCTGCACCCAACCATTGACTTTCAGGAGCTGATGTACCCCATTCATCCAACACATCACTCCATCAAGTTCCTTCCCATCTTCATCTGGAAGTATCCAGGTGACTTGCTTGTTGACTATGTGTTTCCCCAACTCGAATGTGAGCTTCTTGAAAACAGGTTCATGATCACCCTCATCCCCCAGTCCATGTCCCCAGCCCCAGGACAGCTCCTGACTGATAGCAGGTCCCCTGTACATAATTGGTGAATGAATGAATGAATGAATGAATGAATGAGTGGGTGATGGAATGAGTCAACGAACCCCAATCCAGTGCTCCTTCTCCACTCTTCCTCAGCTCTCACTGGAGCTAGAAAACAAAAATCTACCTTCAACCATCTCCTGGCTCAGCCCCATCCCCAAGGAGGGGCTCACACCCTGGCTCCACCTTGAATCCCCTGGGAGATTTTTTTGTTTTTGTTTTTGTTTTTACAAAATCTACACCCAGCCTCAACCCTGAACTCTGAATGAATTCGTCTGGCAGGGGGACCCAGGCAGCAGCATTCTTAAAAAACTGCCCAGGAGATGCCAATGTGAAGCCAGGGTGGAGAACCACTGGTTTAGAAGTTGGGGAGTAGGGGAGGACCCAGACAGAATCCGAGGTTCTAGGGTGGCCAACTCTCCTAGTTTCTCCAGACCAAGGGGATTCTCAGGAGGCAGGCTCTGCAGTGCTAAAACTGGGATAGTCCAAGCAAACCAGGATGAGTGGGTCACTCTACGTGTTCCCCATGCCACCTGGATAACAGACCAGCCAGCCACACCCCTGCCCTGGCCACTTCTAGAGGTCCAAGTCTCTTGAGATCCCCGCTGCCTTGAGGAGAGGGCCATGAATCCTGCTCTAGACCTTGAACATCAGAGGAGGGGAAAGGGCCACAGACGGACAGCATGGGGGTGAGATTGGAACCACGGCTCAGGCAACTGATGCTGATGAAGATCAGGCCATCCTTCCTCCTTTCCTCACCCCCACCCCACCCCAGGCAGGTGTGATTCTAACAGAGGGAGCTGGGCTTTCCCATGTGGCTTGTGGGCAGTGCCTATTCATTGTGAGAGTCTTTTGGGGTCAGGCTGGATTTGTTTCCGCTTCATTATCCCCTACCCAGGCCTGGCACATATTAGGTGCTCAGTAAACAGAGGCACAATACTAAAGGCATGCAAGAAATTGATCACCATGTCAGCTGGGAATGACCTAGCTTTTTCACCCACTTTCCTCACTGCACACACCCAGTGTCTGCTATAGTGTCAGACACAATGGAGATGCTCAATGCCTGTTTGTTGACTGAACAAAAGAAAACATTGACAGCTTTTCCAAACAGGCTTCTGTCTCACTCCAGCCTCTTGCCCATTACTCTGTTGGGGATTTGGGGGCCTTTTCCTCACTCCCCTTGGTCTGAGTATTCATCCAACCACATGAATAAAATTAAACTTTTATCTGTTCTGTTATGTAGGGCAAAACTACCAGCTGACCCTAATATCTTCTTACATCAGATGAGGATTTTTGGCTGGCTCATGGTCCTATCAGCTAAAGATCACCCTTCTTGGCCTCCCCTGCAAGGAGTATGGTCATGTAAAGCTAATAAAGTAAGTTGTGCCACTTTGGGATTATATTTTCCCTCTGATAGAATGCAGTTGTGATGGTAGGAGCTGGAGCAGCCATGCTGAATCATGAGGTGGGAGCCATGAATAAAGATTGGGAAACCAAGAAAGAGAGGGAAGCTGAGACCCTGCCCTATAGAGCCTCCTTATCTGTTCTGAATAGCTGATACTTGGACTGTTACCCAAGAAAGAAATACATTTGTCTCTGATGGGCCTTTGTCACAGCAGCCATACCTATATCTTACCTTGTTTTGAATCATGCAAAAAATGGGTAGATGGATATTTGTCCATTGTGGTGTCGTGTTTGAGATCTTTTGGCTTAAGACACTGGCTCCATGACTTATGCATGGGGAAGCCCCTTAAAGAGATAAGCACTCACCCAGGGTACAGAGGAGTAGAAACTAGGCATGAAGAGAGGCTCTCAGGACTGCCAGTGGGAAAAGGGTGCTATGGCTTGGATATTTGTTCCCTACAAACCTCATGTTGAAATTTGATCCCCAATGTTGGAGGTGGGGCCAAATGGGAGGTGTTTAGGGCATGGGGCATGGGGATGTATCTCTCCCTCCCATGGGGTGAGTTCTTGTTCTATTAGTTCCCAAGAGAGCTGGTTGTTAAAAAGAGCCTGGCACCTGCCTCTACTCTTGCTTCTTCTCTGTCCATGTGATCTCTGCACACATGGACTTCTCTTCACCTCCCACCACAAGTGGAAGCAGTCTGAGGCCCTCACTGGATGCCCAGTCTTGAACTTCCAGCCAGCAGAATCATGAGCCAAATAAACCTCTTTTCTTTGTAAATTACCCAGCATCAGTTATTCCTTTATAGCAACATGAAATGGACCAAGACAAAGGGACTTCAGTATTAAGATACTAAGCATAAAAAATGGCAGTTTCCATAGGTGCCCCAATGTAAGAGCTACATGGGTAGACACCCCAAAACACAAGTGCTACTTTGCACTGTGCTGCTTCTCCCAGGGCCCAGAGAGGTTAAGCAACTTGACCAAGGTCCCACTGGTAAGTGGCAGAGCTAGGACTTAAGTCCAGCTGTGATATGATTTGGATTTGTGTCCCACCCAAATTTCATGTTGATTGTAATCAATTGTAATCCCCAATGTTGGAGGTGGGGCTTGGTGGGAGGTGATTGGATCAGGGGGGCAGTTTCTCATGAATGGGTGCTCATGAACAGCATCCCCTGGGTGCTGTCCTTCTGATGAGTGAGTGAGTGAGTGAGTGAGTGAGTGAGTGAGTGAGTGAGTGAGTGAGTGAGTTACTGCAAGATCTGGTTGTTTAAAAGTGTGTAGTACCTCCCCCCTTTGGAGCAACAGGAATTCTCATTCATTGTTGGTGGTGATGCAATAATGGTGAAGCCACTCTGGAAGACAGCTTGGCAGTTTTTAACAAAATAAACATACTCCTACCATACAACCCAGGAATCAGGCCCATTGGCATTTACCCAAATGAGCTAAAAACTCATGTCTACACAAAAAACTACACATGGATGTTTATAGCAGCTTTATGCATGATTGTCAGAACTTGGAAGCAACCAAGATGTCCCTCAGCAGGTGAATGGATGAAAACCGAGGTACATCCAGACAATGGAATATTATTCACTGCTAAAAAGAAATGAGCTATCAAGCCACAAAAATACATGGAGGAAACTTACATGCATGTTAGTAAGTGAAAGAAGCCAATCTGAAAAGGCTATACTCTGTATGATTCCAACTCTATGACATCCTGGAAAAACTATGGAGACAGCAAAAAGATCAGTGGTTGCCAGGGGTTGAGGGGAGACAGGAATAAATGGGTGGAGCACAGGCGATTTTTAGAGCAGTGCAAACTCTGTATAGCACAGTAATGGTAGATTCATGTCATTACCCATTGGCCCAGCCTCACAGAATGTACCTCGAGCACATTCATCCACCCTAATGTAAACCATGGACTTGGGGTGATGATGTGTCAATATAGATTCTTCAGTTGTAACAAATGTTCCACTCTGGAGAGGGATGTTGAGAGTGGGACAAGCTGTGCATGTTTTGGGGGAGGACGTACAAGGGAAACCTCTATCTTCTGTTCAATTTTGCTGTGAACCTAAAACTACTCTAAAAAGTAGAATCTATTTTTAAAAATCTGAGGGTTTGGGTTGAGGACTGAGGACTTATAGGGCTGTCTCCAGGCCTTTAGGATGGTCCTGGCTTCTGCTCCCAGAGCTCATGAGGGGTATCCCAGTGTCATACAGGAGAACCAGGAGAGGCTTACAGCAGATTTGGAGCCAGGGAGCCCAGGCTCGTCTGCTTCTGAGGGGCAGCCTGGGGCCCTCAGTGGTACAGAAGCAGTGGCCCCTGACTGGCATGAGGTTGGCATAAGCTTTCTCTGGGATATACTCAGAGCTTGGCATGTTCAAATTGAAAATCATTCTTAGAATTTCTCGGCCAGGCGCGGTAGCTCACACCTGTAATCCCAGCACTTCGGGAGGCTGCGGTGGGTGGATCCTAGCCCAGGTTTCTCAGCTGAGGCACTGCTGACATTTTGGGTTGGATAACTCTATGTTGTGAAATTCTGTCCTGTGCACTGTAGGATTCAGCATCTGTGGTCTCCACCCACTAGATACCAGACACACCTTCCCTCCCTGTTGTAACAACCCAGAATGTCTCCAGACATGGCCACATGCCCCATTGAGAACACTGCTCTCATCACCTTCACTTTCCAGATAGGGAAAACTGAGGCCTGTGGGGGCCAGGACTTACCCAGGGTTTCACAGCACCTGAGAGCTGCTCAGGCAAGGTGGAGTTGGAGCTGCCTTGCCCAATTCCTTGGCACTCGAAAATCCAGCACATGCCCAATGTCCCAGGCAAGCTGTGGCTCTGCACCTGTGGGCTCCATCCACCGGGTCCAGGGTGAGAAGGAGGCAGTGAATGCCCCAGGAGCAGCCCCCCGTAGTGATGGTCTGGGTGGAGGATAAATGCCCCATCTCTCTCGCCCCAAAGTGGGATTGAGCCTCAGTTGCTCATCACCTACTCTGACTTCGTTTCCTTCCTGGATCCCTCCCCAAATAAACTATTCCCACCCGCATCCTTATCTCAGGATCTGTTTCTAGGGAACCCAGGGATTGCATTGTATCTTGCCTGTACTTCCTGCCTTCAAGATTCTCTGCACCAGGTTATGATCTGGAGTACTCCTGAGCCTGGGAAGCCAACAGACTGTCTATGTTTGTCCGGTGGCTGGAGCCCAGCTGGTAGGCACCGGTGCAGCCCTGTGGGTGGGGCCATCTGTCCGGCATTCATTCGGCTTGGTCTGGTATTCTTTCTAATGCTAATGCCCTGCTGAATTTCTTTCTTTCTTTTTTTATTTTTGTTGTTTTTTTCACCAAAATGATTTTTCTTTCCAGTGTTTAATTGGGTATGCACACAGGCTTGACACAGGTTTGGATTCATTAAGTCCTTATGCAGAATTATATTCTTCTTGATAAAGAAGCCCGTTCCATCCAGGATCCACTATCTACACACCTATGTTACAACATTTCTATCAAATCTGGTATCTGCAGAAAAGATACACATTTAATATGTTCATTTAAGTTATGTATTTTGCAGAAAGATTAAAAATTCAAGTCACGCAAAACTCAAAAACTGTATCAAAAGTTTGAATATAAAACTCAGATCCACCTGGAATGACTAAAGAATTGAAGTTCTGTATCCACCTGTGTTAAAACTGGTAAATGTAATGAAATTTCTTACTGATAAAACACATTCATTTATTCAATGTAAGTTATCTAATTTTAACAATAGGGCACCTTGAAAACCAAATGTATTTTTATGATGAGGCACTTCTGTTTGTGATGAAACCAAAAGAACAAATTTGCTGCACACTAATGCCAGCGATTTTCTTCAGTGACTTGGGGTATATGCTATGTAGTAAGTTGCAAGAAATGCCTCGCTCATTTGTATATGACTATCTGATATATTTTTAAATATATATATATGTTCTTCTGGCTGTAGCAATGCACTGTACAGCTATTTTACAGTGCAAAATGATGAAACCATCCCAAATGAAGGCTGCATAATAACAATTCTGGTACAAGAAAATATTGACAGAGTTGCTGGAACGTGTAACAGTAGCTTTTTACTTGCTAGAGTAGACATACCCCCAGTTTAAAGACAGGGATGGAATTGTGATTTATTGCCTGAGGTTTCAGACAGTTTATGAGGTTGGGCATTTGCTGCAGAACTAGCATTTTTGCTCACGTTCTGGAAGCTTTCTCCGTTTATTTGGTCAGGTGACTGCGGTGGTATGGAAAGAAGGGGCCTGTTTGTTGAAGCCAAGGTGCTGGAAGAACTGCCTGTGTCGTACTGACAAGCCAAAGGTGTGTCGGTCGTGGCTATTTCTCGTGTCCTTGGGTTCTCTGCCTGAGGATCTCCGCTTTCTCCGCTGCTAAGGTCAGAGGTACTAGTGTGTAGGCAATTCCTGGCCAGCCAGTCTGAGATGGAAACGTCCTGGGCTGAGCATTTTGGTTTTAACCGGTTTACAGCTGAAAGTTCAGATTCTCTCTCCCAACTCCGCTCATGTGCTTTCCAAAAATTCCAA
The DNA here is from genome assembly GCF_029281585.2 of Gorilla gorilla gorilla. Lineage (NCBI taxonomy): Eukaryota > Metazoa > Chordata > Mammalia > Primates > Hominidae > Gorilla > Gorilla gorilla. The sequence goes on from NC_073242.2 coordinate 14,479,651, forward strand.
ACGCTGATTTCAGTAGCATCTCTGTGCCCTCCTAGCGTATGTCTGCGCCGGGTGCTTTTCCTTTCAGCAGTCGCGGCATTCGCTTTGTGATTCCCTACTCCAAACACGTCATCCGCAGGAGCTCTGGGTCTCAGTTTTAGCTGATCTGCTTCTTTCGTTTTCCACGTGGGTTCCTGTTTTTCGGATTCACCTCTGGTGGGTGTCAGTAAACTCACAGTTGACTTTCCTTTTTTCATAACATCAAACACTTTAGTTAATGAAGGTGTTTCTTTCTCGTTCTTGGCATCTCCTAGACTTCCACTGTCTGACTTGAATCTCGCTGATTTTTTCCTGGAGAGAATATCACATTCGATGAGTTTATGGGAACTGAAGAGCTGTCTCCGGCTATCTAAACTTGATGTTAAAGTTCCCTCGGTGCAACTTACTTCACTTCATTCAGAATTTCTCCGGCTGCTCTTAGTCACTTTTTGCAGTTTTCCTCAGAAAAGCCTCTCTGAAGTCAAAGCTGTGGGGAAAATGGGAAACTCGTTCTCGCTGTCGCTTTCCACCGGCCGCCCTTCACGGATCAGTTCGCTTTTCTCGTCGTCTGCCTCGTCCCCCTTGCTCTCTGCCACGACTGCACCTCAGGGCTCAGTCTACTGGAGTCCAGGCTAGTCAAGTATGTAGCAGACGATGTGGTGGAATAATATGAGGTGATGGTGCTGACGCTGGCCAAAAACTCACTATGTTTCGTTTCTATGCCCTGCTGAATTTCTTATAACAGTTTTATTGAGGTATAATTCCCATACCATACAACTCATCCATTAAGAGTGTACAATTCAATGGCTTTTTTTCTTTTCTTTCTTTTTTTGGAGACAGTCTCACTTTGTCACCCAGGCTGGAGTGCAGCAGCGCGATCTTGGCTCACTGCAACCTCTGCCTCCTGGGTTCAAGCAGTTCTCCCACCTCGCCTCCGAGTAGCTGGACCACCATGTCTGCTAACTTTTCGAATTTGTTTATAGCAATGAGGTCTCCCTGTGTTGCCCAGACTGGTCTCGAACTCCTGGGCTCAAGTCATCATTTCACCTCAGCCTCCCAAAGTGCTGGGATTACAGGTGTAAGCCACTGTGCCCAGCCATTGGCTTTTAGTATACAAACAAAGTTGTCCAAGCTTCACCACAGTCAATTTTAGAACATCTTTCTTTTTTTCTTTTTCTTTTTAGAGAGAGAGGGTCTCACTTTGTGGCCCAGGCTAGAGTACAGTGGTGGGATCACAGCTCACTGCAGCCTCCAACTCCTGGGCTCCTGCCTCAGCCTCCTGAGTAGCTGGGACTGCAGGAGTGCGCTACCATGCTCAGCTAATTTTATATTTGTAGAGATGGGGGTCTCATTATGTTGCCCAGGCTGATCTCCAACTCCTGGTCTCAAGTGATCCTCCTGCCTCGGCCTCCCAAAGCACTGAGATTACAGGTGTGAGTCACCATGCCCAGCTCCCTTTGTAACTTTTGAGAAACTGGCAGGCTATTTTCCAAAGCTTCACTCTATCAAAAAATATATATATATTTTAAACAATAGCATAACATATATAAAGTGCAAAATCATAAATGTACAACTTAATGCATTTTCAGACGGTGAACACTCCCAGAGATCCAGCATCCAAACCAAGAAACAGGATGTTTGCAGCCCCCAGAAGCCCCTGTGGGGGTCAGTCGCTTCCAGCCACTCCCCTGCCAGAGGAACCATTGTCCTGCCTCGTAATAGCACAGTTTCTGTTTCCTTTCTGGATTTTAAATATTCTCCAGGTTAGGCATGGTGCCTCACACCTGTAATCCCAGCACGTTGGGAGGCCAAAGTGGGAAGATTGCTTGAGCCCATGAGTTTGAAACCAGCCTGGGCAACAGAGTGAGACCTCGTCTCTAAAAAAAATTAAAAAATTAGCTGGGCTTGGTGGTGCACGTCTATAGTCCCAGCTACTTGGGAGGCTGAGACAGGGGCTCACTTGAGCCCAGGAGTTCGAGGCTATAGTGAGCTATGATTATGTCACTACACTCCAGCCTGGGTGACAAAGTGAGATGCTGTCTGTAAAAATAAATAATATAATAAATATATAAATATAATAAATAAATAAATAAAATATAATAAATGAGTATTCTCCATTCCTGGTGAGGGGTGGAGGCTGGCAGGAGGGCCAGGCTGAGGATGTCAGAAGAGAAACCTTACTCCCAGATCCTAGAAGGAGAGAGGCACCCCAGCGAGGCGTGGGGACTGGGGCCTTTGAGGCTTCCTCCTCACAGCTCCTTGCACCTTCCCACCTGCTGGGAGTTTTAGGGGGTTTCCAGAGGCTGCAGAACCAGGAAAATATTTTCTAGAGTCCTTGAGTTTGGTGTGACCACGGGCAGCCTGAAACCGAAAGCCAGGCCTTGGGACTGGGCGGCTGCTTCCCTTGGCTGGGATTTAAGCACAGGCCAGACACACATGAGGCCTTCAGAGCCATCCTGCCAGCCATGTGACCCAACAGGCAGGGTCATGCATGTCTTTATCTGACATCAGAACGCACCTGGAGAGCCCCTGTGTCTTAGGTGTGTCCTGAGACCAAAGCTGGAAGTTCAGAGCACATTGCCCAGAAGAAGTGAGACATTTTCGAATTTTTTTTTAATTTGGACACAGAGTCTTGCTGTGTCACCCAGGCTGGAGTGCAGTGGCTCAATCTTGGCTCACTGCAGCCTTGACCTCCTGGGCTCAAGCGATCCTTCCACTTCTCAGTCCCGCTAGTAGCTGGGACTACGGTGTACACCACCACATCTGGCTAATTTTTGTATTTTTTGTAGAGATGGGATTTTGCCAAGTTTCCCAGGGTGGTCTCAAATTCCTGGGCTCAAGTGATCCGCCCACCTCAGCCTCCTAAAGTGCTGGGATTATAGGCATCAGCCATCGCACCCGGCCTTGGAATGTTTTAAGGGACAGTCATGATAAGACTGTTGCTGATGCCATGAGAAGTGCCCAGGAAGCCGGGTGCGCTGGCTAGCTTCTGTTGCCTCCAGAGGGATTCCCCTCCCTTCTCTTCCCTTCCCCACCTGCCGTCTGCACAGGTGCTGACCATAAGAGCCCCAATCAGCAGGCAGCTGTGGTGCCCACCACCCACAGGCTCCCATTGGCCAATGCGGGGCCCAGACAGGAGATTGGAAGGTGGAGGAGAATGAGCACACAGTTTTTATACCTCTGGCTCTGTCCATCAAAGATAAACAGAGCCCACCACTAGCGAATGCACTGAAGAAGATTTCATTCAGTAAAACCATTGCAACAGGGAAGAGGGACCAGCATGAACTGAACCCAATTTCCCCAAAATAAAATGCTGGAGACTTGTTATTTTTTTTTGAAACAGGGTCTCTCTGTCACCCATGCTGAAGTGTAGTGGCATGATCATAGCCCACTGCAGCCTCCACCTCTCAGGTTCAAGTGATCCTCAGCCACCAGAGTTGCTGGGACTACAGACGCAGACCACCATGTCTGCTAATTTTTAGAATTTTTTTCATAGAGACAAGGTCTCTCTGTGTTGCCCAGGCTGGTCTGGAACTCCTGGACTCAAGCCATCCTCTCACCTCGGCCTCCCAAAATGCTGGGGCTGCAGGTGTGAGCCACCACCCCTGGGCGTCCCTGCTTCCATCTTCACGTGGCCTTCTCCTCTCTCTCCTGTGTCTCAAATCTCCCTCTACTTTCCTTATAGGGACACAAGTCTTTGGATTTTGACCTGTGTCAAACCTACATCAAGGATGATCTCATCTTGAGATTCTTAATGAAATCTGCAAAGATCCTATTTCGAATTAAGTTTGCTCATGTATGGAGAGTTAGGACTTGAACTTTTTTTTTTTTAAGGTAGAAATGAGGGCTCTTTATGTTGCCCAGGTGGGTCTTGAACTCCTGGGCTCAAGCCATCCTCCCACCTCTGCCTTTCAAAGTGCTGGGATTACAGGCGTGAGCCACTGTACCTGGCCACGGACATTTTTTCTTTTCTTTTCTTTTCTTTTCTTTCCTTTCCTTTCCTTTCCTTTCCTTTCCTTTCCTTTCCTTTCCTTTCCTTTCCTTTCTTTTCTTTTCTTTTCTTTTCTTTTCTTTTCTTTTCTTCTTTCCTTTTTTGGAGATGGAGTCTCGTTCTGTCTTCCAGGCTGGAGTGCAGTGGTGCCATCTCAGCTTACTGCAACCTCTGCCTCCCAGGTTCAAGCGATTCTTCTGCCTCAGCCTCAGTAGCTGGGATTACAGGCTTGCACTACCGTGTCCAGTTAATTTTTGTACTTTTGTATTTCAGTATTTTTGTATTTTGTAATTTTGTATTTTAGTAGAGACGGCGTTTCACCATGTTGGCCAGGCTGGTCTGGAACTCCTAACCTCAAGTGATCCGCCCCCTCAGCCTCCCAAAGTGCTGGGATTACAGGCATGAGCCACTGTACCTGGCCACGGACATATATTTTTTAGGGACACAATTTAACTCACTGCATTCTACCTGCCTCCATCTTTTCCCATCATTCTGCTTTCTATACAGGGCAACAGAAGCCTGGGTCAGTACGGAAGACAGGTGAGGCCTCTATGAATGAGTATACAGACAACTGACTAAAAGAGTTTAGGGATTCTCTAAAAAGAGAAGTGAGAAGACAGAAGGGAAGAAGGCATCAAAGAAATAAAGCCAGAAATTTTCCTGGAATGGAAGAATACGGAGCGGTAGATGAATGGTGGTTCTTTCAATATCTTGTTCCGATGAATGGATGGGAAGGCACCCTGATGATAACAGGTTTGGCAGTCAGGTGGGGTGGAAGATGGAAAGTAGTTCTTAGCCTTTCCACAAGTAGCCTTTTAGTAGGTATAAACTCACACACCGTCAGGAGAATTGAGGCAATGTCGATGAGTAAAGCAGGCATGTGCAAGGCGATAAGGAGGAGTGGAAATTGTGTCCAACAATGGACACAATCCGTGATGTAAAAGGACGTTCCCTTTGCATCAGTCTGCTCAGCCTGCCATATTAAAGAACCATGGACTGGGTGGCTTTGGCAATAAAAAGGTTTATTTTCTGGCTGGGCGCAGCGGCTCATGCCTGTAATCCAAGAGTTTGGAAGGCTGAAGCGGGAGGATCACTTGAGGCCAGGAGTTCAAGACTAGCCTGGGCAACATAGCATGACCTCCATCTTTATTTTATTTCTTTTGAGACAGAGTCTCACTCTGTTGCCCACGCTGAAGTACAGTGGCATGATCTCACCTCACTGCAACCTCCGCCTCCCGGATTGAAGAAATTCTCCTGCCTCAGCCTCCCGAGTAGCTGGGACTACAGACGCCTGCCACCACACCCGGCTAATTTTTGTATTTTTAGTAGAGACGGGGTTTTACCATGTGGCCAGGATGGACTCTGTCTCTTGACCTCATGATCTGCCTGCGTCGGCCTCCCAAAGTGCTGGGATAACAGGCGTGAGCTACCGCGCCTGGCCCCCTAATGACTTCATTTTAACCCAATGTCCTTGTTGAAGAGTTGGTCTCCAATTACAGTCACATTCTGAGGCGCTAGGTTTTAGGACTTCACCATATGAATAGGGGTGGGGGACTCAATTCAGCCCCTAACACCTTCTGTGAAGACATTTCCCTTCACATTAAGAATAATTCATGTTGAGCCTGGGCAACATAGCAAGACCCTATCTCTACGAAAATTTTTTTAAAAATTAGCTGGGTGTGGTGGTACATGCCTGTAGTCCCAGCTACTCAGGAAGCGGCAGGATCGATCGAGCCCAGGAGTTCAAGACTGCAGTGAGCTATAATCATGCCACTGCACTCCAGCCTAGTTGACAGAGTGAGGCCCTGTTCCTAATAAATAAATAAATAAAAATACTTCATTTTGCATGCCAACCACTCTTGTCCACTCTCCCACCCCACCACTGACACACACACACACACACACACACACACACACACACACACACACACACACACACACAGAATGGCAGTTTGTAGGCTCTTAGCAACACGTTCGTTGATTGAAGAATGGTGGACATTGGTTGAAGTTGGTTCCCGCATGGGCGGAATCTGGTTTTGCAGGAGTTCGGGAAATCTGTCCCCCGCACAGTTCAAATTTGGAGAAGCAGATTAATGTACTTACTTGGAAAAGAGAACTTACCCCTGTGGTTTCTCTGTCTTGGGAGGAAGTTCGATGAATAAACAACCAACTTGTTTTTGAAATACTTTCTACCCAAGTACTTTGAATACTTAGAATGATCCCCTAGGTGATGCTTGAGCTGGGGACACAATTTCCGGAGCTGGGTCAGCCTAAGGCAGCCGCTCAACCCACTCGCCTTTCTTGGGTCTTCCTTGGGGCCTGCAGATGATCATGGTGCACACTGTTACCCTCTCTGGAGGGGGCAGCTCCCTATAAGCATTCATTGAGTGTCTGCTGAATGCAGAATCTTTTGGTGGTAGGAGAGAGGGGGAAAGAGAAGGCATATGAGTTTGTGGTAGGCTGAAAGGTGAACCCTGGCTTAGCCCTTGAATTCTAACAATGGTTTTTGCCATTTTGTGCTGTGAGATCATGAACAAGTGACTTTGCCACTCTGATTCTCAGTTTTCCTGTCTGCAAAATGAGGATGTGCCTGCCCACGTTGTGGGATGTGCCTTCCCCATATTGCAGGATTACTGGGTGATTCAAGTGTGAAATCCTACATGAGCATGCTTGCAAAAGTCACAAAGGCCTGGGAAGCAGAGGATTGTCATTGTTGTTGGGTGAAACCAGAAATCAGAGAATGATTCAAAATTCACATGTAAGATGAATGCCATTGGCTGTAAAGTGGAATATTAGAAAAGGAATCTCTAAAAGATGTGGGGAAGTAAAACAGAAAGGGAGGAAATGTGGCTTGATATCCTGCTGGCTACTGTGAGCTGCACAAATTGTTCTAGTCTTGTGAGCTTTGGGCTCCTCATAATAAAATGGAGATCAAAACGTCTACCTTGCCAGGTCATTTCCAGATAATAATAGTAATAAATTGGCCAGGTGCAGTGGCTCTCACCTGTAATCCCAGCATTTTGGGAGGCTGAGGCGGGTGAATCCCTTGAGCCCAGGGGCTTAAGACCAGACCAGACAACATAGCAAGACCTCATATGTACCAAAAATGCAAACATTATCCAGGTATGGTGGCATGTGCCTGTAGTCCCAGCTACTTGGGAGGCTGAGGTGGGAGGATCACTTGAGCCCAGGAGGCGGAGGCTGCAGTAAGGGGAGATCATACTACTACTGTACTCCAGCCTGGGCGACACAGTGAGACTCTGCCTCAAAAAAATATATATATAGTAATAAATACTAATATGTAGTGGACACTTACTGTGTACTGGGCACTGGTGCTTCATAGACCATGTCTCCTTTAGATGCCACAGAAACCCTAAGGAGTAGGAGTTTATTTCTACTTCCATTTCACAGATATGGGCTCAGAGAAGTCAACTAACTTGCCCAAGGTCACGCAGTTTTTGAGAGGCTCCCCAATATGTGCTATTTGATCTGTGAAAACTCTTGCAAGATGTCAAGCTTCCAGTGAAGCTTCAACGTTGTCAGCAACTGCAAATGCTGGGGACAAGGAGAATACAGAACTGGTGAGCAGTGGGTGGATTAATCTGAGAAGCCTTCCCGGAAGAAGCAGATGTAAAGTTGGGTTGTGAAGTGGATTAGGATTATTGAGTTCCTGGAGGAGGTCTAGAACGGTGACTGGCGTGTGTAAGTCAAGGGCATACAGATGGTATTTAAAGACTTGGGGCTGGATGGATTGCCCAAGAAGTGAATGGGGCTAGAAAAGAGAAGAGAAGCCTGGGTGCAGTGGCTCATGCCTGTAATCCCAGCACTTTGGGAGGCCGAGGTGAGAGGATCGCTTGAGCCCAGGAGTTTGAGACCAGCCTGGGCAACAGGGTGAAACCCCGTCTCTACTAAAGATACAAAAATTAGCCAGGTGTGGTGGCACATGCCTGTAAGCCCAGCTACTTGGGAGGCTGACACAGGAGAATCGCTTGAACTCAGGAGACAGAGTTTGCTCGAAATACTCATTTGCTTGAAATTGGGCCACTGCAGACCAGCGTAACCAACATGGAGAAACCCCATCTGTACTAAAAATACAAAATTAGCTGGGCGTGGTGGTGCATGCCTGTAATCCCAGCTACTCAGGAGGCTGAGGCAGAAGAATCGCTTGAATCCAGGAGGCGGAGGTTGCAGTGAGCTGAGATCGTGCCATTGTACTCCAGCCTGGGCAACAAGAGCGAAACTCCAGCTCAAGAAAAAAAAAAAAAAAAAAAGAGAAGAGGTTGAGAATAGAGCTTGGGTGTGCTCTAATTTGAGAAGTGGAGGTGATGAGGGGGAAATACAGGAGGAGAAGCAACCCCAAATTGGAAAAACATTTCAAGGAGCGAGTGGTAGACCATGGCAAATGCTGATGGTTTTTCATGTTAGATGTGGCAACAGCAACCTTGACGAGAGCTATTTGGGAGAGAGGCAGGAGTAAAAGCCTGATTGGAGGAGCTTTAACAGAATGGGACTAAGCACAGTGGCTCACGCCTGTAATCCCAGCATTTTGAGAGGCTGACGCAGAAGGATCACTTCAGCCCAGGAGCTTAAGACCAGCCTGAGCAACATAGGGAGACCTTATCTCTAAAAAATAAAAATAAATTAGCCAGGCAAGACCTTACCTCTAAATAGGGGGACCTAAATAAATAGATGTGTGCCACTGTGCCTGGCTAATTTATTTTTATTTTTTAGAGATAAGGTCTCCCTATTTATTTAGGTCTCCAGTGAGACCTTATGGCTAAAAAATAAAAATAAATTAGCCAGGCATGGTGGCACATACCTGTGGTCCCAGTTACGTGGGAGACTGAAGTGAGACTGCTTGAACGTGGGAGGTCAAGGTTGCAGGGAGCCATAATTGTGCCAGTGTACTCCAGCCTGGGCAACAGAACAAGACACTGTTTCAGGAAAAAAAAAAAAAAAAAAAAAAAGGAAGGAAGGAAAGAAAGAAAAAAAGAGAAAAGAGAAGAATCCGAGACAGAGGAGTATAGGTAATGCTTTCAAGGAGTCTGGCTCTAAAGGTAGCAAAAAACTGGAGCTGGGCTGGAGGAGAATGTGCAAGAACCTAATCCCCCAGAGAGATGCCTTCTCCTGTTGGCCATCTCTAGCACCCTGGCCTACCCTCTACATGGTATCCTGCATGGGCTTGACACCAAATATTTGCAAAATGAGTAGTGATTATAATAGCCATATCACTCATCATTCTCCTCATCCCTGTAAGGTTGCTAGGAGGCTGAAAGTAAAACAAAAAATAGCTAAGAAAGCTCCCTGTAAAGTGAGGTTCATTCTTCCTTTGCACGCTAATCATCATCCTCATTGCTAATGCGATTTCTTTTTGTTTCAAGAGATTTGGCTTCATGGTCACATGCTATAACTGGGAGTGTGAAAGCAGGTACAACCTTTTGGGTGGATGTGTTAGCCCGTTTTGTGCTACTCTAACAGAATACCCGAGATTGGGAAATTTACAAAGAAAAGTTTATTTAGCTTGTGATTCTGCAGGCTGGGATGTTCAAGGGCACGACACTAGCTTCTGGCGAGACTTTTTATGCTGCATCATATCATGGCAGAGAAGGTCAAATGGGAAACAGACACATGCAAAGAGGCAAAACCCAAAGGTGTCCTGGCTTTATAGCAGCCCATTTTCAAAGGAACTAATCCATTCCCACAAGAATTAAACCCAGAATACCTGATACTGGGTAATTTACAAAGAAAAAAACTTTATTTAGCGTGGGGTTCTGCAGGCTGGGAAGTCCAAGGGCACAACACCAGCTTCTGGTGAGGGCTTTCATTCTGCATCATATCATGGCAGAGAAGGTCAAATGGGAAACAGACCCACACAAAGAGGCAAAACCCAAAGGTGTCCTGGCTTTATAACAACCCACTCTCAAAGGAACTAATTCATTCCCATGAGAATTAATCCAGTCTCGCAGAGCCCACTCATTACTGCATTACTAGCACCAAGCCATTCGTGGGAGATCCATCCCCATGACCCAAACACCTCCCACTAGGCCCCACCTCCCAACAACGCCACATTGGACGTCAAATTTCAACATGAGTTCTGGGGAAGACAAACACACCATATCCAAACCATAGCAGTGGGCAAGTTGGCAATAGATGTCAACAGCTAGGAAGTCAAATGTATATGACCATTGCAACATTGTTTGTAACAAACCAGATCAATGTCAACGTCCACCATTAAAAGGACTTGGTTAAATAAGCAATGATATATTCATTCTGTACAATATTGTAGAGCCATTAAAAGGAACGAAGGAAGTAAACACACAAAACAAACAAAGGAATGAAGCAGATTTGCTTGCACTGACATAGAAAGGGGTCCAAAATACATTACACGAAACATTTGAGAGTCAAGTTGCATAACAGCATTATTACAGAATGATATTTAAAGATTTCCATAGATTGTCTCTAGAAAGAGAGACTATGTATGGACAGCTGGATTTATTTCTTATAAGTTTCAGGGAGAAGAAAGGAGGAAAGGACAGTGTAGGGAATAATATTCTCACTTTGAAGATGGAGTTGTTCTTTTCCAGGGGAACAAAGCCAACTCTGAAACCCCCTCCTAGAATCTGAGGCTGAGCAGCATGGGGAAGAGTTTATTCTTTTTTTTTTTTTTTCTGAGACAGAGTCTCTCTCTGTTGCCCAGGCTGGAGTGCAAGGGCATGATCTCGGCTCAGTGCAACCTCTGCCTCCCGGGTTCAAGCAATTCTCCTACCTCAGCCTCCCAAGTAGCTGGAATTACAGGCCTGTGCCACCATGCCCAGGTAACTTTTTGTATTTCTAGTAGAGACAGGGTTTCACCATGTTGGCCAGCCTGGTCTCGAACTCCTGACCTCAGGTGATCTGCCCCGGCCTCCCAAAGGGCTGGGATTACAGGCAGGAGCCACCGCATCCAGCCTCTACAGGAAGAATTAATTCTTATCTACAGGTCACTTTCCAGGTGCCCATGGAGGTGACTTCACCCAAAACTGCGTTTTCCCAAACATACCACTCCTGAAATTCCCCAAGCCCTCCTCGCTGATTAAGGGGGTAGGAGAGGTAGGTGGACAAACACCATCTGCTTAGAGAAGGCAGAATCATAGCAGGTAAATCCTTCAAGCAGGGTTTCCATAACCTGTAGCAACTGTTGTTACCATGGAAACCCAAACCATAGCCACCATTAGAGGAGAAGCCATAGGCACTGTTTTTCCCAGGGTTTAACTAGGCCAAGACCAAATCAGAGGCTTCATTCATTCATTCATTCATTACTAGGGGGTTAAATCTAATGCCAGCCCCTATGATGGGCATTGGGAACATGAAGGTCAATAAGACCCATTCCCACCTATTAAGAAGATCACAGTCCCAAGAGGCGAAGACAGGCAGTTAAATAAGTAATTATAATTCCATGAAAGGACTTAGTGAAAATCCAAGTATTCATTATCTGGCCCCTACCCTTCATCCATAATAAATTTTAATAATGTTTTAATAAAGTATCTGGTCATAGGTAAGTTTAATTTCCAAGTTTAGGTCTCATGCATTTCATTTCCACCTTTCCTTAGGCCCTTCTTGACTGTGAGTTATTGTTATAATATTTTTAACTTTTTGTTTTGAAATAACTATAGACTCAAGTGACCTTGCAAAAAGAGTGTCAAGTGGTATTGTGTATCTTTCACCCAGCTCTTCCCAACTGGAACATCTCCCATAACTACATTGCATTACTAGCACCAGGAAATTGACATCAGTCCAATAGAATTAACTAGACTCCAGACCAGCAGAACCTTCCTTTTTGAACCCTAGTCTGGCTCTGACCATCATATCAACACCCTCTTTCAGTCTGTCTGTCTCTGAGTGTATGCGATCATTTGCAAAATGAAGCTGCCGTCCTTGCCAAGTTACAGAATTTCCTGAAGTCAATGTAAATGATGCACCCACAAAGATATCAACAAATGAGCATCTGGTAGACTTAGGCTAAGAAACAACTGAGGAAGAGGAAATTGACAAGAAGACTGGACAGGCGCTTAAAACAGATAATTTCATTATGAAAAGACAAAGAAAGACCCGTTGGGAAACTAGCGGTACTTCCTACCATTTTTGCAAAAATGACTTCCTTTCTGTGTGATCATGGCATGAAACTTGCAGAAAACGGTCATATCATGTGTTCCAACAAATTTTTTATCAGAAAATTATGCCTAAAAGAAAAAATATACATCACTCCTGACTTCATACTCTGTTCATTCTAAAAATTTGTACAGTTTTGCAATTATAATTTCATTAGCTAAAGACAGAATAATGTCTACAAATTTTAGTTTCATTTAGTTGCATTTTTAAGGTAGAGTCTCAATCAAATAATCAAATCCTTTTTCCCCTCAATATTTACTATGAAATTTTAGTCCCATTCTGACTAGATTTGCTTTTACCTGTCTTTCTCTGGCACTAATGATCCTCGAAGATAAAAAGTCCCCTGCCAAGGTATTATAGGGCAAAGGACACAATAACCAGTTCTGCAGGAAGGTGAGCGAAGCCTTCCACTAAGTAACATTTGGGCTGGGCATTGAAAGATGTGTAGGAGTTCACCAAGGGAAAATGAAGGAGAAATCTGTGCAGTTAGAGAATAGTGTGTCAGAGTCTGAGAAGGACAGGAGAACATGGCTTCCTTTCTGATGTCATGTTTGGGCTGTGGTGAGGTTGCAGGCAGAGTGAATGGAATGAAGTAGGAACAATTTCCTGTGATAGGGGATGAGCCTGTGTGGGTGAAAAGAGCCTTCCTGAAGAGCTGACGCTTCATCCAAGGCAGTGGGAAGCATTGCTGGAGGGTTTTGCCATAAGGAGGGACATGACCAGTGGTACAGTTTAGAAAGATCCCTGTAGCTGCCACGGAGGATGATGGTGAAGGCAGGAAAACAAATATTATTATTATTATTATCATTATTACTATTACTATTATTTGAGACAGAGTCTTGCTCTGTCACCCAGGCTGGAGTGCAGTGGTGTGATCTTGGCTCACTGCAACCTCCACCTCCCAGGTTCAAGCAATTCTTGTACCTTAGCCTTCTGAGTAGCTGGGACTACAGGCACGCCCCACCACACCCAGCTAATTCTTGCATTTTCAGTAGGGACAGGGTTTCACCATGTTGGCCAGGCTGGTCTCGAACTCCTGACCTCAAGTGATCCGCCCACCTTGGCCTCCCAAAGTGCTGGGATTACAGGTGTGAGCCACCATGCCCAGCCAAACTTTAAAGAGTGGTGGTTACGATAGAGACTCTAGATGAGACCACTGTGTGGAGTCAGGCTACACCACTGACTAGCCTGGGACCCTCACTTAAGCTTGATGAGCCTCAGCTTCTTCATCTGTAAAGTGGGAATGATGATTGTACCTACCACATAGGATTGCTGGGAGGACTAACTGTGAAGTCATGTGCTTAGACCATGTAGGGAGCCAGGTTCAGATGAGAAGTGATGAAGAGGATTTAAATTACAGATGATAGGCCGGGCGCCGTGGCTCATGCCTGTAATCCCAGCACTTTGGAAGGCCGAAGGGGGCAGATCACCTGAGGTCAGGAGTTCCAGACCAGCCTGGACAACACGATGAAACCCCGTCTCTACTAAAAATACAAAAATTGGCTGGGTGCAGTGGCTCACGCCTGTAATCCCAGCACTTTGGGAGGCCGAGGAGGGCGGATCACGAAGTCAGGAGATCGAGACCATCCTGGCTAACACGGTGAAACCCCATCTCTACTAAAAAATACAAAACAATGAGCCAGGCGTGGTGGCGGGCGCCTGTAGTCCAAGCTACTTGGGAGGCTGAGGCAGGAGAATGGCGTGAACCCGGGAGGCGGAGGTTGCAGTGAGCTGAGATCGCACCACTGCACTCCAGCCCAGTTGACAGAACAAGACTCCGTCTCAAAAAAAAAAAATAGCTGGGTTTGGTGGTGCACACCTGCAATCCCAGCTTCTTGGGAGGCCGAGGCAGGAGAATCTCTTGAATGCAGGAGACAGAGGCTGCAGTGAGCTGAGACAGCACCACTGCACTCCAGCTTGGGCAACAGAGTGAGACTTCATCTCAAACAAAACAAAACAAAACAAAAATTACAGATGATAATTAAGGCTGGGTGAGGATGAAGGATGGAGGTGAACAAGAGACTCCAGAAATCCCAAGAACACATCACCAAGTGACCTGGGAACAGATTGCACGGTGTGGGAGGTCATGGTAAAGGTGGAAGATGATTCCGGGTCTCCCGCCTGGCTGTCCCGGGAGCAGGCGGGAAGGAATATCATTCACTGACTCAGGGAACAAAGGCAGATGAGCAGGTCTTGAGTTCAGAGCCAGTGGATTTGTTTTGGAGCATGTGTAGAAGGACAGAAGCCACATCACCACATCATAGTTAATTCGCTTTATCTTTATGTTAGAAGTGTTTCTTTTTTGAGATGAGTTTCACTCTGTTACCCAGGCTGGAGTGCAATGGTGCAGTCTCTGCTCACTGCTACCTCCACCTCCCAGGTTAAAGCGATTCTCCTGCCTCAGCCTCCCAAGTAGCTGGGATTACAGGTGCAGGCCACCACACCCAACTAATTTTTCATATTTTTAGTAGAGACTGCGTTTCACCATGTTGGCCAGGCTGGTCTCGAACTCCTGACCTCAGGCGATCCACCCACCTCAGTCTCCCAGAGTGCTGGGATTACAGGCATGAGCCACCATGCCGGGCCGAGAAGTCCTTTTATTTAATGCATGTTTATCATAAACAGTTTCAGAAGGACCTATGGCAACTATAGCAGCTATCTCAACTACTAGAAATTATGCCTTTTAGAGTGTGAGGACAATAGAGGGCTCGAGGAGGAAAAGGACTGAGAAAATAGTGTAGTAAATTTCATGCACGTTGACGTCATTTATATATTAAAGGTAATGGACTTCTAGTTCTGCCACTGTGGAGGATTAGATACTTTCATGACTCTCTCTGCCCACTGAAACAACCAAACTGCTGGATAAAATATTTTAAAACATCCTTTTAGGCCAGGTGCAGGGGCTCATGCCTGTAATCCCACCACTTTGGGAGTCCAAGGTGAGAGGATTGCTTGAGCCCAGGAGTTGGAGGCTGCAGTGAGCTATGATCACATCACTGCACACAAGCATGGGCAATAGAGCAAGACTCTGTCTCAAAACAAAAACAAAAACAAAACCATTTGAAAACACATTGGTGGGCCAGGCATGGTGGTTCATGCCTGTAATCCCAGCACTTTGGGAGGCCAAAGCAGGCAGATCACTTGAGGCCAAAAGCTTGAGACCAGCCAGGCCAACATAGCAAAATCCCACCACTACTAAAAATACAAAAAAATTAGCTGGGTGTGATGGCGCATGCCTGTAGCACCAGCTACTCAGGAGGCTAAGGCAGGAGAATTGCTTGAACCGGGGAGTCGGAGGTTGCAGTGAGCCGAGATTGTGCCACTGCACTCCAGCCTGGGCAACACAGCAAGACTCTGTCTCAAAAAATATATACATAAATATATAAAAATAAAACACATTGCTGGTCTGGCACAAAGATAAGGCTCCTTAGATCCCACAAATGGCATGAAGTTAAGAATGCTGGTGAGCACTCAATAAAGGTGGGTTTTTTTTTCCTGAAGGTTCCTATCAAACTCTAGAGAACCTGAGCTTCCTCCTTTGAAAGCTGTAGAGCATACTAGGAGAACTCAGGTGAGAATTTTTGTTTTGCTTCTGTGTTTTTGAGACAGGGTCTCACTCTATCACCCAGGCTGGAGTAAAGTGGTGCATTCACATTCACTGCAGCCTCACCCTGCTGGGCTCAAGTGATCCTCCCTCCTCAGCCTCCCAAGTAGCTGGGACTACAGGCACCACCAAGCCTCGCTAACTTTTTTGTATTTCTTGTAGAGACAGGGTTTCGCCATGTTACCCAGGCTGGTCTCAATCTCCTGAGATCAAGCGATCTGCCCACCTCGGTGTCGCAAAGTGCTGGGATTACAGGCATGAGCCACCGCACCTGGCCACAGGTAGATTTAATGGTAGATTTCTGCATACAGCAGAACCCTAATGGAGTACACTGTCACTGTAAGAATGAGCAAGAGCTAAACCCTACCAGAGAAACAGCTTTGAAACTTGCCTGTCCCAATCTTAGGGTTGAATGTAGGAAAAGAAAAATATCTTACCTGAGAACTTGTCATTGCAAAGGGGTCCTTACTCAGGTTTGTGACCTGAATTCATGCTATCTAGTAATAATAATAATAATAATAATAATCTAAAGATGTTATAAACTGGAAGTAGGGTGCTTTAAGATTAGCAGAGGTGGAGTCAACTCCTCTCTAATGGAATGTAACTTTATTCCAGGATTCAAAGGTCACCTACAATAAAGTTCTAAAGAAATGAAGAGCTCACATTAAAAAAAAAAATTACACACACAGGCAAAGAAGCATAGCATCTTGAGTGGAAGTAAATAGAAACCATAGACAGTAAAAACAGAGGCCAGGCCCAGTGGCTCCCTCCCACTTTGGGAGGTCAAGGTGGAAGGATCACTTTAGGCAAGCAGTTCAAGACCAGCCTGGGCAAAATAGTGAGGCCCCATCTTTACAAAAAAGTTTAAAAATTAGCCGAGCATGGTAGCACGCGCCTATAATCCTAGCTACTTTGGAGGCTGAGGCAGGAGGATTACTTGAGCTCAGGAATTCAAGGATTCGAATTGAGGAATTCATTGAGCAGTGGTCACACCACTGCACTCCAGCCTGGGCAGCAGAGTCTCTAAAAGACAAACAAACCCAGAGACTTCGGATACCGGAATATAGATACAAATGTGTAAAATCAAAGGTGTGCTTAAGCCAGCTGGCGGAGCTCGGGAGAGCTGATTGTGGGCATCTCTTCCCAACTCCATGTGTAGCAATATCACATTGGTAGCCTGACATTGTCCATGGTGGGAATATTTACACCACGGAGGTTGGCAAACTCTAAATTAGGGCTTCTATTTTTTTTTTAAAGAGACAGTGATACAGTTGTTTAACATTTACTAGAAGACTGCTGAATATATTTATTTTATTTATTTATTTATTTTCAAATACCAACTCAAATCAGATGCTGAGTTTATTTGAAGATTAACAGAGAAGCTTGAAAAAAAAATCAGGGAACAGGAACTATAAAGAACAACTGGGCAGGACACATTGGTTCACGCCTGTAATTCCAACACTTTGGGAGGCCGCCCAAGAGTTTGAGACCAGCCTGGGCAACATAGGGAGACCCCATGTTTACAGAAAAATTTAAAAAATTAGCCAGACGTGGTGGTGCATGCTTGTAGTCCAGCTACTTGGGAGGCTGAGGTGGGAGAATTGCTCGAGCCCAGGAGGTTGAGGCTGCAGTGAGCTATGATTGCGCCACTGCACTCCAGCCTGGGCAACAGCGCAAGACTCTGTCAAAAAATAAAAATAAAATGAGTAAATTTTACAAAGAACAAAATAAGACATCTAGAAATGAAAAATATAACTAAAAATGAAAACTTAGTACACAAATTAAATGGTAAATTAGTAGATTTTCTGATTCACTAATTCTGAAGAAGAAAGATGTAAGAGATATGTTAAAAGACATAGAAGACAGGTGTAACATAAAACAAATTGGAGTTTCAGAAGTAAATAACAGAGAAAATGGGAAAGGTAATACTTAATGATAGGTGTATATCTTTGTATATATGCATCTCTATTCAACAGAACATTTATCTTGAATGTGCTCTTGATAAGACTTCAAAGGAGAGAAAAAATGCACTCTGACCTGGAAATTTTGATCTTAGTTTACTAAACGTAATTTGCCTGCATTGACTATTTAGTCTACGTCTTCTAAAACTTCAGAGAAGGCCAGGCGTGGTGGCTCACGCCCATAATCCCAGGACTTTGGAAGGCGGAGGAAGGAGGATCACTGAGATGTTAGGATTACAGGTGTGAGTCACCACACCTGGCCCAGATTTACCTTTAACTAATGAGTGTAAGCTGCATAAGACTGGCAATTTTCTTTTTTTTTTTCTTTGATTTTTTGTTCATGATTGTTTTCCCTGTTTCTGTTAGTGCCCCACTGGGGTTGATTCATTTATTCAATAAATGAATGAGTTTGTTAGATGGCTACTACATGCCAGGCCTAGTCTAACATATGATGAACATCATTTCCCAGTTGAGGAAACTAAGACATAGCGCTATAAGGGGGCATGTTCAAGCTTATATGTAATAAAGCAGGGATTCAAATCCACTTATACTAACAACATGGCCAGGCGCGGTGGCCGACACCTGTAATTGCAGCACTTTGGGAGGTCGAGGCGGGTGGATCACATGAGGCCAGGAGTTTGAGACCAGCCTGGCCAACATGGTGAAACCCTGTCTCTACTAAAAATACAAAAATTAGCACAGTGTGATGGTGCACGCCTGTAATCCCAGCTACTCAGGAGGCTAAGGCAGGAGAATCGCTTGAACCGGGAGGCGGAGGTTGCAGTGAGCTGAGATCACGCCACTGCACTCCAGCCTGGGTGACAGACCAAGACTCTGTCTCAGAAAAATAGAAGAATACTGATAGAGGTGGCAGGAATGGTGGTGGTGATGATGGTCGTGATGACAGTGGTGGCGATGATGATGGTGGTGGTGATGGTGGTGGTGGTGATGGTGGTGGTGGTGGTGATGGTGATGGTGGTGGTGGTGGTGGTGGTGGTGGTGATGGTGGTGGTGGTGGTGGTGATGGTGGTGGTGATGATGATGGTCATGATGGTGGTGGTGATGATGGTGGTGGTGATGACGATGGTGGTGATGGTGGTGATGGTGGTGGTGATGATGGTGATGGTGGCAATGGTGGTGGCGATGATGATGGTGGTGATGGTGGTGGTGATGGTGGTGGTGATGGCAGTGATGTTGGTGGTGATGTTGATGGTGGTGGTGGTGATGGTGGTGGTGATGATGGTGATAATGGTGGTGATGGTGGTGGTGGTGGTGGTGATGGTGGTGATGGTGATGATGATGGTGGTGGTGGTGGTGGTGGTGATGGTGGTGGTGGTGGTGATGGTGGTGACAATAGCGGTGGTGATGGTGGTGGTGATGATGATGGTGGTGATGATGGTGATGGTGGTGATGATGGTGATGGTGGTGGTGACGATAGTGGTGGTGATGATGGTGATGGTGATGATGGTGGTGGTGATGATGTAGGTGGTGATGACGGAGGTGGTGATGTCATCCTGTAGATGACACGCCACCCACTCTCCCCACTGCTTTCAGTCATAAGCCAGGAGTGAACTCCATATGTCTTGCAGGGAAACCCAAAAAGCAGAGGTAGCAGTCCACAGCCCTGAGCAGCGGCCAAGGTGACTCAGGCTGAGATGCAACAACCTGGTCTGTGGGCAGACAGGCAGCAGCCACAGGGGCCAGCCTGGACGTGCCCATAGATCCAGGGAGCTGATCTCCTCTGCCTCTCAAGGGGAAGTAGCCACTCCAGCAGATGCTGTGTTCCCAGCCCTCTTCTCCTTTTCAAAATCTGCAGCCCAGTGTTCCTCTCAGGAACGCAGGGTCTGGCCCAGGTTCTGTAACTTACACCTTAGCCGCATCCATAGAGTAAGATGATTGATGCTTTCCTTGAATTATTTTTGGTGATGATAAGACCACATACAGAAAGCATCTAACTCCCCAGTATTCTCACTCAAGAAATGATATCTGAATTTTTAAAATTATATCATCATTGATTTCCAGCTGGAGGAGCAGGAACTAGAGAAGCCGGTTGCCCCCCACCCAACAGGTAGGTGACGTCAAGGACCACCTAAGCTCCTAGCCTTGAACTGGGGAAATAGAGCCTGAGCATTTTACATGTAACCAACTTCACTGCCACTCTCAACAGATCCCTCAGCACCCTCTCTTTTCCCTGCTTTCAGCCTCAGGCCCCAAGCTTCTCATCCCCAGGGCCCCTAGTGTCTTGAGAGTCAAGACCCAGATCTTGATTGGTAACAGAACCATGACACCAAGCACTAAACTGGTGTTTCCCAAAGTGTGGTTTCTGTGTCACCCTACTGGCAGGCAGATAACT
This sequence comes from Gorilla gorilla gorilla, assembly GCF_029281585.2. Lineage (NCBI taxonomy): Eukaryota > Metazoa > Chordata > Mammalia > Primates > Hominidae > Gorilla > Gorilla gorilla. The sequence goes on from NC_073242.2 coordinate 14,499,726, forward strand.
AAGGGAAAAGGGGTTCACCCATAGGTGTTAAATAGCAACCAATCACTTAGTAAGAAAGCCCTCTCTCAATCATCATCATCTTCATGATTATATTAGGTTACACCATATGAAACAGCAATTTTTATGAATCTAAAACAAACAAATATCAGCAGTTTTATATGACTCAATCTAATAGGATACTTTAGACATATAAAAACTTATAAAGAATAAAGGCCAGATGCAGTGGCTCACGCCCGTAATCCCAGTACTTTGGGAGACCGAGGCAGGCGGATCAGGAGTTTGAGATCAGCCTGGCTAAAATGATGAAACCCTGTCTCTAATAAAAATACAAAATTAGCTAGGCATGGTGGCACGTGCCTGTAATCCCAGCTACTCCAGAGGCTGAGGCAGGATAATCACTTGAACCCAGGAGGCGGAGGTGGCAGCGAGCCGAGATCATGCCATTGCACTCCAGCCTGGGCAAAAAGAGCCAAACTCTGTCTCAACAACAACAACAAAAAAGTTATAAAGAATAATGGCTAGGCTGAGTGCGGTGGCTCTCACCTGTAATCTCAGTCCTTTGGGAGGCTGAGGCAGGAGAATTGCTGGAAGCCAGGAATTTGAGACCAACCTGGGCAATGTTGTGAGACCCTATTTCTACACAAAATTTAAAAATTACCCAAGCATGGTGGCACACTCCCAGCTACACGGGAAGAGGCTGAGGTGGGAGGATCACTTGAGCTCAGAAGGTTGAGGTTACAATGAACCATGATTGCACCACTGCATTCCAGCCTGGACAACGGAGTGAGATCCTGAATCAGAAAGAAAGAAAAAAAAAAGATGAACAGTATTTTCTTTAAAATGACCAGTTTTTTGTGGAAGAGCAGTCACAGAGAGCCCTGATGGCAAATAACTTATGATGATTCTGGAAGGAATTACAGGTTGGTAATCATAGATGACCAATGCTACCATTGCTGTGGAGATTGTATTAGCAGCTGAGCTCATGAGGAGAAGACTCTAGAATACCTACATCTGAATGTTGTACCTTTAGCAACCTGTGTTAAGGGTCTCTTCTTAGAAATGTAGCAGTCCCAGGTCATAGCTTATGGATTCACTTTTACATGTAACACTATACTATGATGAAACAGAAGGAGAGAAGATGATAAAAGATTCAACTATTAAACCTTTAAAACTCACTCGCTGTCCCAATGTGTAATTTATTTGAATAACTTTATTTTTAACAAACATCAACTTCCTACACTTTGATTAAGTCTATTAAGTTTAATTGGTTAAAGGCATACGAACTCCAGAATGTTTGTAAAACATTTCTATCTATTCTTACGGTGATTTTTATTTCTTTCTCTTTTTTTTCTAGCACAAACAAACCTGCTTTGTGTGTCATAATGCCCATGTGTAAGAATTTTTCTGGCATATATACTGAAGAGTGGAAACCCTGAGTATTATTTAATGATTTTGTAGGCATTACCAAATTACTACCCTAAGCAATTACACCATTCTACATGCTCTCCAACAAAGCAGAATTCCCATTTTTCTATACCCTTAACATTTTTACTTATCTGCCAATGCAAGAGCGCTTTAGCTTGGTGCTACTCTATCTTTAATACCTTTCTAACACCTGCTAACTACCTTTTGTCACAAAAGGAGATAGGTCCCCAGGATCAGAAACTCGAGGAAACTGAAATCTAAACTTTCATATTATCATTTTCCATTTTGCATGGGTTTTCTTGTTACAGTTGCCTACTATTCTTGCACAAGGGATACTGGCTTTCCAATTGTGATAAAGATAGGAAATTTCCTTTTAAAAGAAATTAAATCAGTAAGACAGAGTAAAACAAAATATTAGGTAAATAATAGTACAGATTGCATGTGATTTGGAGGAGAAAAAAAATTATGCAGGGAGCTCTGAATAAGTAAAGATGGGAGAAGTAATACACTGGTGATTAATTGCAGGGGAATATTGTTGAGCTCAAGACCAGTGGGTTCTGCAAGTAGGTAACACCTCCCTGGAAACTGTAGTATTTCAGAAGTGAAAAATCCTGGGGATCACGTAATCCAACCTATGTGTTTCATGGGTGACGACATTGTGGTCCAGAGAGAGGAAGTTGCTTGCCAGGCACAGTGAGTCAGTGGCCAAGTGGAGGCTGGCACCCAGATTTTCTTGACTAAGCACATGGCAAGTGGCCACTGGATTGATAGGAACAATCAAAGCAGACTTATTAAGTGATTACGATAGCAGATCCTTGTCCCTGGCTCTGTGCACCCACTGTTCGTTGTTTCATCATCTTGTAATGCAGATCTCCTGCAACCTATCCTTTTAGTTTTCTTTTATCTGAAAATGTCTGTTTCTGTCTGCGTTCTTGAGGGATATTTGCACTGAATGTAGAACTCAGGATGAACATATTTTAAAATCTTATCTCTTCTAAGATATTCTTCCACAGTCTTCCAGCCGCCATGGTTTCAAACAAGAAGTCGGTGATCATTCAGGTGTTCTCCTATATGTACTGTGTTATTTGGAACTGACTGCTTTCACGAGTATCTTTTTAGCTTTGATTTTCAACAGTTTGGCTATTACGTGCCTAGGTGTGGTTTTCTTGTATTTATCCTACTTAGATTTGCTAAGCTTCTCAAATCTGTATTCCTTGGCTATTTTTCTTTTTTCTTTTCTTTTTTTTTTTTTTTTTTTTGCTTAAAACAACACTAATTTATTTTCTTACCATTACTGTATAAGTCTTACATGGGTATCAATGGGCTAAAATCAAGGTGAATTTGATTCCCTTCCAAAGATTGTAGGAGAGAATCTATTTCCGTGGTTTTTCAAGCTTCTAGAAGCTACTCACATACCTTGGCTTGTGACTTCCTTCCTTCATCTCTGAAGCCAGTAACATTGTATCTCTTTGACTAGTCTTCCACAGTCACACCATATCTTTTGTCCCCATTTTCTACTCTTTAAAATTTCAATAGTTTTGGGGGAAACAGGTGGTTTTTAATTACATGGATAAGTTCTTTAGTGGTGACTTCTGAGATTTTGGTGCACCCACCACCTGAGCAGTGTACACTGTACCCAATGTGTAATCTTTTATCCCTCCCCCACCCCAACCCTTCCCCCAGTCCCCAAAGTCCATTATATCATTCTTATGCCTTTGCATCCTCATAATTTAGCTCCCACTTACAAGTGAGAACATACGATATTTGGTTTTGATGAGCATATTTTCCTTTACATCTTAGATGTCTTTTTCCTCCTTGCTTATAATCACAGCTTTAAAAATCATTGTCTGCTAATTTCAACATCAGCATCATCTTGAGGCCAGTTTTCATTGATTGTCTTTTTCTCTTGAAAATGTTACCTTTTTCCTGTTTCTTTATATGTCAACTAATTTTGTTTTTATTTATTTATTTATTTTTGAGATGGAGTCTTGCTCTGTCACCCAGGCTGGAGTTGCAGTGGCGCAATCTCGGCTCACTGCAACTTCTGCCCCCTGGGTTCAAGCAATTCTCTGCCTCAGCCTCCCAAGTAGCTGGGATTACAGGCACCTGCAACCATGCCTGTCTAATTTTTGTATTTTTAGTAGAGATGGGGTTTCACCATGTTGACCAGGCTGGTCCTGAACTCCTGACCTCGTGATCCACCTGCCTTGGCCTCCCAAAGTGCTGGGATTACAGGCATGAGCCACCGCGCCCGGCCTAAGTCAAGTAATTTTGTATTGAACACAGGACATTAGGGATATGTTGTAAACACTGTGGATTCTGTTATAATCTGAACAGCATTAATATTTTTGGGTTTTATTTCAGTAGTGATATAACTTGGCTGGAATCAAATGCAAAATCTCCTACCCCTACACCCATTGCAGCTCAAATCTTAGTTCAGCTTATTTAGCCTTAGCTGAGCTGCTTGGAGTCTGACCTACGAATATATACATGGTCCGGAAGCCAGCCAGATATTTAGACAATTATATACAGAATTTGGGCTACTCCTTTCTCCTTCTCTGTCTGGGATTTCTACTTTCCAGTAGGTATTTTTGCCCCAAATTCTATCCTCTGATTATAAAGGGCAGTAAACCTTTCTTTTTTTTTTTTTTTTTTTTTTTTTTTTGAGATAGAGTCTGACTCTGTTGCCCAGGCTAAAGTGCAGTGGCACTATCACAGCCTACTGCAACCTCAACGTCTCCAGGCTCAAGCACTCCTCCCACCTCAGCCTTCCAAGTAGCTGGGACCACAGGCATGTGCCACCACACCCAGCTAACTCTTGTAATTTTAGCAGAGATAGGGTTTCTCCATGTTGCCCAGGCTGGTCACAAACTCCTAGGCTCAAACAATCTTCCCGCCTTGGCCTCCCAAAGTTCTGGGATTATAGGCGTGAGCCACCATGCCCAGCCTTTTTTTTTTTTCTCTTTATTAAATAAAAGTCTTAACTGCCCTGCACAGCACTGATTGGAACTTGCCTTCAGACTAAACTCATGAACTGGGAAATTCACCTGTGAAGTTCTCATTTTCCATATATTGACTCCCTTCCAGTATCTGCCTGGCCTGTCACTCTCCAGTGCCTTCGGATGATTGTTTTTTATATTCTCCCCAGAGTTTATTGTTGTTACCTGTGGTAGCGTTGATCATATGGGAGCTGGTCAGCCACACTGGAAATGGAAATCCTTTGTCTCATTTAAATGAATAATGCAAATGGCCCCATCTGAGAGATGGTAATCCTGAGTCTGGAAGGAAACAAAGTCACGGCATGTTACAGAATGGGCAGGAGAACAGTCGCCTATGGTTCTTTAAAACTGGGTTGGGGATTTTTAGAATCATAAACCAGACTGGCTTCTATGCAAATCCTCTGTTTTGTGCGTTAGTAAGTTGGGGATAGTATTAACAAATAGTCAGTGTTCGTTAAGTGCTTACTAGGTCCAGTGTTGAAACCCTCAAATGCATATGAGCTTGGATTGCTTTCAGTGGGAAATTTTGCAGAGGAGGAGACTGAGGATTTGTGAGGTTAAACTCAAGCTGATAGTAGTTTGCATGATTAATCAATAATAATGATGGCTCATATTTATTGTATTATTATCATGTTGTAGATAATGCACTAGGGACTCTATTTATGTTATCTCATTTAATCCTCCCAACAACCCTATAACGTAAGTACTGTTAACAAACAGAGACTAAAAATGCTAAATAAGGCAGGCATGGTGGCTCACACTTGTAATCCCAGTACTTTGGGAGACTGAGGCAAGAGGATCACTTGAGCCCAGGAATTCAAGACCAGCCTGGGAAACAGAGTGAGACCCTGTCTCTACTAAAAACAAAAAAATAAAAAATTAGTGGGGCATGATGGTGTGAGTCTGTAGTCCCAGCTACTGGGAAACAGAGATGGGAGGTTTGTTTGAGCCTGGGAAGTTGAGGGTGCAGTGAGTTATGATCACGCCACTGCACACCAGCCTGGGCAACAGAGCAAGACCCTGTCAAAAAAAAAAAAAAAAAAAAAAAGGCTACGTAACATGCCCAAAGTCACATAATTGGCAAGGAGCAGCAGATCTGGGACTTGAACATAGGCAGATTAGCTCCAAGCCTATTTGCTTAACCTCTATACCACAATGCCTTCTTGCTTTGGTAAAACATCTGAAAAGACCTATTACCCTATAGGTCCTCCAAGGAGGCATGTCGCCTTCCTCTTAGCAATACTAGATTGGCTCCAACAGAAGGCTGTGGGCTTCTCTGGCACATGACCTGGGTAGGACCCAGAGAATGTCTGTGGAATCTGAATCAACCCAAAAGCCAATATCCATCCGTTCATCAGGAACCCCAGCCTACAACGCAAAAGAGGAAATCTTCCTAAGTAGAAATAAACTGTAATAAATTGCAGAGGTTCCCTCGTCCTGGTTTTCACTTCACGTTTTGGATGCTGCATGCTGGGTGAGCGGAGATTCCAGGCACTGGCCAGGGCAGCTGCCCTGACTCCAAGGGCTGCCATGAACAACTTCCAGGCCATCCTGACTCAGGTGAGAATGCTGCTCTCCAGCCATCAGCCCAGCCTGGTGCAGGCCCTCTTGGACAACCTGCTGAAGGAGGAGCTCCTCTCCAGGGAATACCACTGCACTCTGCTCCATGAGCCTGATAGTGAGGCTCTGGCCAGGAAGATCTCTTTGACCCTACTAGAGAAAGGAGACCTGGACTTGGCCCTCCTGGGGTGGGCCCGGAGTGGGCTGCAGCCCCCAGCAGCCAAGAGGGGCCCCGGCCACAGTGAGCATGGTGGTAAGTTGGCATCACTTTTAATCAAGGAGAAATGACAGACTGTAGACAGCTCAAGGATTTTCCCTCCTCTCTGAAAGGGAAGTCAATGGGAAGGCAGACTGGTGAGAAATCCAAGTGTCTAGTGAGCTGGCAGGAGCAGTGAAAACTTGGAGCACTGTCTCTGTTGCTGGGTGTGCTGGAGCGAACGGCGTGCTTCCCACTCTGCTGGAAGGAACCATCCCAGGGGCATGCAGCCAAATGCCTGCTTGGGTTCACTCCCTGAGCCCTGATGATACACCAACATTAACGGGGCATGGATGGACAGATCAGCTCCTGCCTTCAAAGGGGTCTGCTCTCTAGTGGGGAAGATGGATGCAGGCACAATCAGTGTGAGTCAAAATGAGAAAAATGGGGCCGGGCGCACTGGCTCATGCCTGTAATCCCAGCATTTTGGGAGGCCAAGGCAGGTGGATCACCTGAGATCAGTTCGACACCAGCCTGGCCAACATGGCAAAACCCTGTCTCTACTAAAAAATACAAAAAACAGCCAGACATCCTGGTGGGTGCCTGTAGTCCCAGCTACTCAGGAGGCTGAGGCAGGAGAATTGCTTGAACTGGGAAGGCAGAGGTTGCAATGAGCCGAGATCACGCTACTGCACTCCAGTCTGGGCAACAGAGCAAGACTCCATCTCAAAAAAAAAATAGAGAAATGGGGTGCAGAGAAAGGAGGAGCCAGAGAAAAAGCTGAAAGCAGAGCCCACCGTGTGTGTGTGGGGGGGCGGGCGTGTGTGCATTTGCATGCATTTGCTTATGTGTGCATGTGTGTGTCTGTGTGACACACAGAGACAGAAACCGAAAGACAGAGGGAGAGCGAGAAAGAAGGGAGAGAAAGACAGACATAGAAAGAGACAGAGAGACAGGCAGAGACAGGGAGAAAAGGGAGGGAGAGGAAGGAAGGGGGAGGCTGATGGAGGAAGAGAAAAAGGGAGAAGGTGGGGGAAAGAAAGAGAGAGAAAGAGAGAATAAGAACTCGCTTACAGGAGAGAGAATGAAGGCCTTATTTTTAAGAGCGTTGGTGGCACACAATCATCTCAAACCAGAAAGACAAGCCTGCACTGTACTCTTTCCACTCACATCCTTGGCTCCTCCAACTTTTTACGTCTCCTACCCAGTTACAAAGAAGTCCTCCCTTCATTGTAATGTCACAACTTTCTTTCTTTTTTTGAGACGGGGTCTGTTCTCTTGCCCAGGCTGGAGTGTAGTCGCATGATCACAGCTCACTGCAGCCTCCATTTGCGGTGCTTAAGTGATCCTCCCACCTCAGCCTCCCAACTAGCTGGGACCACAGGCATGCACCACTATGCCTGGCTAATTTTTTTTTAATTATTTTTTGTAGAGATGAGGTCTCACTATGTTGACCAGGCTGCTCACGAACCCCTGAGCTCAAGCGATCCTCCCACCTTGGCCTCCCAAAGTGCTGGGCTTACAGGCATGAGCCACCACACCCAACCTGGTCATAACTTTCTAAAGACGGTGTTTGTTCCATCTCCTTCTGAAATGCAAGTCTTGAGAGAATAACAGTGATTGACATTGATTGAGTATTTAGTGTGCCAGAAACAGCCTAAGCACAATCTAGAACCCTCTTACTTCTCCCTTGACCTTGAGCCCTTTGATCCCCATCCTTATTTAACACTTAAAGAAGAAAACAGACTCTGCCCAGGGGTGACGCAACTTGCCCAGGTCCCCCAGGTGGGAAGCGGTGAAGACTGGATTTGAAGACAGACAAGCTTTGATCTTCAACTTAGCCTTCAGGGCATCAAATGCATTTTGGCGGCCTTATCTTGGGCACCAGGGCAGTGTTGTTTACCAGCTTTCCTGCCAAGACATACATTTCTACAGGGCTGGTTCTTCTTGTGGTCAAATTCTCACCCAAGTGGCTTCCATCATCTATTGGACTCCTCTTTAATTCTCTTCCTCCTAACAGACACCTAGGCAAAGGGGCATCTTTACCACCCAAACATTCTCCCTTGGCTTCTCAACAGGGGCGCAGACAGCCAGTGTGGTCTTGATGGTGGCACAGATGCCACCTGGGGGAGAAGCCAGAACCTTCCTCTCTCCCTGGCTGCAGCCCCTCCTGCCCCAGCCACATGTGCCTTCACTGCCGGACACTTCAGCCCCTCCCACCCCCTCTTTCCGAGAGTGCTGGTTCCTGTTATTTAACTCTGTTTCCTCCCTCGGGAGGTAATATATTTATTTCTGATCCCACGTGACTCCAGAAAGTGGAACTGCACTCGGGGCCCAGTGTGGTCTTCGGGGAGCTGGGAGGGGTGCAGGGCAAGTTGCTCTTTTCCTGCTTTCTCTTTCTGCCCTCCAGCCAGCTTCCCTCCAGGGATGCCAGGCTTGACCTGCGACAGTGGGCAGGTGTGCTGCTGCTGGGCAGCTCTCAGAGGGGAAGAAAGAGGACAGGGCAAGAGAATTGCATGGTTTGTAAACAAAGGGCACTGACTTTCATTTTGATGGGGGTTCGGAAAAGGAAATCATCCATGTGGGGTTTTTGTGACCCTACCTCTCAACCACTCTATAATGACCTTGGCCGTCTGCTGTGCTAAACGCTGCACTGGCTCCCACGTTACTCAGAGAAAAAGCTAAATCTGGACAATGGCCCACAAGGCCTTTCCTACCTCATCAGCTCCCTGCTCTCATCCCCTACTCCTGTCTGCCTTGTTCATCTACTCCAGCCATGTTGGCACCCTCGCTGTTCCTCAGACACCCTCAGCACACTGTCTGCCTCAGAACCTTTGCACATACCGTTCCCTCTGTCTGGAGCACTGTTCTCTAAGCATTCTCTTGGTCAACCTCCTAAATTCCTTCTATTCTTTGCACCTTATCAATGAGGCCTGCCCTGACCAAGCCATTTAGAATTGCAACTCCTCCCTCCACACTCTGAGCCCCCTCCCCAGATTGATTTTTTCCCCACTTTTTTTTTTTTTTTTTTTTTTGATACAGAGTCTTGCTCTATCGCCCAGCCTGGAGTGCAGTGGTGAGATCTCAGCTCACTGCAACTTCCATCTCCCGGGTTCAAGCAGTTCTCATGCCTCAGCCTCCCAAATAGCTGGGATTACAGGTGTGTGCCACTATGCCTGGCTAATTTTTGTATTTTTAGAGACAGGGTTTCTCCAAGTTGGCCAGGCTGGTCTTGAACTCCTGACATCAAGTGATCCGCCCACCCCACAAAGTACTGGGATTACAGGCATGAGCCACTGCGCCTGGCCCCCCACCTTCTGTATATCTTACTTTTGTATTGCGTGTGTGTTGTTTATTGTTTGACCCTCCCACTGGAAAATAAACTCCACATGGACATGGATCTATGTTTTGATCACAATATGTCCCAAATACCTAGCACAGGGCCTGAGCACAGGGTAGGTATGCAATATATATTTGTTGAATGTTCAGTGGATGGATGGGTTGATAAGTGGGTAGATGGATGAATGGATAGTTCATGTAATGCCATTATTCCTATTTTACCAATGAGTAAACTGAGGCACAGAGAAGTTAAGTGATTTGCCTCTGGTCATGACCTGAGGAGGGAGACTATGGGGTCTCATGAGTCCTGGCCAATTGCAGTACTTCCTGCAAAAAAAAAAAAAAAAAAGTACTGCTTTAGCTTCCTCTTCTAAACAACCCAAGGGGCTACCGTAAATCTACCCCAAATAGGTTGGCAGTCTTCAAACTGAAACCAGCCTGATGATTCAGAAGTCCCCTTCAGATATTGCAGTGCCTTAGGTGCAATTGTGCAGAAAGCCCAGTTCTGGAGATGGGAGCTTAGGGGTTTCGCTCTGTGCTACACTGAGCAACCTGTGTGCATCCAGCCCCAGGAAAGTTCCAGTGAGTCCCAAGAGTCAAAGTCCTTGCCCTGGAGGAACTCAGGTGCCTCAGTGGGAAGTTAAAGCAAACATTTAGGCAGTCCCTGGTCAACAGTGGGTCACGACATCTGAACAACATCTATCAGAGGCCAAAGAAGGGGGAGCTAGGATGGGTGATGATGGAAAAAGAACCAGGCTGGAGGCTGGACAGCTGGACAGCTCTGGATCTGAAGCCATGTTCTGCTCCTTACGTACCATGTGACCTTGGCCACATGACTAGACCACTCGGAATCTCAGTTTCTTCATCTCTGAAATGGGAGCAATGATACGAATCTCCCAGGGCTCTAGTGAGGGTTAAATGAGATGGTAGGTAGAAACCTTCCAAGGCAGTGCTTGGCATTAGGTCGCACTGTATAAATATCAGACCACTCTGAGTCTAACAGCAAGGAGAATGGAACAGGAAGAAGATAAACCAGGGGTTTGAGGCACCAAGAAAAATAATTACTGCAGTCTGGGGGCCCCAGACAATATCTAGACACCTACCCCATGCAAAATGCAGTGCTGAGTGCTTGGGTACTGTGCATATTTGAGAAACAAATCAATGTGGCCCCTGCCCTCGAGTTGAACTGGCACATGGGCCATGTCCTCAGACAGCCTGAGTGCCTGTCCTGCCTTCCCAATTCCAAGAGGTATGACTTTGAGCACTTCCCGGGCGCCCCACCTCAGTTTCCCCATCTATAAAGTGGAGATGATAATAGCATTCAGAGTCACTGATCTAAGGGCTCAGGGACATCATTCAGTGTAAGCCCCATACACTCCCTGCAAGAGGAAGCTGGTTCTGACTCAGCCCTGAGGCTGGCGTCTGAGGCAACCACAAGCCCAATGTGAATGGTGGAAAGATGACTCTAAGTGGGGGCAACCTCAGCTGGCCTTGGGTTTGGCCATGGAATGCGAGGCACAAAGGGGCCCATTTTGCATACTTTCTCAGAGGCTGTAGGGCACCCCTGCCAGGGTCTTACATTTTATTGATTCCTCTGACTCTACTTTGTTGGTTGTTTTTGTTGTTCTGATTTCATTGTGTGATATTTTTGCCCATGAGGTCTCAGTTCTAGGAATGACAGAACAAAGGCTCCCTCTGGGAAGTCGCCTGATTTATTGGAAAGGGAGGAACACCCCACAGATCACTAAGCTCCCTTCCTCCAGCTTCCTTCCCCATCTGGCCCTTAGGATGTGAGAAACCAGAGCTGTGACACACCAGAGAGGAGAGAGGCTGTGCCCTCCCACCTTCTGGGCTTCCTTTCCTGAGAACCAGCCCCTGTTCTGATCTTGGGAGTCTCCTTTGCCTCAGGGAGGGGGATGTGTTGGCGAGGAAGACTCGTGCCTTTCATCTTGGACTGCTTCTCTGGCTCTCTACCCCAGGAACCACAGAAGGAGACACACCTGCACCCGGAAGCTGGCATTTCCCCATGGGTTTTCCCAGGCCAGCCTGTTCCAAACACAGCTTGCCCCCAAGCCTGGCACTTCTCCAACCAGTCACGGTTTCTGTTCTCTGTTGCTATGACCTTGAGCGGTTCACCTGCGTTCCTTACTGTCTACTTTCCCATCCACCTACCTGCCTGCCCTCCAACTTTCCTGATCTGTCTACCTACCTTCCTATATCTACTTCTTTTTATTATTATTATCATTATTCTCACCCTGTCTTTTTTTTAATTTAATTTTTTTGGGGGTGGGGACACAGTCTTGCTTTGTAGCCCAGGCTGGAATGCAGTGGCGTGATCTCAGCTCATTATAACCTCTGCCTCCCAGATTCAAGCAATTCTCCTGCCTCAGCCTCCCGAGTAGCTAGGATTACAGGTGCCTGCCACCATGCCAAGCTAATTTTTATATTTTTAGTAGAGACAGGGTTTCATCATGTTGGCCAGGCTGGTCTCAAACTCCTGACCTCAAGCAATCCACCCATCTCAGCTTCCCAAAATGCTGGGATTATAGGCATGAGCCACCGTGCCCAGCCTCTCGCCCTGTCTTATGGTGGTAATCTACTTCTCAATTTATCTATTTATATCTACCGTCTACATACTTATACACTTATTTACTCATGTCTACTTATCAGTTAATCCATTTCTCTACCTACCTAATCACCCATATATTTCCCATATATTTACATGTCAAAGTATTTCCCTGCGTTCCTACCAACTAAGCCCCCTATACGACAATCCATCAGCAGGTCCAGGTTCTCATACACCCTCCCATGTCCCTCCCTAATCTGGATACATAGCAGTTGTATTCTACTCACCTATCTCCCTATTCACCGATCTCTTTCTCTCCCTTTCTTGCCTCCTTTCTTTCCTTCTCCTGAATCATTTATTTAGCACCTGCTAGAAATTATGGTGGACTCCCCATCCAGTGCTCTTTCACCAAAAAGCATGAGATGAAGAAGCACTTTTAACCTAGTAGGGGAGGAATCTTCATCCGTTTGGAACTGGAGGCTGCCTTGATCATTCAAATCTAAAACTCCCCTCATTCCTTCAAATGGTCTTAGAATAGTGTATCTCCTATCTTATTATTTTCTTTTATTTTTTGAGACAGGGTCTTGCTCTGTCACCAAGGCTGGAGCACAGTGGCGCAATCACAGCTCACTACAGCCTCAATCTCCTGGGCTCAAGCCATCCTCCCATCTCAGCCTCCCAAGTAGCTGGGACTACAGGCATGCACCACTATGCCCGGCTAATTTTTTTATTTGTTGTAGAGATGAGGTCTCGCTGTGTTGCCCATGGCTGGTCTCAAACTTCCGGGCTCAAGCGACATACCTGCCTTAGCCTCCCAAAGTGCAATGTGCCACTGCACCTCGCCTGATAATGTGTCTCAAATGCTCAGTTCTGTGTAGGTATTGGGGTAAGTGTAGAAAATTAAAGACCTGATCCTAGACATTAACAGATGTATGATCTAATCAGAGGTAGCAGGGATGATGCTTATGAACTTGAAAGTTAAAGTTGTATTGCCAAATAATGTTGCAGCAAGTTTTGTAAAACACAGCAAAGCAAGAAAATTATAGTTAGCTGGAAGCGCGATGAAGGTGGGAACTCGAGCTTTGCAGGATGGCTAAAATATAGACCAAAAGGGAGAAGGCAGGAGAGCAGCGCCGGGAGGGAGCAAGCTCCCAGCATTCTTCCTTGGCTCGCAGGGAACCAAGGTGCAAAGGTAGGACTGAGCAGAATCTGTTTTGGGAGACTGCAGCAAGGACCGGCAATTTTTCCAGAACAACTGTTCTTTACTTGAAAGACCTAGTTACTCCCCATCTCTCCCTGGGACTTGCCAGGGGACCCCAGCATGGCAACCTTAATGATGGTTCTGCTGGGTGCTAGTGGTTGCTGGCATGCTAGTTTCTGACTCGAGACAAATAAATTCAGATCCCTAGGGCAAGACCGGCTTCAGCAGCACCTCTCCTGACAGGGGTCCCATCTCAGGAGAGAACTGACTTTGTCCCAAGCAGACCTGGGCTCGGGGAATCCTCATCACCTCTGCAAGAGTTTTTTGTTGTTGCTGTTGTTGTGTTTTGTTTTGTTTTGTTTTTGTTTTTGATTTTTTGAGATAAAGTCTCACTCTGTCGCCCAGGCTGGAGTGCAGTGGTGTGATCTCGGCTCACTTGCAACCTCCACCTCCCAGGTTCAAGCAATTCTCCTGCCTCAGCCTCCCAAGTAACTGGGATTACAGGCGTGCACCACCACACCTGAATAATTTTTCTATTTTTAGTAGAGACAGGGTTTCACCATGTTGGCCAGGCTGGTTTCGAATTCCTGACCTCAGGTGATCCACCCGCCTCAGTCTCCTAAAGTGCTGAGATTACAGGCGTGAGCCACTGCGCCCGGCCTGCAGGAGTCTTTAAGAGGCAGGAACAAGGATGCAGGTGTTTCAACAGAGAGGAAGCCTGTGGTGGGCTTCACTCCTCCTCCTGCTCTTTGCCCCCATTCACTCAGTGCTAGAGGTTGTCATTCTGCCTCTGAGACATCCTGCCCCCTCCCTCTCCATCCCCACACCCTCACCTGCCACTGCTGAAATTCAGGTGCGCCTCTGCTCCTGGCTGGGTACCACTGCCACTCATCTGTAGCCTCTCTACCCTGGTGCCTTCAGGTGCCAAAGTGCATCCTCTGCCATCAGTCAAACACACAGGTTGACGGATGTCACTTGCTCTGCTCAGAGACCTGCACCGACACAGGCATGGTCAGGTTCAGGTCTTGTGGACAAGAACTGGGTCTGGAGGAGTCAGGGAAGATGTAGATGAGGAAGGTGGTACTGAAACGAACCTCTGGTACAGGGAAGATGTACCAGGCAGCTGCAGTCACCCAGGTGAGAGATGGTAGTCCTGGCTGGCCCATTCTAAGTTCCAAAGCTGCCTTGGCCATCGGTCTGAGGGTGGGATGGGGGGACATCAGAACCAGCTGTCTCTGAGGACATAAAGGGACCCCCATATGGGACCTCAAGACAGCTGAGCAGTCAGAGGCGCCTTTCCCGTGGCACCAGGTCATGGGATAATGAGACTTCTTAGAATTTCTTTCTTTTTTTTCTTTTTTTTTGAGACTGAGTCTCACTCTGTCACCTAGGCTTGAGTGCAGTGGCACGATCTAAGCTCACTGCAACCTCCACCTCCCAGGTTCATGTGATTCTCGTCCCTCAGCCTCGCGAGTAGCACACGCACCATCACGCCCAGGCTAATTTTTGTATTTTTAGTAGAGACAGGATTTTGCCACGTTGGCCAGGCTGGTCTTCAACTCCTGACCTCAAATGATCTGCCCACCTCAGCCTCCCAAAGGACTAGGATTACAGGCATGAGCCACTGTGCCTGGTCCTTCTTAGAATTTCTGACATTCACCATGTCCGTTTGTTAGCCCCACTAAGCAAGGCTGTTTCAAATTGACTCAGCATTTCTTATTTGTCAATTTCTACCCCACTCCTCACCCGGGGACTTCTGAAAACAGTGAAGGCTTCAAAGTAATCACCTTACAAAGAAGGGCATCATCCTCATTTCACACATGGGGAAACTGAGGACCACAGAGAGGAAGTAAAGAGGCCAAGGTCACACACCTGCTAGTAAGTTCCCCGTCCAGTGCTCTTTCAGCAAAAATGCATGAGGCACACAAGTCATGTTTCCAAACCTTCATTTCAGTACCACCTTCATCATTTTTGTGTTTTCTACATAACACTTTACTATTATTTATGACAGGGTTTTTTTTAACCACTCACCTTTTTTACTTATCTTTCTTTTCTTTTTCTTTAGGAGAGGCAGGATCTCACTCTGTTGCCCAGGCTGGAGTGTATGTCGTGATCATAGCTCACTGCAGCCTCCAACTCCTGGGCACACTCGATCCTCCCACTTCAGCCTCCAGAGTAGCTGGGACTATAGTTGTGCACCATCATACCTGGCTAATTTTTAAAAAATCATTTGTAGAAAAATTAGCTGGATGTAGGAGAATGACATGAACCCAGGAGGCGGAGCTTGCAGTGAGCCAAGATAGCGCCACTGCAGTCCAGCCTGGGCGAAAGAGCGCGATTCCGTCTCAAAAAAAGAAAAAAAGAAAAGAAAAGAAAAATTAGCTGGACATAGTGGCGGGTGCCTGTAATCCCAGCTGCTCGGGAGGCTGAGGCAGGAGAATCAGTTGAACCCAGAACCCGGGAGGCAGAGGTTGCAGCGAGCCAAGATCACGCCATTGCACTCTAGCCTGGCAATAAGAGTGAAACTCCGTCTAAAAAAAAACAAAAACAAACAAAAAAAACCCCAACAATTTGTAGACATAGGGTGTCACTATGTTGCCCAGGCTAGCCTCCAACTCCCGGCTTCAAGCAATCCTCCTGCTTCGGCCTCCCAAAATGTTGGAATTACAGGCACAAGCCACCTGGCCCAGCCATCAACTTTATATTCAAATAAAACTTTACGTCCCATTATAAAGGGAAAAAATGGCAAAAACAGGAGGTAACCATTTAACAAGAAAGCAGAGTGATGTTAGATTATAGCAAGATACTGTTGACTGTAGATGTTAGATTATAGCAAGACACTGTTGACTGTAGAAGGCTCTGAGGCTAGAGAGCTGCTTTCTATAAAACGGAGTGATCATATATTAGAAGAGGTGTTAAAGACGTGTTCGCACCAAGCTGAGACTTCCTCCTTGATACCACCAGGAGGATGGACAGAGACTGGAAAAGACACTAACTTTCTCCCTATGGGAGTCAGTATTATTTAGCATCACTTTGGCGGGTCACCCCAAACCATCTGACTACAAGGGTACCATATTTGGGTTAACACTCTTTTAGGTATAATTTATGTTTTACTCCAATGTCTTGGGATGAAAATGACAGGTGGGCCACTTATGATCTCCAGAGAAATTCAGGGCAATTTGGTGTGGGAGTGGGCATGGTAGAGGAGAGCAGCATCTAAGAAGTCCCCAGCAGAGGCTCTCAGCTTGTCTTGAGGCGTCTGGGCGGGGGGCTATGACACTGGCCCCATCCTGCAGAAGGTGGCAGATACTGGCAGCTGGCACCAGTGCGGTTCCATTGTGATCATCATTTCTGAGCGTCAGAGTGTTGAAGTTTCCCCCAACAGACTTTCTGTGCAACCTTCTGTCTTCCCCAAATTCAATCCACAGTAAGGAAGTGAAATTAATTTCAGAGGTGTGGGGAGGGCTTAAGGGAGTGTGGTAAAATTAGAGGGTGTTCAGAAACAGAAATCTGACCGCTTGGGGCCACCTTGCAGGGAGAGTTTTTTTGATGATCCCTCACTTGTTTCTTTGCATGTTGGCTTAGCTTGGCGGGCTCCCAACTGGTGACTGGTTAGTGATGAGGCTAGTGATGAGGCTGTGTGCTTCTGAGCTGGGCATCCGAAGGCATCCTTGGGGAAGCTGAGGGCACGAGGAGGGGCTGCCAGACTCCGGGAGCTGCTGCCTGGCTGGGATTCCTACACAATGCGTTGCCTGGCTCCACGCCCTGCTGGGTCCTACCTGTCAGAGCCACAAGGTAAAAAGGCCGGGAAAGAATCTTAATTTAGCGTGCAGTCTCAGCTGGTCCTGCCATTCCAGATAAACAGAGAAACCATTCTGAATTGGGGATGGGGGTGAGGATGGGAACAGGAGTCTGTGTCCTGCTAGGGCAGGCCATTGGAAGATGTGAAAGAGTTGTCTATTTCCTTCCACCGGAGGGAAACTTCAGGTCAGCCAGGTGTCTGGAGTATGAACCATGTATCAGCACCGAAAGGTTCTAGAAGTCAGACTTTCGGGCAGTGTGTCACTAACTCTCAGCATGCTGGCCTGGCTCGGCCCACAGCAAGGTCTTCTCACCTCCCTTTGGGTAAATACTGAGGGGTGCCTCTGCAGGACGGGACCTCTGCCAGACTCTACTCCATACCCAGAGAAGCAGGGAAACCAAAATTGGAGTCAGCCTTGAGGTGTAGCTGTTGAGCCCTCAGCAGCTGGGGAGAGCTGGCGGATGCTGCCCTCCCCCCAGTTTCCAAATGGTGTTGTTTGAAAAGGGTCAGGGGACGGGGGAACAGATGGTGGGAAGAGCACAGTGCAGACACCTGGCACCGGCTCTGAAGGCAGCATGGCAGCTACACCGTTGGCTGGGAAGGGTGTGCCCCTGAAGAAGTTGTTTACATTCTCGAGTCACTTTTCCTGGAGTGTACAATGGACCTGTGGGAAAGCCTGTATGAAAGGGTAATGATGAGGGAGCTAGCACAGTGTCCAGTATTTTATAGGAACTGGAATTGAGCTCATAGGAGTTCAATTTTATTGGCATTGCTGTTGTTGGATGGTTAAAGGGGTGGTATCCCTTTTCTCAGACTCCCCTGAAATGTATGGTTTGCTTTGAACCCAGAGACTGATGACAGGTCTGCCGGTGTGGTTGGGTGCAGCCTTAAGTTGCTACGGGAAAGTGTTGGAGGGGGAGAAGTCAGAGGTGACCTTGCCCCCTCCCTCAATTCCAGATGAGGAAATTCAGGCCTGAAAAGGGAAAGTGACCACCTCAAGGTCTCATGCCCTGGAGGACCCAGCAGGAATCCAAGACCTCTGAAAAGGACGGGCAGGGCTCTTGCCACGGCTGGGGGTGTGGTCATGGGAACACAGGTTTTCCATCCATGGAAGGTACCTGAGGGATTTTCTCTTCCTCCCTAGGGCCAGCATCAGAGGAGTGAATAGCTCAGTTAGCTCATCTCAGGGGCCATGTGCCCTGGGAGGTGGTTTGCCACTTTCACGGTTGGACTGAGTTGGAGAGAAACAGAGACCCACCCAGGGGTGGGGACAAGCTCCCTGCAACTCAGGACTTGCAGATCACTTGCCCAAGTGGCTCCCTAGCTCCTGGCTTCTGGCCCGGGGCCTGGGACTCTCCCCGAAGTGGGGCTGGCCACTGTGAGGAACCGACTGGAGGCAGGGACCTCTTGGATGGCCCAGGCAGTTGGGATGCCACTTCTGATAAAGCACGTGGTGGCCACAGTAGGTGCCTGGTTGCTCCACAGCCTGGCCCGAGCTCAGCGCTGCAGAAAGAAAGTGAAAGGGAAAAAGAACTGCGGGGAGGCGGGGAGGTAGGATGACCAGCAGACAAGCTGCCACAGACTTGCCGCGGCCCCAGAGCTGGCGGGAGGGAGAGGCCACCAGCAGCGCGCGCGGGAGCCTGGGGAACAGCGGTAGGTGACTAAAGTCTCCTCTGTAACCCCTAAGGTCGGGCTGAGAATCGAGGCTCCGAGACTGTCAGCTACTTGCTCAAGATCACACAGCAAGTCTGGGAGGATGGGGGGATGGAATATGCAAAATGTAGGGCCGGGAAACACCTCGTTTCCAGCATCCCTGCAACGATTCTGCGCGGGAACCAGGAGCCGGGAACCCGGAGCTTGGCTTGCTGTGCCCAGAGCTCCGGGGCCGTGGGCGGGTGGCAGGAAAGCCTGGCGGCAGCTTCTGCAGAGAAGCCGGAGCCCAGACGGGGAGCGCGGAGCAGACACACGCCCCCGGCCACCCTTGGCCGACTCCGCGCGCCCGGGATCCTGCAGAGGTGCGCGCCCTTCTTGTACGCCAGACTTTGGACCAGGGCCGCCGTTCCCTGAGCTTCACTTTCCCTGTTGGGTCATATTCCATCTCTAACTCCGGAATCTTGGGTATTGGGCTCTCCAGGCGGGGGGCCCTGCGCAGGGAGGCAGTAGGGAGCCAAACCTTTAACCAGAGGATGGGAGAAGTCCTCAACTCTCGTTGAACATCTTGGCGAAGGTGTGTGTTGTTGGGAGGGGTGGGGGAGGGATCCCCCGGACTGAACCGAGCTCTTGATCTCTCACTTCTCTACCTCGCTTTGGGGCCCTGAGTCACACCCTCTAAGGAGAGAGGCTAAAGCGCCCCGGAAAGCCAGCGTGCGAATGCCGGGGTGGGAGTGGGAGATTGGATCTCCCTGGGGTCCAGGAAAGCCGGAATCGGAGCCACCATGCTTAGCTTAGTCTGGAACTCTTAAAAGCCGCGGTCCTCCTGAGTCCCACAGCCCCTCTGCACCCTAGGTGGCACAGGAGAGGTGGCAAAAGCCTAGAAGTTCAAGGCATGGCTCCCTCCCCAGCCGCAGCCTGGAGTGTCTAACTTTGGCAGGAAGTCTTCCGTTTCTGCTCCCCACTCCAAAGAAAAAATAAATAAATACTTCTCCGGAGTGAGATTAAGGAAACAGGTACTTCTTCCTCTTGGAGAAAGAGGAGCCAAAGGAACTTGACTCCAACAAATGATCACCTTGCAAACCCCCGGCTCCCTTAGGGGATGACCTAGTCTCCAACAATCTCAGAACATTTGGAGGCAGGGTCTTTGGAGATGACTGAGTGGGGAATCCCAGGCTCCTCACACATGAACATCACCTGGGATGATCAACCTGTTCAGGATGTAGGTTCCCGGGCTCACCCCCAGGCCCGGTTGGCTAGGCCTGGGGTGAGGCTGAGATCCTGCAGGTTAAACCATCTATCCCAGGTGACTCCAATGTTCGTTTGTGGGGCAAAAGTCCCTCAAGTCAGAGACACTGGGAGGCGCTGATGTGGTCTCATCTCTTTACTCTCTCCCTGTTACAAAACCTCTATCAGAAAAGGAGTACCAGGAGGTGTTTTGTTTTGTTTTGCTTAACGCCACATAGCAAGCAGTTTGCAGACGCAGGATTTGAACCCTGGTCTACTGAGAGCCCAGTCCAGTGCAGCAAGCAGATGTGAACCTCCACAAATGCAGGGCAGGTCCCAGGCAGTCAGAGAGAAACCTGTTGATACCCAGTCTGTCTGATGGCTGGGGCTTGGTTTCATGTCCTAAGACCCAGCCTCAGATACCTTGAGAAGAGCAGAATCAGAAATTAACCCAAGGAAACTCTGGATCAGTTCCAGGCAATCAGGGAAGTGACTGGAGGGAGGTAGGAAGCTTCTGGACTTAGCCTCAGATTTGCCTTGAGTCACACTGACAAGTGACTTCCCCTCTCTGAGGTTCATCTGTAAAATGGATAAAACATGAGAGCTTGCTTGATGATGTCTGATGTGTACAGAAAAAGCACTTTAGAAAACCACCAAAGAATATTCATGCATTGGGAATAATTATTATAGATCCTAAAGGGATTGTTTAGAAAGATCAGAGAGGGGCTGGGAGCAGTGGTTCACACCTGTAATCCTAGCACTTTGGGAGGCCGAGGCGGGTGGATTGCTTGAGGCCAGGAGTTCAAGACCAGCCTGGGCAACCTGGAGAAACCCCAACTCTACTAAAACACTTTTTTGTGTTTTAGCCGGGCATGGTGGTGCACACCTGTAATCTCAACTACTTGGGAGGCTGAGGCACGAGAATCACTTGAACCCAAGAGGCGGAGGTTACCCGAGAGGTGGAGGTTACCCGAGAGCTGAGATTGCACCACTGCACGCCAGCCTGGGTAACAGAGCAAGACTGTCTCAGGAAAAAAAAAAAAGAGAGAGAAAAAAGTCAGAGAGGAAAGCATAGGCAGATGGGAGGTTTCCAAAGACCAAGACACACACAGTCAAAAGACAGTTCAGAAAGGGGCATTAGTTACCACCGATTCTCATAGGAAGGACATAGATACTTTTCAGATTCCTTCAATCCTTCTGACATCAAGGACAAAGTCTCCGATTTTCCCTGGTGTTTGACAGTGCCCTAATGCTTGCTAAGATTTCTTTTTAACAAAGTGGTAAAGAAGCTGCGATTATTTTAGTAACATTGTTTCTTTTTCAACCACAAGTGATACGGTTGGTTTGGTTTTGCTTTTCCGTTTATACATGGAAAAAAAGTTTTCTTTTTGTAAAATCATGGTAAAATACATATAACATAAAATTTACCATTTTAACCACTTTCAAATGTACGTTTCAGTGGCATTAAATATTTCAAACTGTTGTGCAACCTCCGCTACCAACCATCTCCAGAACTTTTTCATCCTCCCAAACTGAAACTCTACCCAATAAGCAATAACTCCCCACTGCCCCTTCCACCCAGCTCGTGGTAACTCCAACTTCCTGTCTCTATGTTTTGGGCTACTCTAGACACCGCCTATAAATAGAATTACACGATATTTGTCTTTTTGTGCCTGGCTTCTTTCACTTAGCATAATGTCTTCCAGGTTCATCCATGTCGTGCCATGTGTAATTCCTTTCTATGGCGGAATAGTATTCTAATATGTGGATATCCCATATTTTGTTCATCCATTCATTTGTTGATAGACATTGGGTTGTTCCTACCTCTTGACTATTGTGAATAATCTTGCTAGGTACATGGGTGGACAAACATCTGTCTGACTCCCTGCTTTCAACTCTAGAAAGCTTTCTTCTAAAATCGGTCTATTTAAGTTTCTTTAAAAAGTTAATTTAAGAAAAATACTAAGGTAAATTGTAGAAGAGGTGATATGTCAATATGACCCCAAAAATTGTAAAGATGGAAGACGAATGCCTGCAGTTTGGGAAACCGGATGAGAGGAAAGACCTGGAAGCTATTGTAAAATCTATGCTGAGGGTCTGGGGACTACTAGACCAAGGGCATGGCAGCAGAGGGCAGCTGAAAGACTTCAGGAAGGAAAGATATAAGAATTAAGAAAGGGGCCTGGTGCAGTGGCTCATGCCTGTAATTCCAGCACCTTGGGAGGTCAAGGCAGGATGATGGCTTGAGACCAGGAGTTCGAGACCAGCCTGGGCAACAGAGCAAGACCTTTTTTTAGGGAAAAAAAACATAAATTAATAAAAATAAATTTTTGAAAATACAGATTCCAGGCCGGGCATGGTGGCTCACACCTGTAACTCCGGCACTTTGGGAGGCTGAGGCCGGTGGATCACCTGGGATCAGGAGTTCGAGACCAGCCTGGGCAACATGGTGAAACCCCGTCTCTCCTAAAAATACAAAATTAGCCGGGTGTAGTGGTGCATGCCTGTAATCCCAGCTACTCGGTAGGCTGGTGGAGGAGAATCTCCTGAACCCGGGAGGCGGAGATTGCGGTGAGCCGAGATCACACCATTGCACTCCAGCCTGGTCAACAAGAGTGAAACTCCGTCTCAAAAAAAAGAAAGAAAATACAGATTCCTGGGCCCGGCTGCAGACTCCCTGAATAGAATCACTGGGGGTGAGGCCCAGGACGCTGTGTTTTTAACACCCTTCCCAGGTAATTCTCACTCACAGCCAAGCCTGCCAATGGCTGGACTCCGTAGTCAGATCTCAGCAAGCGGGACTGGCTCGTGGTTCATCCTGGGGTCTCCAGCACCCAGCAGAGTGCTGGCGGGGGGACTGTGTTAAGTAGAGCCGGCTGGATCAGGACTGGAGTGTGGGGCCTGGCTTTGCTAACTGCAGTCACAAGATCCTCATCACTCCACCCCCTACCCCAGCACCAGGGTCAGGTTCCCTTCCAGGAAAAACTTGCTGGACTCCTTTCCAGGTCATTGACTGCAGTTAGGAGTGGCATGCAGAGGGGAGGAGGCTATCTGGAGCTGGGACAGACCAGGCAAACGGGGAAGGGAACTCTTATCCCAACCCTGCATTCTGGACAGGGACTGAAGGTCTCCTGGCTGCAGCTCATACAGCTCATCTTCATTCTCATCCTGGGACCACCAGGCCCCTCACCCGCAATAACTTGACCCTTTACTGGCAAATGCACAAGCTGGAGATGATGGCTCATTTGAGTTTTAAGATTTTCCAAGTTGTTATGAGGTCAGTGTCCTCCATCAGGACCCAGAGAAGATAGGTGGCTTCCCTGAACTTTCAGAGGGGGCATCTGTGGTGTCTTTTGTGGGGTCCTGTAGGATTTCCAGGCCCCTCTTGGAGGAAAAATAGAAGTAAGTTGTCTCAGGTCAGATTGTCTGGGAAGCCAAGTAGGAGATGGAGATTTGCATATAGGAGGTTTACTGGGGACATTCACAGGAGGGAACACCCGAAGGAAAAGGGAAGAAAGCAGGGTTGGGAAGCAGCAGGAGTTGAGGTGCAATACAGTCACAGCAGAGGTCTTAGCCCATCCCATAGGGAGCACTCAAGCTGGGACAGCAAGGAAGCTAGACCTTCACATCCCTCATCTACCTCCGTCCTCCCATACAGGCATAGCCTCCCCCATGATGAACACTCAACACCAGACTGATACATTTGTTATAATCAATGAACCTACACTGATGCATCATTATTACCCAAGGTCCATGGTTTGTTTACATGAGGGTTTACTCTTGGTGTTGTAGATTCTGTGGGTTTGGACAGATACATGATGTAATGTATATGACCTTATAGTATCACACAGACTCATTTCACTCCCCTAAAGATCCCCATGCTCTGTCTATTCATCCCTCCCTCTCTCCCCCATAACCCTGGGCAACCCCCGACCTTTTTATCTCCATCATTTTGCCTTTTTCAGAGAAATAGCCGGAGACATACGGTATGTAGCCTCTTCAGATTGGCTTCTTTCACTTGGTGGAGTTGTGTTTTTATTTTTTTAAATTATTTTCATGTATTTATTTATTTTTGAGACAGGGTCTCACTCTGTCACCCAGGCTGGAGTGCGGTGGCACAACCACAGCTCACTGCAGCCTTGACGACCTCTCCAGGCTCAAGTGATCCTCCCGCCTCAGCCTTCTGAGTAGCTGGGACTACAGACGCACACCACCACGCCCAGCTAATTTTTGTATTTTTTGTAGAGACGGGGTTTTGCCATGATGACCATGCTGCTCTCGAGCTCCTGGGCTCAAGTGATCTGATCCACCCACCTCGGCCTCCCAAAGTCCTAGGATTACAGGCATGAGCCACCACGCCCAGGCTGAGCTGTGTTTTTAAATTGTACTCTGTACAGCTTATTTTAGGCAAGAGAGGTTTCAAGGACAGAAATGAACCCTGCCTCTCCTTGTCCCAATAACCCATCCCTTCCAAGCCATCATCTGTCCAGAAGTCAGAGCTAGAAGGGACCTGAAAAGGGCCTCTAAGCCACAGATGTCAAACCCAAGAACCAAAAAGGCCATAATGGTGAGAAATGTGTCCCAGCAGAAAGCAATAGGGAGTAATGGAGCCTCTGGCAATCCTATTTAACCACAGAGCTCTCTCTTCACCTGTTCAGGAAGTTAGGATCCATGTAAAAGTTCATCTGAAAACCACTGCTCTTGTGTGACCCTCTTATTTAAAAGATGAGGGCCCTGGGGACCAGAGAGGGGAACAGGCTTGCGCAAAGTCACACAGCCTCTCAGAAGCAGAGCAGTGCCCAGATCTCAGGTCTCATGACTTCTGGGTCAATTCCATCCCACCAGGCTATTGTAAACACCACCATTTCCATGACTGAGCTTGTCCTTCTTTCTTTAACCTGCCTCCAACTGCTGAGAAGCCCTTTGGCTAGGGATTGCAGCCAATTTTGCTTTGTTTTCCACTTTCCTGCTCTGAAGTTACTTTGTTTGCCAGAGGCTGGTTGGTTCAAACCCAAAGGGCAGGGAGCTGCAATGGAAATCCATTCAAGGGTGCTGGAATTGGGATGGCAAAAAGGAGCAGCAGGCATGTGTCAGCAGGGAGCAGCTCTTTGCATCCCACAGTTGCCAGGGAGCTTACCATTCTTTCATTCATTCATTCATCCTTTCATTTATGAGACAAGGTCTCACTCTGTTGCCCAGGTTGGAGTGCAGTGGCACAGTCATTGCTCACTGCAGCCTCAAGGTCCTGAGCTCAAGCCATCCTCCTGCCTCAGCTTCCCAAGTAGCCGAGACTACAAGGGCACTCCACCACACCCAGCTAATTTTTGTATCTTTTATTTCTGAAGAGATGGGGTTTCGCTATGTTGCCCAGGCTGGTCTCAAACTCCTGGCCTCAAGTCATCCTCCCTCCTCAGCCTCCCAAAGTGCTGGGATTACAGGTGTGATCTCAGACAGCTTACCTCTTAATCACCTTTCCATCTGAGCTGGCAGCAGAGCTGGGAAAGTGCACCCAACACCCCAGATGCTGCAACTTTAGTGCTGGAACTGGCCTGTTTGGGTACCCAGGGCCAGTCCCCTCCAAGACCCTCCATAGAAAAAGACCCTACTGTACACCTCAATTCCATTGCAGGACAGGACACAATTGAATCTTGCCTCTCCCTGCCCCAGTCACCCATCCCTCCCAAGCCATTTATCTTGGGACCTGCAAGGGCCTCCAAGCCAAGGGTGGCAAATCCAAATACCAAAGGGGCCATAATGATGTAAAATGTGTCCAGGCAGAAGGCAATAGGGAGTGATTGCCATTGTGATGGTGATTTACACACACACACACACACACACACACTTATATTGGCTTGGGAAACAAAACAAATAGGCCTATCGACTGGATTCAACTTTTGACTTTGCAGCCAAGCCCCTGTGGCACAGCTGAGGAGCTTGCAGGTCAGAAACGGGATTTAGAGCCAATCAATAGCAATATTTCCAGACCTCTCCTGACAGGAAGCTCGTCTGACCTCCTGCCCCCATTATACACATATACATGCACACACATGCATGCAGGCACATGCACGCACGTCTTCTAGTCTCCCTACCTTGAGGACAAATGATCAGATCCTGCAACTGTTTCCAGGCCCGTAAGCCCCTGAGCACTGCAGTGTTGCTACATGCCTTAGTTTCCTCTCCGTCTCCTGCGACCTCCTCGTGCCACTCCAGGAAGTGAAAGTCTTGAGTGAGAACAGTAGTTTCTCTTAAGTCCTCTCTCTGTCTCATTCTCCTGGGATACCTACACTTGGTTTGCCAACAGCAGGCTGGAGAGTGAGGGGCTTCTTCCTCTACATCCAGCTCCTCCCCCATCCTGCTCCAGCCCAGCATGTTCCTATCTCTTCCCCAGGACCCTGGGCTCTTGGGCACAAATCAAGCCATCCCCAGACAGCCTGTGGGGTGGCAAGAGCAGAGGTTTGCTTCTTTGTGAACATCTATAGCTACCAGGCTCTGTGCAGGCCCTATTGTCGGTGAGCCATAGAGGTACCAACCTCACCCCATGAATCCTCCTTTGTTTCTTTTCTTTTCAACCCTTGGGCCTTTAAACCTTCGATTAACTGCCCAGGGCAGCCCAGGTCATGGTACACTATGATCTTTGGTTCACATGAGGGTTTTCTCTTCATTAATGTCCCTATTTCCCATACTGGGTGCCCATTCTAATGCATTTCAGGTGTATCTTTCTGTTTGTACGTGCTCTTATAAAACATGTTTTGCCTTTTTTTTTTTTTTTTTTTTTTTTTGATGGAGTCTCACTCTGTCACCCAGGCTGATTTTTCTGTTTTTAGTAGAGATGGGGTTTTACCATCTTGGCCAGGCTGGTCTCAAACTCCTGACCTCAGGTGATCCACCTACCTCGGCCTCCCAAAGTGCTGGAATTACAGGTGTGAGTCACCACGCCTGGCCACAGTTTCTTACTTTTGCATTCTGTACTATGTTTTTAGGATCTACTTGCCTTGCTTCTGATGCATTTGATCTTTGCTTCTAATCACAGACATTGTTCTCTATGGAGTGCAGTGGTTACTTTTCACCTGTCCACACCCCCAGTGATGGACACCTAGGTGACCTCCAACTCTCTGTCACCACAAATAACACAGAAGTAACCATCCTCAGATGGGTTCTCCTGGGGAGTTGTGGGAACATTTCTTCGGGATGTATAGACCCAAAAGCTGAATTGCCAGGTGGTAGGATCTACATATCCTTAGATATTCTACATGATGCCAGGTCGTTCTCCAGAGCGGCCCCATCCATCTACATTCCCACAAACCCGTGGAACCAATACTTGGCATTTCCCAGATGTCTAACTTTTGCCAGTTGTACAGTATCAAGTGTCACCTTGCTGTTTTATTTTTGGAGTTTACATCTTAGTACCACTTACTCGCTAAGTCACTTTAGGCAAGTCACAACAACCCGTGAGGTAAGCACTGTGCCAACAAAATGCAGTCGATTCTGTGACTCAGAGAGGTTGAGTAACGTTTGCAAAGTCACACAGCAAGTGTGGAACTGAGATTTGAACCCAGAGCCTGCACCCTTAACCACTATGCTATTATTATGTTTTGTCTCTCTCCTAAAATATCATCTGGGTCTACATTGCAAGCCTCTTTGGCAGGGACTGTGTGGTAAACCTCTTTGGGGCCCGTAAGGAACTGAGCTCGGTGACTTTCTTACGGGGTGCTCAGTAAATCATTGTTTTACAGCTTTAGAGGGGAAAAGTGAGAGATGTTTCTTAGAGTTTATCTGGAGGACTACAGGGTGCATGAGCAAAAGCGGAACTCATTTGAGCTACTACCCCCACAAAGAAGCTGTTTGGGGTCTGGTCGTGGTAGATAGGCATTCCTAGGCCCCTGGCTTCCCAACACCATTTGGCCCCCGGAAGCAGCTTGTCATGAGGTTGGGGAGCAGGTTGGTGTTGGGGGGGCCTTGGGGGAAAGGAAAAGGAGAAGACTGCCAGGCAATGAGGAATCAGAATCTCAAAAAGACTCAATTGAAGGGGCTCCAACACTCGTTGAAACGGAGGCTCAGAGGGCTAAGGTAATGTACTCAGGATCAAAGGCAGAGCAGAAACTCAAACCATGTCTCTAGGCACACAGTTCAGAGGTCTTCCCATTATTCCTCAGGAGGAGAAGTTTATGGTCAAGAGTAGGGAAGTATTCCTTCTCAAGCTTTTTTTTTTTTTGTCTGAGACAGAGTCTTGCTCTGTCACCCAGGCTGGAGTGCAGTGGCGTGATCTCCGCTCACTGCAACCTCCGCCTCCCAGGTTCAAGCAATTTTCCTGCCTCAGCCTCCCAAGTAGCTGGGATTATAGGCACCCACCACCACGCCCAGCTAATTTTTGTATTTTTGTAGAGACGGGGTTTCACCATGTTGGTCAGGCTGGTCTTGAACTCCTGACCTCAAGTAATCCGCCAGCCTCGGCCTCTCAAAGTGCTAGGATTATAGGCGTGAGCCACCACCCCTGGCCTCCTTCTCATGCTCTTTAATCACAGTTCAGAGTGTGCTGGAGGCTTTTAGGGGTAGCAAAAGAGCCTCCTTCTCCCTTTCAGTGCCTCCTTAGACCCTCAAAGATAGACTCCCCGCCTCTGGGAAGAAAACAGCTAATGAACTGGACGTAATCTCAGCGCCTGCGTCTGTAAAATGGCTATAATAACACCAATCTCCCAGAGTTGCCGTTAACAGTTGAAACAGAATAGTAAATGCAAGGCATCTAGCACAGCCCCAGACACAAAGAAATCTCACCTGGTCACTCTCACAGAGGTAAGAAGCAAATTAATAATAAAAATGGTCATCACACATATTGTACTCACCATGCAGAAGTTGTGCTGCCTTAAGCTACTGTTCATTGAGCACTTACTGGTCGCCAGTCCCCTTTCTAAGGGCTCCATGCAACTTAACTCCCCTAATTCTATGAGTTGCCAATTATTATTCCCCACTTTACAGATAAGGAAACTGAGGCTCCAAGTGGTTTAAAAAATGAACTTACCCAGATTGTAGTTCGTTGGTAGGTAGGGATAACCTGAAAGTTGGGAAATTTCACCCCAAAGCTCACCATCTGAGTTCCCATTCATCTTCCACCAGCTGAGATGGAACATTATGCTGTGCACAGAAGAGATGCATGCACTGATCTTCAGATAGTTTAAGTCTGAGTTAGAACATTCTGGCAACACCTGATTTCCCTCGGGGGAGAGAGAAGTGAACTGTTATTTCAGACACCTGTTTAGTGTCTACACTTAGCCTTTCAAAGCCTGCATGCAGTGTGAAGTGGGGACGAAAATAAACCCCAAAAAGGACTTTTGATGGCAAAAAGATCAGGAACATTTTCTCGAGTTGGATGTGGAAGGTGGTGGCCCAGGGGGAAGCACAGTTTCAAAGAGGACCTTCTAAAAATACTGCCCATTTACCAAAAAGACACAGACCGCGCCTCTGCCCTGCCCCCACATGGCTCCTCAAAAGGAGAAATTGTCTTGCCACCCACGCCTTCCCTCGCCGGGGTGGTGGGGGGCCAAGAGCAATTCAAAAAGGCTATAGAGTGGGCTGAGGCCTTGGAGATGGGTAGTTTGGTTCAAATCTCAGCCCACTAATCTCTCTGAGACTGTCTCTTCATCTGAAAAACAGGAATACAAATAGCTGATGTGTAAGTTAGACCAAATGGGGTAATGCCTACGAGTCATGTCATTTGGTACCTGGCACTTGCTGGACACTGTGAATTCTAGTTCTATGTCATTGCCACGGATGAAGAGAGGCTGCCATGAGCAGAAACATGCTGAGAGATGGGAGAAGGTGAGCTAGAGGGATACGGTCCCTGCCCTCAGGGAGAGCTGAAGGGCTCTCTCTCCTGCCACGGGATGATCAGGGCCATCTTTTCCCTCC
Source organism: Gorilla gorilla gorilla (assembly GCF_029281585.2). Taxonomy (NCBI): domain Eukaryota; kingdom Metazoa; phylum Chordata; class Mammalia; order Primates; family Hominidae; genus Gorilla; species Gorilla gorilla. The sequence goes on from NC_073242.2 coordinate 14,529,594, forward strand.
ATCCCACTCTGGCAACGTAGGTTGGAGAAACAGTCCAATGCAGGGACCTTTGAAGCACTTCCTAAGCATCTATAGACATAGGAAACTTGGCTCTGGGGATAGAGGAAGGTCCCATGCCAAGATTCAAGTAGATCTTGGTGTGACTGGGAGGCAGCTGTGGCGTTGTGGGGAAACCTAGAGTCTTGGGCCTGAATTTCAGCTTTGACACCCTCTAATGTAATGGACTTCCTTTGACTGTAGGCTTCCCACATAGCTGGCACCCCACACAAAACTCCCCTTGGCCTTCTGATGATCCTGCAGGACAATCTTTTTTGTTTTTTGTTTTTTTTTGAGATGGTATCTCACTTTGTCGCCCAGGCTGGAGTGCAGTGGCGCAGTCTTGGTTCACTGCAGCCTCTGCCTCCCAGGTTCAAGTGATTCTCCTGCCTCAGCCTCCCAAGTAGCTGGGATTACAGAAGCACACCACCATGCCCGGCTAATTTTGTATTTTTAGTAGAGATGGGATTTCACCATGTTGCCCGGGCTGGTCTCAAACTCCTGACCTCAAGTGATCTGCCTGCCTCAGCATCCCAAAGTGGTGGGCTGCAAGGCAGTCTTCATTCTCCAGATCTAATATTGGGAAAACTGATGTTCAGAGAGGTCAAGTGACTTGGCTAAGGCATCACAGCCAGAATTCAGATGCAAGCTCCTAAACCACGTGACCTTGGACAAGCCATTTCACTGAGGCGTGTGAACCTCCTCTAAGCTCAAATGGGCATAACACTCTACCCTGCCTTTTCCCCAGAGCTTTTTGGGAACTCAGATGGTGTGGAGGATTGAGGCAGAAGTCCACTGTGAGCTGCAAATCCTTGATCACCCAAGAGGAAGTGCTTAAGGTGCAGGCTTCGGTCTTAGGGAAGCAGGAAGTGGGGCGCTGAAATGTGTATTGGGGGCTTCTGGGAGGGGGTTTCTTCTTGTCCAGGTTGAGCCAATGATGCAGATCTTAGGCCCTCTGGTGACTTTTTGCCCAGGCAACTTCTCAGTGGTGGTGATGGGGGGCGTGGCCAGACCATCCAAGCTGCCCTGCTGGCTGTGGGGGCCTTTTTTTTTTTTTTTCTGAGACACAGTCTGGCTCTATCACCCAGGCTGGAGTGCAGTGATGCAATCTCAGTTCACTGCAGCCTTGACCTCCCCAGGCTCAAGTGATCCTCCCACCTCAGCCTCCTGAGTAGCTGGTTCTACAGATGCACATCACCATGCCCAGCTAAGTTTTGTGTTATTTGTAGAGATACGGCTTCTCCATGTTGCCCAGGCTGGTCTTAAACTCCTGGACTGAGGTGATCCTCCTGCCTTGGACTCCTAAAGTGCTGGAATTTCTACAGATGTGAGCCACCATGCCCGGCCTATGGGGCCCTTCTTGTTCCTATGAAGTCTGCAGGGTCCCCTTATGCAAAAGAACAGAAAGCTCGGCTTCACAAAGTTTGACCTCGGAAGAAATGGAAGGGAAAGGGTCCCTTTGTCACTCTCACGAACGTAAGAAGCAAACTAATAATGATGGCCATCACACATATTATACTCACCATGTAGAAGCTGTGCTGCCTTAAACTTCTGTTCATTCAGCACTTACTGATTGCCAGTCCCATTGCTAAGGGCTCCGCGTGACTTAACTCCCCTAATCCTTGTGAGTTGCCAATTATTATTCGCATTTTATAGATATGGAAACTGAGGCTCCAAGTGGTTTGAAAAATGAACTTGCCCAGGTTACAGTGTGTTGGTAGGTAGGGGTAGTCTCAAAGTTGGTAAATTTTACCCCAAAGCTCACGATACTTGCCTTCTTTCCCTTCTCAATTTATTTCTCTGACTGTGTGCTTAACCACACAGCAGTGTCATCCAGAGTTTGAAGCAGAGCTCATCAATAAGTGGGAGTGAGCTAAATGTCTCCAGGCTCCTCCCTGCGGTCCCTCCCACCATCCCCCATCTGTGATACCACCTGTGTCTCTATGCTTGGGCCCAGACAGGACAAGGGTGATCATTTCATTGGGAACATTTTGACTGGGGGGAAAGAGCACCAGCCTGGGAGTCTTGGCGGGGGGAGTGGGGGAGAAGGGGCAGGGGCAGCCACCGACAGGCTATGAGGTCTTGTGCAAGTCACATCCTTCCCGGGTTCTCAGTCTTGTCATCTGCAGAGTGAAGGAAAGAGGTCAAGCTTGAAGGTCCCTGGCAGACCCAATGCCCTGTGAGAAAACTGAGTTTGGGTAACTTATTATTTTATAGATAAGGAATTATCTTATAGAAATGTTATAGATATGGAATCATTTTATAGACATGGCTCAAAGTCCAAAGTCACACAACTCATTCATGGAGTTGCTAGGATCAGTCTGGAGCTCTTGTCACGAGATCACACTGCCTCAAAGAGGAGGCAGATTGCTGCAATGTAGGTTCTTAATAAAGAGCATGGGTGGAATGGGAGGCGGGCATCAGGCAGGAGCTGGGGCAAAGGTGTCTTTTCTCACTGCTCTGAGAGAACAGATTTCGTGCCTGTATCCCTGACCAAGGGGCTGGGAGAGGTGGAGCATCTCACCCCCAACCATCTCCCAGCTTTGGCCCTGCTCCAGGAAAAGGGCGGTGGCCCCATCTTTCAGTTCTGCTTCCTCTAGTCATGGTTGGCTGGGATCTCGCTGCAAGCCGGTTATGTTTGGGTTCCTGCAGCCCCCGCTCAACCGTCATGAACAAGTGGCCCCAGCCAGTGCCCCAGCTTGGACTGGAAAGATCATTCTCTGTGACATCCGGGGGTCTGTGCTGAGCCTGTCCACAGGCAGTGAAAGCTGTGGATGCGTGAAAGAAAATGGGTCTCTGGGCCGGGTGTGGTGGCTCACACCTGTAATCCCAGCACTGTGGGAGGCCAAGGCGGGTGGATCACCTGAGGTCGGGAGTTCGAAACCAGCCTGACCAACATGGTGAAACCCCATCTTTACTAAAAATAAAAAAATTAGCCAGGCATGGTGGCGGGTGCCTGTAATGCCAGCTACTTGGGAGGTTGAAGCAGGAGAATTGCTTGAATCCGGGAGGCAGAGGTTGCAGTGAGCCAAGATTGCACCACTGCACTCCAGCCTGGGTGACAGAGTGAGACTCTGTCTCAAAAAAAAAAAAGAAAAAGAAAAAGAAAATGAGTCTCAGGAATGGGGTGGCAAGTTGAGTGTGTGTTTTCTCATGAGCTTACTCTTCAATGTATTCTCTTCTGGGCCCAGAACAGGGCAGTAGGAGGCTCCCTCTGGTCTTCCAGCTTCAGGGCCAGCTCTCCTCTTACCTCCTCCAGGAAGCTCCCACTGTTTCTTTCCAGCCTTCATCTGCATGTCATGTGTGGTGGGTTGAAAGGTGGCCCCCCAAAAGATATGTCCATATCAAATCCCTGGAACCTGTCAGTGTGACTTTATTTGGGAAAAGGGTCTTTGCAGATAGAATTAAGTTAAGGGGCTGGGTGCAGTGGCTCATGCCTGTAATCCCAGCACTTTGGGAAGCTGAGATTGGAGGATCACCTGAGGTCAGGAGTTCAAGACCAGCGTGGCCAACATGGCAAGACCCCGTTTCTACTAAAAATACAAAAATTAGCTGGTCATGGTGGTGAGCACCTGTAATCCCAGCTACTCAGGAGACTGGGGCAGGAGAATCGCTTGAACTGGGAGATGGAGGTTGCAGTGAGCCAATATAGCGCCACTGCACTCCAGCCTGGGCAACAGAGCAAGCCTCTGTCTCAAAAGAAGGGAAAAAAAGAATTAAAGATCTTGAAATGACATCATCCTGGATTATCTAGGTGGGTCCTAAATCCAATGACAAGTGTCTTTATAAGAGAAAGAGACTTGCTACATGAGGAGTAGGTGATGTGGCCACTAAAGCTGAGTTTAGAGTGATGCAGCCACAAGACCACAAGTCAAGGATCACCAGTAGTTCCCAGCAGCTAGAGGAGGCAAGGAAGCATTCTCCCCTCGAGCCTCCAGAGGCAGCGTGGCCCTGCTGACACCTTGGTTTCAACTTCTGGCCTCCAGAACCATGAGAGAATAAAGTGCTGTTGTTCTGAGCTACCTGGATGCTGGTACCTTGTTTCAGCAGCCCTGGGAAATGAATATACCATGGAGACATGGACCTGAACCACGGATCCTGGCAGGGGCCTTAGAGCCACACAGATGAGCCTTCAGCTTGGCTTTCCCCAGCAAGAGCTACATGATCTTGAGGAAGCTGCTTGTCTTCTCTGGGTCTCAAGTTCTTCATCTGCCAATGGAGACAATAATGCTTACTTCCTAGGTTTTAACAGCTTTATTGAGATGTAATTCACATATACAATTTGCCCACTTAAAAAGTACAGTTCATGCCTGTAATCCCAGCACTTTGGGAGGCCAAGGAGACAGGCGGATCACTTGAGGTCAGGAGTTTGAGAACAGCCTGGCCAAAATGGTGAAACACTGTCTCTACTAAAAATGCAAAAATTAGCTGGGTGTGGTGGTGGGCACCTGTAATCCCAGCTGCTCAGGAGGCTGAGGCAGAAGAATGGCTTGAACCTGGGAGGCAGAGGTTGCAGTGAGCCAAGATTGCACCCCTGCACTCCAGCCTGGGTGACAGAGACTCCGTCTTAAAAAAAAAAAAAAAAAGTACAGTTCAGTGTTCTTTTGGGAATACTCAGAGAGTTGTGTGACCATCTCCCATCCCCACAGTCAATTTTAGCACATTTCATCACCCCCTAAAGAAACTCCAGACCCATCAGCAGTTGTTCCCCATTTCCTTCCAAAATCCCTCTCCGCCAAGCCCTAGGCAACCACTAATATACTTTCTTTCTTAAAAAAAATTAATAGAGATAGGCTTTTGCTATGTTGCCCAGGCTGGTCTTGAACACCTGTGCTCAAGCGATTCTCCTGTCTTAGCCCCCCAAAGTGCTGGGATTTCAGGCATGAACCACCATGCCCCGCCCCTTCTACTTTATGTCTCCATGGATTTGCCTGTTTTGGTCATTTCAAATAAATAGATTCATACAATATGTGACCCTTTGTGTCCGGCTTCTTCACTTAGCATTTTTTTTAAGGTTCATCCATGTTCCAGCATGTATCAGTGCTTTCTCCCTTTAATGGTGGAATACTTTATTGTATAGATAAGCAACATTTTGTTTATCCATTTATTTTTTGGTGGATATTTGGGCTGTTTTTATATTTTGGCTATTTTGAATTATCCTTCTGTGAACATTCGTGTATAGGTTTTTGTGTGGATATATCTGGTTTTTCTTGTTTTCTTTTGTTTTATTAATACATAATATGATACATATTTATGGGGTACATGTGAATATTTATTACATGCATAGAAGGTATAATGATCATGTCAGGATATTTGAGGTATCCACATCTGGGATTGTTTAAAGATTAAATGAAATAGTGTTAAAAGTATTTAATATGCCCTTCAACAAATGATGAGGAAATCTTAGAATCTGCTCAGACTCCTTCAGTTTACATATTAGGAAACTGAGGCACAGAAAGGAGCAGAGACTTGCTCAAGTCCACCCAAAGCAGTAGAGCATTGTGGTTAAATGCAGGGCTTCAGTCAGACTGTCTGGGTTCAAATCCTGGTTCCACTTGGACATGGGTTTCCTTACATAAATCACTTCACCTCTCTGAGCCTCGGTTTTCTCATATGCAAAGTGAGGATAATAATAATGCCTTCCTTACATGGTTGCTGATATGAGTATTAAATGTGCCAGCTCATGTGCCTGGCATACAGGAGGTGCTTTATAAATCTTAGCTGTTACCACTCACGGCATTGCCAAATGTGGGACGGGTCTCCTGACTCTCTGGTGTGAGATTGATGGAATCCACACTTTCCAGTTCCCTTTTCTACCTCCTGGGTATCTTCTCATATGGTTGTAAGTTCCTTGGAGGAAGGGAATGTGGCTTCCTCTCTCCACCACCCTGAGCATATAAGAGGTGCTGAATGAGCGCTTTTATTCACTCCTCTCATCCCCAGCCCTCACCAGCTGGGAGTTGTTGTAGGTGTCAATTTTCTGCCTCTTTCCAACACCCTGTGAGGTGACTGAGCATTGTCTTCCCTCCCAGGCAGCTCACAGTGTGCCACCATGGAGTTGGGGCCCCTAGAAGGTGGCTACCTGGAGCTTCTTAACAGCGATGCTGACCCCCTGTGCCTCTACCACTTCTATGACCAGATGGACCTGGCTGGAGAAGAAGAGATTGAGCTCTACTCAGGTGGGCCCTCCTCCCTCTGGTCTCTTCCGGTATCCCCCACCCCTCAGCTTGCTGTAGAGACGGCAATCAGGGGAAATTCTGGTCCCTGTGCTCCCGTCAGCACCACGGACAGCTCCCACGTCTGTGGGACGCTCTCTGCAGATGGGGATGATCTCCCAGCCCTGCCCCGCCTCTCCCTCGTTCCCCACCAGCCCTCTTTCCAGAAATTTCCTTCTTCATCCAAGGGACTTTTCCTCCCAGAACCCGACACAGACACCATCAACTGTGACCAGTTCAGCAGGCTGTTGTGTGACATGGAAGGTGATGAAGAGACCAGGGAGGCTTATGCCAATATCGGTGAGGAAGCACCTGAGCCCAGAAAAGGACAATCAAGGGCAAGAGTTCTTTGCTGCCACTTGTCAATATCACCCATTCATCATGAGCCACGTCAGGCCCCTCCCACAGAAATCATTGCAAGGGGGATGCGGAGCAATGGCTGGAGGAACGGAGACTCCAGGGAAGAGAGGGGAGATGGAGGCCAGTGGGGGAAATAGGCCCCTTCACTAATGACCACCAAGAAAACAAAATCTCATGTTTACATCCTCCACCTCCATTTCTATACACATTTCTGCTTCTTGCTGTTCTGTCCATCCTTTCTACAAAGCCCATACCATACACCTCTTTCCCTTTTCCTCCCAGCTCCTTAGCCAAGCTACTCTAGTATTTGTAATAACTAGCATTTACTGGATACTCATAGTATGCTCATTGCTGTCCATACATTATCATCTGGAATCCTTACAACAACAAAGGAAATACATATTATTAGTTTCTGTCTTTTACAAATGAGGAAATTGAGGTTTAGAGAGGTGAAACGACCTACCCAAGTTTGCATTAGAGATAGTAATGTGCAGATCTGAAATTCTAACCTAGGTCTTTCTCATTTCAAAGTCTCCATTTTTAAACCACAAAAAAAGAAAGTGTCTGGGGTTGGAAGATTTGCTAAGGCTTAAGCAGAGAAGCTAATTTGTAGCCTTAAGAAGAGCTACAGCTTTCAGACAAGGGCAGGACTCTTGGGGAGAGGTGGTGGTGGTGTTGCTGCTAGTGGTTTGTTTTTTGGGGGAGAGACGTGGGATAGAGAATCCCTTCTCACCAGCATCACCACCACCTCATACAGAGCCTATGTTGAAATAGAAAAAAGTGGCCTTTTTCTGGAGGATGCAGCCCCTACCAGGAAGTAACTGCTTGGCTAGCAAAGTGCAAGCCGGAGTCCTGCCCCCATTTTCCTTGTTGGCTTGGGCACCTGTGTGCAGTGAACAACCCGCAAAACTCTTCTTAGTGGTCTTTTTCCTGGCAACCTAGGAACAGCAGCATTCACCAGTTCGGTGCTTGATCCAAATGTGGCCAGTTTTTCCCCAGAGCACAGTTTATTGAAAATCATACCAAGGAAGAAAATGGAGGGGACTAGTAATTGTTCATGTTTCAGAAATTACAGAACTGAGAGATTGACTGCTTCCTTCCCTTCCTGGGGATTTACATGGGGGAAGCAGAAGTGATTGGGGCTGAGGACATTCACATTTCCTCACAACTGGAGGCAGTCATTAAGGATTTGGGCATGTCATAGGATTTGGGTGTTTTTCCCCCCCTTAGTGGCATCTCCACAGGCAGTGAAAGCTGTCTAAGCAAATAGGTGAGGCAGTGCATTAGTCCATTTTTTGTTGCTTAAAACAACATACCTGACACTGAGTAATTTATAAAGAAAAAAATTATTTCTTACAGTTATGGAGGCTGAGAAGTCCAAGGTTAAGGGCTGCATCTGGTGAGGGCCTTCTTACTGGTGAGGACTCTCTGCAGAGTCCCAAGGCAGTGCGGGGCATCACGAGGCAAGAGGTTTCGGTGTGATACTCTCTCTTCCTCTTCTCATAAAACCACTAGTCTTACTCCCATGACAACCCATTAATTTATTAACCTGTTTATCCACTAATCCATGAACGGATTAACCCATTCATCAAGGAAAAGCCCCAGTCACCTCTTAAAGGCCCCACCTCTCAATACTGCCACATAGGGGATTACATTTATACATGAGTTTTGGAGAAGACAAACATTCACGTCATAACAGGCAGCTTCACCCAAGTCTGCTCCTCAAGGCTGTGGGTTTTCTCTCTGCTTCTGGAAGGTGAAGCCCAGGCCTGGGCAAGTATTCTTTTGCAGCATCCTGAAATATGACCTTAGCTTCTAAATGTGTAAAATGGAGATAATAATCACACCTACCGTCATGGGATGGTTGTAAGACTGAATAAGTTACAATGTGTAAAGCATTTAAAAAAGGAATTTGCACAGAGTAAGCATTCAGTAGATGTTAGGTACTACCCCACAACCACCATTATCATTATTACCACCATCATTATTATCATCTTCATTTTCATCACCTTCATTATGGCCATCATTCCATTCCTCAGCTCAGAAGCCTTCTATGGCTCCCCATTGCTTATAAAATCAAGTCCTAACTTTCCCCAGCATGAAACTTCTACCACCATCACCTATCTCTCAGGGTTTCCTAAACATACTCTGAACATCTTTCCTCACTCTGCCACTGTGACCCAGAAAACTATCTGTTCTCCTTCTCCCAGACTCTGCCTCATCTTTCAAGGCTTGGTTCCAGGATCCCTTCCTCCAGGAAGCCTTCCCTGATTACCCTATTCCACTATACACTTTTTTTCTCGGACCTCATGTCATGGTGCCTATATTCCAAGGGCTCTGAGCCATGTACCCCTTTATATAGTTACCACTATTTGTTGAGTGCCTACTGTATACCAGCTACTGTGTTGGATGCTCTAGATGTAGAACCTCTAATTATCACCATCGATTCCTGGGTAGTAGGCATTATTTATTCATCTTACACAGATGAGAAAATGGAGGCCCAGAGTGGTTAAGTAACTAGCCCAAGATTGCACAGCTAGTAGGGCTAGTGGAAAGTAGAGGTGGAATTTGAACTCAAATCCTGCAGTAACTCTACCATTCTGCCTTGCTCTTCTTTGTAGCAGTAGATAAGTTTTCATGGATACATACCTCACCCTTTTGATTAGATTAAGGGCCCCTGGAGTGTCAGTGTTCATTCATTCGTTTGATCATTCATTCATTCAACAAACATTTCTTGAGTCCCCACTGTGTGCCAGGCCCAGAGGGTCCCCAGCCCAAGGCCTGGCACACAGTAGGCCTTCGGTTAGACCTTGTTGATTGACTGCGCTTTTCCTTGTCTGGGCAGCGGAACTGGACCAGTATGTCTTCCAGGACTCCCAGCTGGAGGGCCTGAGCAAAGACATTTTCAGTAAGTTTGTGGTGGGTGGGGAGGTCTTGGCTCAGCCTGCATTTCCTGCCTTGTTCCCTGGGGGGTGCCCTAATACCTGATGACCATTCATTGATGGACAGTCAGACCCCTCTCCCCAAGGTGGGGACAATAGAGACTGACCTTGGGCTTTCATTGATTGTGTGAGTTGGTCTCTGGTTTTTCTCAAAGTAGAGCACATAGGACCAGATGAAGTGATCGGTGAGAGTATGGAGATGCCAGCAGAAGTTGGGCAGAAAAGTCAGAAAAGACGTGAGTGAGCCCCTCCCTGATCCAACCTAGCCTTGCTTGAGACCTGGCCTTTCCTTGACTCCAAAGCCTGCTGTGGGTCCAACTTGCTTCCCTCGCTAAGTCCTGTCTGGTTGGGAAGCCCTTTAAAAGCCAACAGGAGCCTTAAAATGTACATCTGATTATTTCATGGCCCTGATAACCCTCCAATGGCTACAAAATACATGCCACAAGGCCTGTATGGCCCTTCCTCCGTCTCCAAACCCACTATGAGACACCACACTTCAGCCACCACCAGCTTCTCCACTCCTGTAACCCATGTGCCCTTTCAAGCCTCGGGGCCTTTGCAGTTGCTGTAGTCTCTATCTGGAATGCCCTTCCCCCAGTTCTTCCTATGGCTGACTCCTTTGAATCTTTCTGGTCTTGGCTAAACTGTCACCTCTTCCTGGAACCCTTCTCTGACCATCCTTCCATGTAGATTAGCTCAGTTATTCTCACCTTGTGTGTCTTTTTCCTTTCAGTTTAGCACTCATTACCATCTGGACATATTTTACGCCTTGCTCTCCTACTGTGAGGACAGGGACCTTGTCTTTCTTGCTCGTGACTGTTTCCCCAGCATCTAGTGCAGTGCCTGGTATGCAGTAGCACCTCAATAGATATCTGTTGAATGAAAACATCTGTAAAATGGGTGTAACAGTTAACTGAGTACTTATTATGGGTCTGACCATGTGTAAGCCCTGTATCTATTTATTCAGTTCTTAAACAGGTGAATCGCACACAGGGTATGAGATTTTAAAAGTGCAAAGAATATTCAGTGAAGGCTGGGCGCAGTGGCTCACACCTGTAATCCCAGCAGTTTGGGAGGCCAAGGGGGACGGATCACTTGAGGTCAGGAGTTTGATAGCTGCCTGGCCAACATGGTGAAACCGCATCTCTACTAAAAAATACAAAAATTAGCCGGGTGTGGTGGTGCACGCCTGTAATCCCAGCTACTCGGGAGGCTGAGGCAGGAGAATCGCTTGAACCCAGGAGGTGGAGGTTGCAGTGAGCTAAGATCACGCCACTGCACTCCAGCCTGGGTGGCAGAGTAAGACTCTGTCTCAAACAACAACAACCAAAAGAATATTCAGTGAAAAAAAAGATCTCCCTCCCACTCCTGTTGTGTAGTCCCTCAGTTTTGCTCCTATCTTAGTCAACCTATGTGACCAGCTTCCTTTTTGCCTTGTCAGAAATAAAGCGAGCTCCTGTATTTGCTTTAATTTTCCATGCAAATGACCACATTTTATTTACACTATTCTGCACTTTGCTTTCTTCATTTACTTCATTACTCCCTGTCTGGGAGGTCACATTCCATATTATTGAGGGAGAGGACATGGTCCTATCTTCAGCAGCTTCTTTATTGTCTTTCTTTTCTTGTTTTTCTTCTTTATGTTTTCATTTGATAAATATTTCCCCCCAAGATTTTATTGTGAAAGTTTTCGGCCAGGCGTGGTGGCTCACATCTGTAATCCCAGCACTTTGGGAGGCCAAGCATGGCAGATCACCTGAGGTCAAGAGTTTGAGACCAGCCTGGCCAACATGGTGAAACCCCATCTCTACTAAAAATACAAAAATTAGCCAGGCATGGTGGCAAACACCTGTAATTCCAGCTACCAGGGAGGCTAGGGCGGGAGAATCGCTTGAACCTAAGAAGCAGAGGTTGCAGTGAGCCAAGATTGCGCCAGTGCACTCCAGCCTGGGCAACAGAGCTAGACTCTGTTTCAAAAAAAAAAAAAAAAATGTTTTCAAGATACAATAAAGGTGAAAGAATGGTACTATGAAGGTCCATATACCCACCATGTACCATTTTGATTCTACAATTAATGTTGGGTTTTATTCATCTTATCACATCTCTATTCATCTGTCCATCCCTCTATCCATCCACTCACCCATTCATTATATTTTTGGTACATTTCAATGTACATTTCAAATGTAAATTGCAGATTTACACTTCCCCTTGTGTACTTCAGCATCCTTTCTTTTAAGGCCATGCGGTGTTTCGTTGGGTAGATGAACCATAATTTGTTTAAGCAGTCTCTTGCTAAGGGACACGTGGGTTTTTAATCTGTTGCTGTGAGTGCTTGATACTCACTCACTGATTTCTGGCATACTCCTGCAATGTAGGAACCACCACCCCCATTTCATAGATGTGAGATCAAAGGTTCAGAGAAGCTGCATTGCAAAGGCACACAGCTAGGAAGCGGTTCAAAAGCAGGTTCCTTTGTTTTGTTTTGTTTTGTTTTTTGGCTCAAACCCGTGTTGTGTCCCCATTTGTGACTTGGTCTCTTCTGGTGCTACACTGCCTGGTATGGTTTGAGATGGGGTTTGGGTTCAAGCCAAGGAGCTGGGGTTGGAATGGTTAGAGGAAGGGGAGGAAAATGGACCCCCAAGACCACTTCCCAGCCTTGAAGTTAAGGCCATATAGCCTGCTAGAGTCCTGAGCCCCTTCTGGCTTGGGACATCCTCTCCCTGGGGCAGCTGATCACATGTTTTCTCTGCAGCCTTCCCAGAGGAGCTTCCGGCAGACCTGAAGCACTGGAAGCCAGGTGTGCAGGGCAGGTGGGCTGGGGTTGGGAAGGGTGGATGCCTTGGGGAGGGGATGGAAGAGATTGAACTCCTGGCCCAAGTCTGATGGGGACGGTGCATGGTGCAGCCCCTGCCCTTCTTTGGGTAGAGCCTGAGAGCTTGGGGCCCCTTAGAGTCCTCTAAGGGGTCACGACTGTTTGTGGAAGGTGGTAGGGGCTTGGAGCTAACAGATTGTTCATAGGTTCTATTCTGCCCCAGCTCTCCGTGTGGAGGCCCTAGGGTCCTGCTCAGCATAGCTCTCAGAGCCAAGTCACAAGGAGAGGACTGGGGGACTGCCTGGCACAGGGCAGTTGCTGATCAACAGAGCTGCAGCCAGGGCTGAGAAGATGACAAGCATTTCCTCTGTCAGGAGAGACATCCATGCCACTCCAGGGCCCTCCCCATCCCAGGAAGGCCCCTCCAAGCACCCAGCCTCTAACACAGCCCACTTCCTCACAGGTGAGCCCCCCACTGTGGTGACTGGAAGTCTCCTAGTGGGACCAGTGAGCGACTGCTCCACCCTGCCCTGCCTGCCACTGCCTGCGCTGTTCAACCAGGAGCCAGCCTCCGGCCAGATGCGCCTGGAGAAAACCGACCAGATTCCCAGTATGTTAGGGGGCTTGGAGAGGGTGGGCTTTCTCCCTCTTGGGAGGTGGATAAGGAGTTGACACTAAGGCAGGGACTGTCAGGAACTGGACCTCACCTCTCCCCAACCCTATCAGTGTCACTCACCTCTGCCCCAGCCAGTTTTATCCTTGGGGCCCCCGTCAGCTCAATCCCTGGCAGAGAACATGCCTCAGAAGGAAACACATCCGTGCGAGCATCAGGAGGGAATCTCCACCAATTAGAGCATTCACCTGCCAGCCTTATTCATTCATCAGCTCTTCATGGAGCCCCTTCTCTGTGCCAACTGCTCTGCTAGGTGCTAAGAATTCCATCAGGGCAGGACAGAAACAGCTACTGCTGTTACGGAAATTAGGGCCCTTTAGGGGGGTCAGACATTAATCAAATAAGCAAAAGCAGAATCGCAAACACAGGTGCTATGCAAGATCCCACCTCACTGCCTTTGTCTCTTGCAGTGCCTTCCTCCAGTTCCGCGTTGAGCTGCCTGAATTTCCCTGAGGGACCCATCCAGTTTGTCCCCACCATCTCCACTCTGCCCCATGGGCTCTGGCAAATCTCTGAGGCTGGAACAGGGGTCTCCACTATATTCATCTACCATGGTGAGTGCAGGGCCTGGCTCTCCGACCACCTCTCCCTCCTACCTGACTACTCCTTGACCTCATCCTCCCCATACTCCATGCACTTGGCAGTGGTGCCCTAGCACCTTCTCATGATCCTCCCTCCCCAGCACAACTTTCTCTGTCCCTATTTCCCAAAAATCAAAGCAGAGGAGCAGAGATTCCTGAGGCGGTCTGGGTGCATGACCAAGAGTGGTTGTGTGGCCTTCCATATGTTGCTTTCCCCTTCTGACCCTTAGTTTTTCCTTATTTTTTTTAATGTTTTTGTTTTTAAATTGCAACATCAATACATGCTCATTAATAAGCTAATGATAAGTGATGTTTACTAGAATTCACTGTCTCTCTCACTCTTTTAGTATACTGATGTGAATAGTTTGGTGTGCATCCCTGCATAGCTTTCTCTGATTTGTCTTGTTTCCTAATCAGTAAAATGGTCCCTACTGACCCACCACACTGAGGGGTTGTGACTTGTCTCAGGAAAGGTGTGTTTGGGCTGTCAGGGATGAGACCAGGAGGATGCTTCCACTCAAGTCCAGAGCATCCATTCATGGTTGCATGACAGTTTCAGTATAACGCACTGGTATCTCAGAAGCAGAGAAGCAGTTCCTGATATCTAGGAAAATGAGCACTGACCACACAGCAGGAAGAGTGCAATAGCAGTACGTGCCCTAAGCTCCTTATGAGCTAATTGCACCCATTTCACAGATTGGAAAAGCAAGGTTCCAGGAGCTAGATGTAACTCCAGAGCTCTTTCTTCAGCTCTGTCCTGAAATATCTTCCTTTGGAAGTTCTACTCTCTTCTCTCCAGACTTCCTGAGCTCCACAGCCCAGTTTGGAGTAGGGGTGACCCAAGTGCGTTTCTGGAATCAATACCTGGTTATTCTCACACCCCTCTCCACCCCCAATGTAGGTGAGGTGCCCCAGGCCAGCCAAGTACCCCCTCCCAGTGGATTCACTGTCCATGGCCTCCCAACATCTCCAGACCGGCCAGGCTCCACCAGCCCCTTCGCTCCATCAGCCACTGACCTGCCCAGCATGCCTGAACCTGCCCTGACCTCCCGAGCAAACATGACAGGTAAGGACCCTTAGGGCCTGTGAGAGGTACTAGAAGCAGGATCGAGGCCCTGGGGAAGGAATTGTCTCAAATAAGATCCACAAGCAAAGCTGCCTGTAGGGACAACCGGTCATGTTTAGGGGTCAGTCGGGACAGGGAGGGTCTCCAGGGAGTGGAAGCATGGTTGTGGGGGAATGGACAGCTAGAGAATCCACATCCCATCCAAATACAGCCATCAGCCTTCAGCTGCTTGTTACCCAGCAGAAAAGCCAGACAATGTGGTCAGATCTTTTGAAGTTGAAAACCCTGATTTTTACATAGATATTGTGATTTTTTAATTTTTATTTTATTATTTATTTATTGTTGAGATGGAGTCTCACTCTGTTGCCCAGGCTAGAGTGCAGTGGTGCGATCTCAGCTCACTGCAACCTCCGCCCTACAGGTTCAAGTGATTCTCCTGCCTCAGCCTCCGGAGCAGCTGGAATTACAGGTGTGCACCATCACACCCAGCCAATTTTTGTGATTTCAATAGAGACAAGTTTAACCATGTTGGCCAGGCTGGTCTCGAACTCTGATCTCAAGTGATCCACCTGCCTCGACCTCCCAAAGTGCTGGGATTACAGGCGTGAGCCACTGCACCCAGCCTGATATTGTGATTTTCTTTTTTAAACATGAGTGAAATTTTTAAAAGTACAGTTGGCCAAAGAAAGACATATTTGAGTTAGATACAGCCTCAGGCCGCTATCTTATAACCTCCGTCTTCGGAAACTCAGCCCATGAAGGCAGTAAGGACTAAGTGGCCCAGAGGGAGGGGGGTCCCCAGGGGTAACCCTCACCCTAAATCTGGCACCTGCTTCTCCATCTCCAGAGCACAAGACGTCCCCCACCCAATGCCAGACAGCTGGAGAGGTCTCCAACAAGCTTCCAAAATGGCCTGGTGAGTGGTGCGGGATCTCTCTGCCCTGGGTGCTGGAGATGGAAGCCCATATCTGCCTTCACATTGCTCATTCACTTGACACTTATTCAATCCCTTCTTTGTTGGCTCACACACTCATTTATTTATTCATTCATTCATTCATTCACTTATTTGATTATGCCATCATTTCACCATTCACTCCACCACTCCCTCAAATAATATTTATTGCCCTTCAATAAGCCTGCACTGGGTGTTAACATTTCATTTTCAGGCTGAGAGAATGAATGAGGGGCAAGCGAATGATGAAGTGAGTGAGTGGATGAAGTGAGAAGTTGATGAGGATGGGAGCAATGGAAAGTGGGAATAAACCAGTGAATAAGAGAATCACTAAATTACTAAATGCTTACTCTCACATACTGGTCTAAGCATGTTAGGTATGTTAAATCATTAACGTCTCACACAATCCCAATATTATCCCCAATTTCCAGATGAGGCTACTGAGGCATGGTGGGATGTATAGCATGCTCAGAATTGCTCCAACAAGTGGTAGAACCGGGATTTGAACCCAGACACGTGGGCTCCACTGTCTTAACTCCTAACACTCCCTCCCATGACCTCCCCATGGTGAGTGAGTAGTGATCAAGCGAAGAAAAAGCTTAGTGAGTAAATGAAGGAATGAGAAAAGATGGCCATGCATGGTGCCTTACGCCTGTAATCCCAGCACTTTGGGAGGCCAAGGCGGGTGGATCACCTGAGGTCAGGAGTTCGAGACCAGCCTGGCCAACATAGTGAAACCCCGTCTCCATCAAAAATACAAAAATTAGCCGGACGTGGTAGTGGGTGCCTGTAATCCCAGCTACTTGGCAGGCCGAGGCAGGAGAATCGCCTAAACCCAGGAGGTGGAGGTTGCCGTGAGCTGAGATTGCGCCAGTGCACTCCAGCCTGGGGGACAGGGCAGGATCCATCTCAAAAAAAAAAAGAGAGAAAAGGTCTAGAAGGAGTGGACACTTAAACAAGAGAGAGGATGAGTGAAGGAATGGGTGTGGAAATGAGTGAACTAATGAATGAGTAGGTGACTGAATGAAGCAGTTGATGAAGACTGTATGGGGGCCAGATGTGGTGGCTCACACCTGTAATCCCAGCACTTTGGGAGGCCAAGGCAGAAGGATTGCTTGAGCCCAGGAGCTCAAGACCAGCCTGGGCAAAATAGTGAGAACTTATCTCCACAAAAAAACAAAAAAGAAAAATTAGCCAGGCATGGCAGTGGGTGCCTGTAGTCCCAGCTACACAGGAGGCTGAGGTGGGAGGATTGCTTGAGCCTGTGAGGTTGAGGCTGTGGTGGGCCATGATTGTGCCATTGCACTCCAGCCTGGACAACATAGTGAGACCCCATCTCTACAAAAAAATCAAAAAATTATCTGGGCATGGTGTCACATGTCTGTGGTCCCAGCTACTTGGGAGGTGGAGTCAGGAGGATCGCATGAGCCCAGGAGGTTGAGGTTGCAGCGAGCTGTGATCACACCACTGCATTCCAGCCTGGGCAAAAAAGCCAGACCCTGTCTCAAAACAAAACAAAACAAACAAAATAAAAACTGTGTGGGGAACAGATGTAAATGATGGTGGCAGTGCTGGCCTTGTGGTGGCTGGCCCTGGCCCTGCCTCTCGCATACCCCCATCCTGACACGCCCCTGGCCTTTGCAGAGCCGGTGGAGCAGTTCTACCGCTCACTGCAGGACACGTATGGTGCCGAGCCCGCAGGCCCTGATGGCATCCTAGTGGAGGTGGATCTGGTGCGGGCCAGGCTGGAGAGGAGCAGCAGCAAGAGCCTGGAGCGGGAACTGGCCACCCCGGACTGGGCAGAACGGCAGCTGGCCCAAGGAGGCCTGGCTGAGGTGCTGTTGGCTGCCAAGGAGCACCGGCGGCCGCGTGAGACACGAGTGATTGCTGTGCTGGGCAAAGCTGGTCAGGGCAAGAGCTATTGGGCTGGGGCAGTGAGCCGGGCCTGGGCTTGTGGCCGGCTTCCCCAGTACGACTTTGTCTTCTCTGTCCCCTGCCATTGCTTGAACCGTCCGGGGGATGCCTATGGCCTGCAGGATCTGCTCTTCTCCCTGGGCCCACAGCCACTCGTGGCGGCCGATGAGGTTTTCAGCCACATCTTGAAGAGACCTGACCGTGTTCTGCTCATCCTAGACGCCTTCGAGGAGCTGGAAGCGCAAGATGGCTTCCTGCACAGCACGTGCGGACCGGCACCGGCGGAGCCCTGCTCCCTCCGGGGGCTGCTGGCCGGCCTTTTCCAGAAGAAGCTGCTCCGAGGTTGCACCCTCCTCCTCACAGCCCGGCCCCGGGGCCGCCTGGTCCAGAGCCTGAGCAAGGCCGACGCCCTATTTGAGCTGTCCGGCTTCTCCATGGAGCAGGCCCAGGCCTACGTGATGCACTACTTTGAGAGCTCAGGGATGACAGAGCACCAAGACAGAGCCCTGACCCTCCTCCGGGACCGGCCACTTCTTCTCAGTCACAGCCACAGCCCTACTTTGTGCCGGGCAGTGTGCCAGCTCTCAGAGGTCCTGCTGGAGCTTGGGGAGGACGCCAAGCTGCCCTCCACGCTCACGGGACTCTATGTCGGCCTGCTGGGCCGTGCAGCCCTCAACAGCCCCCCCGGGGCCCTGGCAGAGCTGGCCAAGCTGGCCTGGGAGCTGGGCCGCAGACATCAAAGTACCCTACAGGAGGACCAGTTCCCATCCGCAGACGTGAGGACCTGGGCGATGGCCAAAGGCTTAGTTCAACACCCACCGGGGGCCGCAGAGTCCGAGCTGGCCTTCCCCAGCTTCCTCCTGCAATGCTTCCTGGGGGCCCTGTGGCTGGCTCTGAGTGGCGAAATCAAGGACAAGGAGCTCCCGCAGTACCTAGCATTGACCCCAAGGAAGAAGAGGCCCTATGACAACTGGCTGGAGGGCGTGCCACGCTTTCTGGCTGGGCTGATCTTCCAGCCTCGCGCCCGCTGCCTGGGAGCCCTAGTCGGGCCATCGGCGGCTGCCTTGGCGGACAGGAAGCAGAAGGTGCTTGCGAGGTACCTGAAGCGGCTGCAGCCGGGGACGCTGCGGGCGCGGCAGCTGCTGGAGCTGCTGCACTGCGCCCACGAGGCCGAGGAGGCTGGAATTTGGCAGCACGTGGTACAGGAGCTCCCAGACCGCCTCTCTTTTCTGGGCACCCGTCTCATGCCTCCTGATGCACATGTACTGGGCAAGGCCTTGGAGGCGGCGGGCCAAGACTTCTCCCTGGACCTCCGCAGCACTGGCATTTGCCCCTCTGGATTGGGGAGCCTCGTGGGACTCAGCTGTGTCACCCGTTTCAGGTGGGGCGAGGGGCTTGGGGAAGAGGCATCCTTGTGTTGGGCATTAACTGCGGTCTTGGTGCCAAGCCCAGTGCTCTGTGGGGTCTCTTTTAGTATGCAGAGCAGCCGGGTGGGGCAGAATGGATTCTCTCCATTTTTAAGATGAGGATGTTGAGGCTCAGAGAGGGGCAGCCACTTGCCACACAGCAAGTGAGAGGCAATGGCATTCTCCCAATCAATATTTGAAGGCCCGTCATGTGCCAGTCACTGGGGTATGTCTAGAATCTGAGACTGACCTGGGCTCAAATTTGTTTTATTCTTTCCACCCCCTGAGCAAGCCACCGTTTTCTTATGCTAAGAGCAAAGCCATGGCCTCCCCTTGGACTCTCTGTCTCCATTCTCTCCTCTTCCACTCCATTTTGTATTCAGCAACCAGACCAATCTTCTCAGACCTTGAATCTAATTGTATCGCATCCCTGCTTACAATCCTTCAGGGACACTCCACCAGTGTCAGAATGAAGGCTAAATTCCTTAATTTGGTTTCATTAAGTCGGTCTGCAATCTGCTTGAGCATTTCAGCTTAATCTCCAGAGGATTGCTTCCATATTTCCCCCTAAACATACTTTACCCAAGCTGTAAGGTCCTACATAATTGTGCCAATAATTTAGCAGTGAGCTTCCTGGTAGCCGAAGCAAAAAGGGAAAGAAAACCACTGTGCGAGTTGTGAGAAAGTAGGAATCAATAAAGGCTGGAGTGGTCATGGAAGGCTTTCTGGGAAAGGTAGAGGTTGAGCTAAGGAAAGAAAGTATTTTAATAGGTAGGAGGACCCTTCATGGAGCTGCCCTTCCATTAAGGTCTAGCCTGGTCACCGTGCCTGGGTCTGAGGCCCTCCCTCCACAGGGCTGCCTTGAGCGACACAGTGGCGCTGTGGGAGTCCCTGCGGCATCATGGGGAGACCAAGCTACTTCAGGCAGCAGAGGAGAAGTTCACCATCGAGCCTTTCAAAGCCAAGTCCCTGAAGGATGTGGAAGACCTGGGAAAGCTTGTGCAGACTCAGAGGTGAGGGGAGAGGCGGATGGGAGGTGGTTCACGCCATGCAGGTTGAGGACATGTAGGACCCATTCTCAAGTTTGTCAAGGGCATTTCCAGTGCCCCCTGTCCTCTGGGACACCCCATGCCCTCTTTCTGGGCAATGGCTAACCAGAGTCTCTCACTGCACTCGCTGCCCAGGCGGAGCCTCCAGAATTGAAAACTTTGCTGCATTCAAAACCTGCCATCATGTGCCCAAGTCTTAGCTAAAGCCATAGAGAACCTCTCCCCTTCTAGGAGTTAACAAGGATGCCTTGTGCACCTAGTAACAGAAGTGACACCTACTGCCACCCTTTGAGGCATTTAGGACAACTGTTGTCCCAAATTTATAGATGGCACAGCTGAGGTCCAGAAGGCAGACAAAACTTGATTACAGAACAAGTTAACCATCTTTCATTCATTGCTTCATCACACATTGTTTGAGCACCCCTTAAGTGCTGTCTGGGATAGGTATTGGTAAATGCCTAATCTGAGGCTCATGTCCATGAAAGATACAGTCCTGAGATCTTTTATTTTTATTTTTATTATTTCTTAAAGACAGGGTCTCGCTGTGTCTACCAGGCTAGAATACAGTAGTGCGATCATAGCTTACTGTAGCTTCGGAACTCCTGAGCTCAAGCGATCCTCCTGCCTCAGCCTCCCAAGTAGCTGGGATTATAGGTGCACGTCATCACACCGGATGATTTTTTAAGTTTTTGTAGACACAGGGATCTTGCTATGTTGCCCAGGCTGGTCTTGAACTCCTGGCCTCAAGCAATCCTCCTGCCTCAGCCTCCCAAAGTGCTGGGACTACAGTCACGAGGCACCGCACCCAGACAGATCTTTTTTTTTTAAGAGGGGGACAACAATTGCCCCAAGGAAAGCAATCCCCCTGGGGAATTTGGGGCACTGGGGCAGCCATCATGGGACCCATGGGTAAGGGCTCAGTGACAGCAGTGCCTGCTCCCCCTAACATTGCCTGTTCTCTCCAGGACGAGAAGTTCCTCGGAAGACACAGCTGGGGAGCTCCCTGCTGTTCGGGACCTAAAGAAACTGGAGTTTGCGTAAGCAAAGGGGTGGATTGTCTTGTGGGTCTGCGCAAGGTTTACCCTGCAGCATTAGCTGGGCTTGTACCACCTGAATGGAGATGGATCTCCAGAATCATTCTTACCCTCTTGCCCACCACTTTGGAAATAGCTTCCAGCAGCTGGGAAGTGACCAGTGTGAGCAAATGCTGGAGGTTCTCAGGTTTGAAGCTGATGGACCCGTTTGCTGGTTAACATGGTCATTCCCATCACTCATTCAACAGACGTATTGAGCACTTGAATGACTGAGGCTGCTGTCCTCATGAGCTGACAGTCTAATCAACTCCCCTCTGGAGGAGGTCAGGGGGACTTCCTGGAGGAGGTGATATCTGCATTGAAGCTTCAGTGAGGATAAGGAATGAGCTGAGTGGGGAGAGGGGAGTAAGAAAGGCTTTCCAGGAATTGTAATTTGGCCAGGGATCAGAAAAAGCCCAATGTGTCCCCAACCTTCCATAGGAGGACGCCATTATAACTATGGAGTCCTTTTCCCTCCTGTGGCCAGGAACTGCACAACGTCCCTTGTGCCTGAGCTTGTTTACTTCCACAGCCAAGGGATGGCCTCCCCAGGGAGAATCTTTCCCCCATTTTGAAGGATTCCCAGGAGCTTCTGATGTGCAGCTGGGATGAAAAAGCAACCCTACTTGCCTGGGACTATCCTGGTTTGAAAACTGAAAGTCTTGCATCCCAAGAAGCCCCTTAGTCCCAGGCAAACTGGGACAGTTTGTCGCTCTATGTGTGGCCAGGGCTGGGGGCCAACACCCTAGGCAGTGCTGCTGGGGTGACAGAAATGGAGACCTAGGCAAGGCTCTAGGGAGTCCAGTTGTGTCTGGGTCACTGAGGAGGGGCAGCCCACCATACATGGGCCCCAAGAAAGCACAATAATTATTATATTTAGATCTGTCAGAATATAGCTTTTCTTTATTTCCTTTCTTTCTCTCTTTCTTTCTTTTTCTTTCTTTCTTCTTTCTTTCCTTTCCCTTCCTTTTCTTCCCTTCCCTCCCTCCCTCCCTCCTTCCTTCCTTCCTTCCCTCCCTCCCTTCTTCCCTTTTTCTTCTTTTTCTTTCTTTCTCTGCTTCTTTCTTTCTCTCTCTCTCTCTCTTCCTTCCTCCCTCCCTCTCTCTTTCTTTCTTTCCTTCTTCCCTTCTTTTCTTTCTTTCCTTTCTCTCCTTTCTCTTTCTTTCTTTCCATTCTCTTTCTTTCTCTTTCCTTCCTTCCCTTCCTTCCTTCTTTTTCCTTTCCTTTCCTTTCCTTTTCTTTTCTTTTCTTTTCTTTCTTGAGGCAGAGTCTTACTCTGTCCCTCAGGCTGGAGTTCAGTGGCACAATCACAGCTCACCACAGCCTCAACCTCCCTAGGCTCAAGTGATCCTCCCACCTCAGCCTCCCTAGTAGCTGGGACTACAGGCATGCCCCACCTGACTAATTTTTGTATTTTTTGTAGAGACAGGATTTCACCATGTTGCCCAGTCTGGTCTCGAGCTCCTGGGCTCAAGCAATCCTCCCACCTCAGCCTCCCAAAGTGCTAGGATTACAGGTGTGAGCTCCCGCACCTGGCCAGAACAGGCTTTTAAATTTGCAACTCACCTTCCATCTCAATTATCTCAGGCCACCCTCCTCTACAGGCATTGTCATCATCTCCCCATTGTACAAATGGCAATGCTGAGAACAAGAGACTTTAAATTGTTTATCCAAAGTCATAAAAGTCAGGTCAGCCTGGCCCTAAGCTCCTTCCACAGAAAAAGCTAAATGAATGCTTGTTCCTTGGTAGGGGTCTAGATCATCTAATGATTAGGAAGGAGTTGTTATGCCTGTGGTATATTCAGTACTGTTTTTTTGTTTTTTTTTTTTTTTTTTTGGAGATGGGATCTTGCTCTGTCGCCCAGGCTAGAATGCAGTGGTACGATCTTGGCTCGCTGCAATCTCCACCTCCCTGTTCAAGCAATTTTCCTGCCTCAGCCTCCCGAGTAGCTGGGATTACAGGTGTACACCACTACACCTGGCTAATTTTTGTATTTTTAGTAGAGACGGGCTTTCACCATGTTGGCCAGGCTGGTCTTGAACTCCTGGCCTCAGATATTCCTCCCACCTAAGCCTCCCAAAGTGCTGGGATTACAGGTGTAAGCCACCATGCCCAGCCTATAATTCAGTGCATTTTATATATAATCTCATTAATCTCAAGAGCTACTGTGGAAGACAGACAGTCATCATCTTCCCCATTTTACAGATGAGGAGACTGAGGCCTGGTGAGGTTAAGTGACTTGCCCGTGGTCCCCCAGCTGGTCACCCACAAGCTATCAGCTCTCCCTGATCACTGCTCCCCTGTGCCCCAGAAAAAAGCCAGTGTCTCTTGTTTTGAACAGAGACAAGGTGCTAAATTTGTCCAGAGGTAAAAATGATGCTGAAAAGGGGAAATGTCTGAAAACAATAACTGAGGGCCCTTTCTGGCCTTAAATTATTTTCAGCTGAAAAAGCCCCTAGTTCAAGATCGGAACTGCGCTCTGGGGAACAGCGGCCATGGGGTGGAACAGCCTAGAGCAGGGTGATCAGCCACCTGGAGACCGGAAGCCCCCGAGGAGGTTCTGAGGAAGGAAGGAAGGAAGGAAAAGACTATTTCTGGCATTTTCTCAGGCTTCTACTGTGCCAGGCACCCTGTAGACCTCATCTGTCTGTCAAATCAGGGTTCTTAGCCACTCAAAACCCTACAGGGACTTCGTTTGTACACAGAGTCCTTCCCCAGTTCAGTCCCCACTCACCTGTTCACCCTTATCTCCTACACTCGCTGGGTGCTCTCTCCATTCCAGCCACAGGGCCTCCTTGCTGGCTTTCAACCTCGTAGGCATGCTTCTGCCTCCAGGCCTTTGCACCGGCTGTGCCCTCTGCCTGGAATACTTCTCCCCAGATATATGCATGGCTCATGCCTTCACCTCCTCTGGTCTTTACTCAGTGAGGCCTTTTCTTTTCTTTCTTTCCCTGTTTCTTTCTTTCTTTCTTTCCCTCCTTTCTTTCTTTCTTTCCCTTTCTTTCTTTCTTTTTCCTTTTTTCTTTTTTCTTTTTCTTTTTTTGAGATGGAGTCTCGCTCTGTCACCCAGGCTGGAGTGCAGTGGCACAATCTCGACTCACTGCAACCTCCTCCTCCCAAGTCCAAGTGATTCTCTTGCCTCAGCCTCCCGAGTAGCTGGGACTACAGGCACATGTCACCACACCTGGCTAATTTTTTGTATTTTTAGTAGAGACGGGGTTTCACCGTGTTAGCCAGGATGGTCTCAATCTTCTGACCTCATGATCCCCCCACCTCGGCCTCCCAAAGTACTGGGATTACAGGCGTGAGCCACCACACCCGGCCTCAGTGAGGTCTTTTCTGACCCTCACAGTTAAAAGTAAAACTCTGGCCAGGCGCAGTGGCTTATGCCTGTAATCCCAGCACTTTGGGAGGCCGAGGCGGGTGGATCACAAGGCCAGGAGTTTGAGACCAGCCTGGCCAACATAGCGAAACCCCATCTCTACTAAATATACAAAACAAATTAGCTGGGCATGGTGGCAGGTGCCTGTAGTCACAGCTACTTGGGAGGCTGAGGCAGGAGAATCATTTGAAACCGGGAGGCGGAGGTTGCAGTGAGCTGAGATCGCGCCACTGCAGTCCAGCTTGGATGACAGAGTGAGACCCCATCTCAAAAATAAATAAATAAATAAAACTCCATTCCCCTCATGGTTAAAAAAAAAACTCCATCCCCCTCACCACTGTATATTTCCATATGATTCATTGTCTCAGACATCAGCTTGCTTCCCGATTTCTTTGATTATCTGTCTATCTTCCCCCCTGGAATGTCAGCACCCAGAAGGCAGGGATTTTCGTCTGTTTGGCCCACAACTTTCCTCCCTGGGCCTGGCACATAGTAGGCAAGCGGTCAATATTTAACAACGAATGCCTTAATCCAAGAACCCCATAAGATTGGGGTGAAATATTTGAGGAGATCAAGACTTAAGGGTGAAGGGATTTGCCAAGGCCTTTAGCAGGGAGCCAAATGCCAGATCCTGGAGTCAAACTCTGATCCTGTGGCCTTTTGCTGAGGCCAGTGTTCTCGGACTTCAGGATTTCAGAGGCCGAGAACATTTCAGAATGATTTCGAGTGACCGTGCACGGTTACTGTTTTTTAATGTTTATCAAGGATGCTCATTCAAACAAACAAATAACAACAAAATACCCACTGCTGGCACCATAATTTTACCAAAGAATGATCATTCTAATATTGAAAAAGTTCAAAGGACATAATTGCAGAATAAAAGACAGCTCTTTATACGGAATGCATTTAACCATATTTTTAAACTAAACGGCCCTTCATTGTCCTTATTTTTGTCATCCTCTTGAAGTCTGGTCTAAATGTTGATCCAGGCTGTGTGACCCTGTGTGAGCTATTTGATCGCCTAGTGCCTCAGTTTCCCTATATGTAAAATGGAGATAAGAGCCCATAGCTCAGAGTCTTGAGGAGTAAATGAGATCTAGGCCGAGGGAAGGGCCTAGCATGCCCCTGGCTTATAATAAATGCTCAACAAATGGTTCCTTTTGTTATTAAAATGCAAAGGCATATTACTCAACCACCTGGTTTACCACTGGCAGTGGTCGTCAGCTGGCATTTCAGGACCCCTTCCCCAGGCTGGGGCGGGAGAAGGGTATCTGTGGATGTTGGGAAGAGTAAGAACTGGCTCCCTACTTAGAGACAAAAGCTGGGGAGCCCCAAGCTGGGAGCCCAACTTACCTCTTTTTCTTTTCTTTTTTTTTTTTTTTTTTGAGACAGGGTCTCACTCTTACCCAGGCTGGAGTGCAGTGGTGTGATCATGGCTCACTGCATCCTCCCCCTCCTGGGCTCAAGCGATGCTTCCACCTCAGCCTCCTAAGAAGCTGAGACCACAGGACACACCACCACACTCGGCTAATTATTGTATTTTTTGTAGAGACTGAGTCTCACTATGTTGCCCAAGCTGGTCTTGAACTCCTGGGCTCAAGCAGTCCTCTTACCTTGGCCTCCCAAAATGCTGGAATTACAGACATGAGCCACTGTTCCCAGCCTCAGCTGGCCTCTTATGGGGGACTATGAAATCTACCCCAAGCAGAAAAGATTGGGGTCCTACGTGGAAGGGTTGCAGGGACCTAAGAGGCTGGGGTGGAAGGGAAGAGGAGGGGCCTCAGACAGGACCTGACTTCTGTGCCTTGTCTCTGCCCCACCCTGGGGCTGAATGAGGGGCTGTGACTGTGACTGGAGGTCTTACCCTTGCTCTTTGCCTCCTAGGCTGGGCCCTATCTCAGGCCCCCAGGCTTTCCCCAAACTGGTGCGGATCCTCACGGCCTTTTCCTCCCTGCAGCATCTGGAGTGAGTATAGACTCTGGGACCCCTTCCTCTCAACATCTGGGTGCAGTGCTGTGATCATAGCTCACTGCAGCCTCGAATTCCTGGGCTCAAGTGGTCCCCCTGCCTCAGCCTCCTGAGTAGCTGGGACCACAGGTGCATGCTACAGTGCCCAGCAACCTCTGGGTTTTGACAACCCCAAATCCTGCCCCCAAGGCACATGCAGAAAGAAAAGCCCTCACTTTGTCCCTTTTTTTCTGTCTTCCTCCTACTGCATCCTCAATGTGGCTGGCACATGAGTGATGAGATGACGCCACATCAGATGGGAATCCCCAATGACAAAAAAAGTTGTAGATCCTTTCATGACCTTTGAAACTCCTTTCCTCACAACCTCATTTGCTGCTCTCAGCAATTCAGGTGGGGAGGGATTGGGGAGCATAGTCCTACTTTACAGTGGAGGTTAAGGAAGTTGCCAAGCCTCAGGGGCTTAGTTCCTAAGAAGCTAAACAGGGATTCAAGTCCATCATGAGTTAGACTTTGCCCTCTGGCTGCCTGGTTGGAGGCCCCAGGTGATGAAGTCCTCGTCTGAAAAGCTCAGGAATGTGCCGGCTGCCTATGGTGTATTAGAGCTGGGGGGGTGGGAAGGGCAGGTGCCAGGGCTGAGGAGGCCCTCACTGGGATGGGAAGGGTCAGATGGCCCCAGGACGCTAGCTGATGGCCCCCATCTGATTCCACCTGCAGCCTGGATGCGCTGAGTGAGAACAAGATCGGGGACGATGGTGTCTCTCAGCTCTCAGCCACCTTCCCCCAGCTGAAGTCCTTGGAAACCCTCAAGTGAGTGAGCTGGGCCTGCCCTTCCTGCTGAATCAGGCCCCCAAAGTCCAGCTGACTTTTTCAAAATTAATTTAAATTTGTTTTTTTAGACAAGGGCTCACTGTGTCACCCAGGCTAGAATATAGTGCTATGATCATACCTCTGCAGCCTTGAACTCCTGGCCTCAAGGAATCTCCTCACCTCCGCTTCCCAAAGTGCTGGGATTATAGGTGTGACTTACCATGCCCAGCCCCAGTGGATTCATCCATTCACTCATTCACCTATTCAATCAGCCATTCATCCTTCCATTCAATGATTCATCCATTCACTCATGCAGTCATTTCTTTACTCCCTCATCCAACCACTCACTCAATCATTTCTTTATTTAATTACCCAACCATTTATTAATTTAATCAACAAATATTTAAGGAGGACCTACTATGTGCAGGCACCTTTCTAGGCCCTGGAGACCCAGCTTTAAACAAAACAAATAAATCCCCTGACCTCAGGAATCTTAAATTCTAGTGAGGAGACACAATGAACAAGTAAACAAGTCGGTAATTATAAAGTATACAGTAATGAAAATAATGTTTGGTGACAGAAAATTATACTGGGGGTGAAATAGGAGAGATAGATTAGGATTTATCAATAAAGCATTATTATCAAAACAGTAAAACTTTTTAAAAACTGTTCTGGGCTCTGGGAAGTTGGAGATGGATAAGATACAGGAGGATCAATGTGATTTTTTTTCTTTTTTTCAGACAAGGTCTCGCTCTGTCACCCAGGGTGGAGTGCAGTGGTGTAATCATGGCTCACTGCAGCCTCAATCTCCTAGGCTCAAGCAATCCTCCCATCTCAACCTTCTGAGTAGCTGGGACAGGTGCATGCCACCACGTCCCGCTAATTTTTGTATTTTTTTGTAGAGACGTGGTTTCACCACGTTGCCCAGGCTGGTCTTGAACTTCTGAGCTCAAGCCATCCTCCTGCCTCTGCCTCCCAAAGTACTGGGATTACAGGCATGAGTCACTGTGCCTGGTTCAATGGGTTTTTTTTTTTTTTTTTTTTTTTGACACGGAGTCTCGCTCTGTAGCCCAGGCTGGAGTGCAGTGGTACGATCTATTTATTGCAAACTTCACCTCCTGGGTTCAAGCAATTCTCACACCTCAGCCTCCCAAGTAGCTGGAGTTACAGCCATGCACGACCACCTCCAACTAATTTTTGTATTTTTAGTAGAGACGGGGTTTCACCAGGGTGGCCAGGCTGGTCTTGAACTCCTGACCTCAAGTGATCCGCCCACCTCAGCCTCCCAAAGTGCTGGGATTACCGGCATGAGCCACCACGCCCAGTTCAACATGATTTTTTACTGAACCTAGAGGATAGCAAAATCTTCCCACACTCCCCCTCACAACCAAGGTCTTAAGATGGCCAAATAATTTACCGAAATTTACTTAGCAATTTCCTTAATTGTAGGACCGTGGGACTTCTCCAGTAATTTCTAGTGTCCTAGGTAACACTGTAAGCTAGATTTCTTCTCCTTAGTCCTTCCCTCCCCCTCTTTCTTACCCGCCACCCTACTTAAGTATTTATTGAGCACCTACTATGTGCCTGGCAGTGCTCTAGGCACAGGGATATAGTAATGAGCAAAACAGACACAGCCCTGCTCCATGTGAAGCCCACAACCCGGCAGAAAGGATTACACAGCCATTAAACAAATAATGCCAACACTTATTTCATTATAGTGCTGAAAAGTGTGGCAGAGGGAAAAGAGGGGATGTTGTAAAATCACGGGACAGGTGGGGGCAGGAGGGTGCGCTCTCCCTCCCATCCACCTCCTCATCCCTGCCCTCCCACTTGGCCACAGGACCTAACAGTATCCTCCTATTTACCAAGAGGTAGCTTAAGTCTGTCGACAGCGCCATTCACAGCCTATGACCCAGAACTCTCCTTGAGGTCAAAGTGAGGCATGCAAGTTTGGTCCTGAGCCCTCCCCCTCACTGTGTCCCCGCAGTCTGTCCCAGAACAACATCACTGACCTGGGTGCCTACAAACTCGCCGAGGCCCTGCCTTCACTCGCTGCATCCCTGCTCAGGCTAAGGTGAGTGGGGCCCCGGATACTGGTCAGGTGCTGAACTAGGGGGCTGCAGAGCGCAGGGAACCCACATCGTGCTGGCTGCAGGGGATACTGAGACCCTAGAAGCAATCACCACAGCCCTGAACAAAAGGATTAGCGGGAAGTGGTGAAAGAAACTCTGAGCAAGTCACTTATTAATTCCTAGCCCCTGTTTTCTTACCTGGAAAATGGGAACCATCCTAATGGTCTATGTAAGCACTTGTCACAATGCCAGGTTCTGTTATGCAATAAATATTGGTCCTTTTCCCCCAGGGATGGCGGGACCAGGGTTTTTCTGGAACCTAGGTGTGGTGGCTTCTGGAAGGCTAACCACGCACGTCAGCTTTTGCCGGCCTTGTCACTTACATGCCGGTCAGTGTTTCACTGCCACCTTCTGGTAGGCCTTGGCATAGCACCTCTTGCTTTTGAGTGACTTCCATCCAGGCCCTGGTGTGGTCCCAGAGGTAATGAGAGGACTGAGCTTGGACCAGAGCCCCAGTCATCCAACTCAGCATTACCAGCTCTTCTCACTCGCCAGACTGAGAGAAACTGCTCTCCTCTTCGCCAGAGCTCTTCACTTACTGA
This sequence comes from Gorilla gorilla gorilla, assembly GCF_029281585.2. Classification (NCBI taxonomy): domain Eukaryota; kingdom Metazoa; phylum Chordata; class Mammalia; order Primates; family Hominidae; genus Gorilla; species Gorilla gorilla. Next base: position 14,559,505 of record NC_073242.2, read on the forward strand.
GGACAACCAGAGTCAGATTCCCAGGAAAGATGGCATTTGGTCCCTTATTATTTATTTATTTTTAATTTTTTTAATTTCTGTTTTTGAGATGGAGTCTCGCTCTGTCACCCAGGCTGGAGTGAAGTGGTGTGATCCCAGCTCACTGAAACTTCTGCCCCCCAGGTTCAAGCGATTCGCCTGCCTCAGTGTTCTGAGTAGCTGGGATTATAGGCGCCCACCACCACGTCCAGCTAGTTTTTATATTTTTAGTAGAGACAGGGTTTCGCCATGTTGGCCAGGCTGGTCTCAAACTCCTGATCTCAGGTGATCCACCTGCCTCGGCCTCCCAAAGTGAGTACTAGGATTACAGGCGTGAGCCACCATGCCCGGCCAACTTATTTATTTATTTATTTATTTATTTATTTGGAGATGGGGTCTCACCCAGGTTGTAGTGCAGGGGTGCAATGATGGCTCACTACAGCCTCGACTACCTGGACTGAAGCGAACCTCCCACCTCAGCCTTCCAAGTAGCTGGGTCCTATACCCTCCTGAGCCTTGTTAATTTCTTCCCAGCATGATCACTGTTTTACAATATTTTATTTATGTAGGTGCTTACTTCTTGCTATGCATAGAAACTCAGAAGCAAAAATAGAATCTGTCTGGTTCATAATTGTGCTAAAAACTAGAGATACAAGTATGAACTAGAGAGATGTCGTTCTTGCTTTTGAGTTTCTTTGCGTAGTAGGAATTAGGCACATACATAAATAAAATATTGTAAAACAGTGATTCATGCTGGGAAGGAAACTAACAAGCCCCAGGGGGGTACAGGACCTCTGGGGAGATGATTCTTCCGTGGGAAGCTCTAGGGGAAAAGGACTCTAGGAAGAAAGAACAGCAGGTGCAAAGGCCCTAAGTGGGAAAAGGGGCTGTGTTTTGAGGGTCATAAGGGCCACTGTGGCTGTGTGTAGTGAATGAGGGACAGAGGCTGGGCAATGGTGGAAGTAGGGGAGGTCAGGGGAATCCAGATCACACAGGAAGGCCCTTGTGGGTCACAAGAGGTATTTGCAGTTTTTCAGTGTGAATGGAAAAGTAGGTGGGCCTGGGAAGGCGACACTTGATCTGATTTACACTTTTCTTTTTTCTTTTCTTTTCTTTTTGAGACCAAGTCTCGCTTTATTGCCCAGGCTAAGGTGCAGTGACATGATCTCAGCTCACTGCAAGCACTGCCTCCTGGGTTCAAGTGATTCTCATGCCTCAGCCTCCCAAGTAGCTGGGATCACAGATGCCCGCCACCACACCAGGCTATTTTTGTGTTTTCAGTAGAGACAGGGCTTCGCCATGTGGCCCAGACTGGTCTTGAAATCCTGGGCCCAAGCGATCCACCCACCTCAGCCTTCCAAAGTGCTGGGATTACGGGTGTGAGCCACCATGCCCAGCCTGATTTACCCTTTAAGAAACATCATATTTCATGGAATCAAAGATGCCATCCATTGTAAGACCCCAATATGAGGCCAAAATGCAAACTGTGACACGCTATTGGTTATAAGACACATCCTGATCTCAATGATATTCAAATGGTGACATATATGTCTTGGCATCGATGAAATATGGTCAGATTACTCTCCCTATGGGGTGGAGGAAGGGTCTCCAGGGTTCAGAGATTGCAAAACCCCCATCTAGTTTCTGCACTGGTACCGGCCGACCCGTGATGTGAGTTGATTTAACCTGAATCCACTTGGCAGCAGTGTAAACCTGCTGATTTTATTTATTTTTTCTTTTTTTTTGAGACAGAGTTTCGCTCTTGTTGCCAAGGCTGGAGTGCAGTCTCAGTTCACTGCAACTCCGCCTCCCGAGTTCAAGCAATTCTCCTGCCTCAGCCTCCCAAGTAGCTGGGAGTATAGGCATGTGCCATCACACCCAGCTAATTTTGTATTTTTAGTAGAGACGGGGTTTCTCCATGTTGGTCAGGCTGGTCTCAAACTCCCGACCTTAGGTGATCCACCCGCCTCGGCCTCCCAAAGTGTTAGGATTACAGGCGTGAGCCACTGCACCTGCTGCTTTTATATGCAGCCCTGCAAGGGAGTTCTGAGGCTGAATCATGGCAAAGTCATGGCCCTGAAATCATACCCGCAGCAGCACCTGACCTGTTAAAAGGCTGCTTGGTGTCGAGTAAACAGCTGAAGTTGGCATCAGTGACACTCATCATGCTATTTTCACTGCTACTAATGCTGGTTGTGAATACACTGCAGAAACTGGAGCTGGTCCAGTGACTGGCTTTTTCTCTTCCTGCCCCCAGTGCTGGTCACACCCTCTATGTTAACTCATGCGACCCTCACCAATGTTCCTGTGAGGTAGTCAGAACCATAGCTAACATTTAGTTCATTCTAGGCACCAAGGCATATTCTAAATGTTATACCAGCATTGATTCATTTACTCCTCCCCACAACGACTCTATCGTGCCCATTTTACAGATGGGCAAACTGAGTCTCAGAAGAGTTGAGTAGCTTGCCCAAGGTCACATAGGCAGTAAGAGGCATAGCTGGGATTTGAACTTGGAAAGTTGTTCTGACAGTTTCCACACAGTAAGGCAAGAAATGACTTCCTTTTAGTCCTGCTGTTTTCCTGGGCTCACTGTTTGACCACAGAGAAGTGGTCTCAACTCTCTGGGTCTTGGTTTGCCTGTCTTTAAAATGGGGGAGTAATCCCAGTAGGTGGTGACTCCCACGGGGCTGACCTCCAGGCTGCAGGGGACACTGAGACCCTAGAAGCAATCACCACAGCCCTGAACAAGAGAACTAGTGGGACCTGGGGAAAGAAACTTTGAGCAAGTCACTTATTCATTCCTAGCCTCTATTTTCATATGTAGAAAATGGGAACCATCCCAATGGCCTATGTAAGTACTTGGCACAATGCCAGGCTCTGTTGTGCAATAAATATTGGTTCCTTCCCCCAGGGATAGTGGGACCAGGCTTTTTCTGGAATCTAGGGATGGTGGCTTCTGGAAGGCTGACCATGCACGGGCCTCCAATCCCTCCCCCTGGCCTCTGTTTCCGACAGCTTGTACAATAACTGCATCTGCGACATGGGAGCCGAGAGCTTGGCTCGTGTGCTTCCGGACATGGTGTCCCTCCGGGTGATGGAGTGAGTGTGGGAGTCTGGGCGGTGGGTGGCTCAGCCCGGGGTGGGAGACACTGAAGTCTCTCCCTGGTGTCCTGGAAGAGCTGGATGTGGGGGTGGCCTTGGTCTGGAGCTGGGGAGTCCCAAGGGCCAGGCCCCAAGGTGAGTTTCTCTTGCCAGCGTCCAGTACAACAAGTTCACGGCTGCCGGGGCCCAGCAGCTCGCTGCCAGCCTTCGGAGGTGTCCTCATGTGGAGACGCTGGCGTAAGTCCAGGCAACCCTGGTGGGTGGAGAACAACTCACTCCCCAGGCGTGTGGCCCAGTGTGACCCCAGAGCTCAAATCATGCTCTTCCCTTCACCAATCTGCAACCCTGGGTGAGCAGACACTTCCCCCTCTGGCTTCAGCTTCTTCATCTGTAAAGTGGGGATGGTAATAATATCCACCCAAGAGGTTTTGTGAGGCTTAAACTAATCAAGCCCTACAAAGCTCTTATAACAACAGTAGCTGGCACACAAAAATGCCAATAAATGCTATATTAGGCTGAACCATATGAAATTGCTGACATCCACCCATTTTTGACCTGTAAAATTGGCAATTTCATATGGTTCAGGTTTATCTTTTATTAAGTCACCATGATGTCCAATACTGGTTACTTTATATTCTTTCAAAGCACTTTTATCTCCACAATCACTCACCTCTTCTAAGACGCACAGGGTGGGTCTTACAAGACCCATTTTACAGATGAGGAAAATAAAGCACAGAGCAGTTAACTAACCTTTCTGGGGTCACACAGCAAGTCAGCTGCAGAACCATAAAGGAATCTCGGGCCTCCTAGGCGTCTCCTTTTCCCCATGACCCACACCGGTCGGTATCTTGCCAGGGGAAAAGTCCCCAACGTTCTAGGCTGGGTGGAAGGAGGGATTTGGGGGCAGCTGTCACTGGGACCCCAGGCCGCCCTCTCTCCTCTAACCTGGCTCTGAGTCCCATCCCCCCTTGCAGGATGTGGACGCCCACCATCCCATTCAGTGTCCAGGAACACCTGCAACAACAGGATTCACGGATCAGCCTGAGATGATCCCAGCTGTGCTCTGGACAGGGTAACCAGGGTGGGCTTGGGAGGGGAGAGCCGCAGTGGGTTGGGGGCAGTGTCCTTGTGAAGGTGGCATTCATAAAATGTGGGCGGGACACAGGTGGGGCTAGTCCACCACCCTTGGACGCATGCGTCATCAGAGACATCCCCTCATCTCCACCCTGGGCTCGGTGGAGCTGTCCTCCAGGCTTTGCGAGCTTGGTCCCTGTGGTCAGGCTTAGAGACCAGGGGACAGGAAAGTTGGCCATCCACATCCCACAGCCTCAGTGCTTGGAAGAGCTTCCTTTGGGGACTCCAAGCCTTCCCAGCTGCTGTTTCGGCTTGGTGGCTGCCCTGATGCTCCGGGTTTGTCTCAGATGAACTTGCTTGACAAGTCTCCTGCCCCTCACTATGAAGATCACTGTCCCCCAGCCCTATGCTCCCCGCACTGTGCTGCACATCCACCTCCATTCCACTGCCCCTCCCATCCCCCCATCTTGATAGCACCCTTCCCAGGTGTCAAGCTGCCCCTCCTAGAGTGTCCCGCCTAAACCCCCTCTCCTGGCTCCTCCCCCTACAGCATGTTCTCTGAGGACACTAACCACGCTGGACCTTGAACTGGGTACTTGTGGACACAGCTCTTCTCCAGGCTGTATCCCATGAGCCTCAGCATCCTGGCACCCCGCCCCTGCTGGTTCAGGGTTGGCCCCTGCCCGGCTGCGGAATGAACCACATCTTGCTCTGCTGACAGACACAGGCCCGGCTCCAGGCTCCTTTAGCACCCAGTTGGGTGGATGCCTGGTGGCAGCTGCGGTCCACCCAGGAGCCCTGAGGCCTTCTCTGAAGGACATTGCGGACAGCCACGGCCAGGCCAGAGGGAGTGACAGAGGCAGCCCCATTCTGCCTGCCCAGGCCCCTGCCACCCTGGGGAGAAAGTACTTCTTTTTTTTTATTTTTAGACAGAGTCTCACTGTTGCCCAGGCTGGCGTGCAGTGGTGTGATCTGGGTTCACTGCAACCTCCGCCTCTTGGGTTCAAGAGATTCTTCTGCTTCAGCCTCCCGAGTAGCTGGGACTACAGGCACCCACCATCATGTCTGGCTAATTTTTTTATTTTTAGTAGAGACAGGGTTTTGCCATGTTGGCCAGGCTGGTCTCAAACTCTTGACCTCAGGTGATCCGCCCACCTCAGCCTCCCAAAGTGGTGGGATTACAAGCGTGAGCCACCGCACCGGGCTACAGAGAAAGTACTTCTCCACCCTGCTCTCCGACCAGACACCTTGACAGGGCACACCGGGCACTCAGAAGACACTGATGGGCAACCCCCAGCCTGCTAATTCCCCAGATTGCAACAGGCTGGGCTTCAGTGGCAGCTGCTTTTGTCTATGGGACTCAATGCACTGACGTTGTTGGCCAAAGCCAAAGCTAGGCCTGGCCAGATGCACCAGCCCTTAGCAGGGAAACAGCTAATGGGACACTAATGGGGCGGTGAGAGGGGAACAGACTGGAAGCACAGCTTCATTTCCTGTGTCTTTTTTCACTACATTATAAATGTCTCTTTAATGTCACAGGCAGGTCCAGGGTTTGAGTTCATACGCTGTTACCATTTTGGGGTACCCACTGCTCTGGTTATCTAATACGTAACAAGCCACCCCAAATCATAGTGGCTTAAAACAACACTCACATTTATTCTGCTCACATATCTGTCATTTGAGCAGGGCTCAGCAGGCACGGCTCCTTCTGTCCTACTCTGTGTCAGGTGGGGCAGCTTGAGGGTTGGGCTGGGGTCACCTGAAGACTCATTCTTCTGTATGTCTGACAGGCAATGCTGGCTGTTGGCTGGGGGCCTCAGTGCCACTACGGAATAGTTGGCTAGGACCCCTCCATGTGGGCTAGTTGGGCTTCCTCATAGTATGGTGGCTGGGTTGGAGGGTGTCCCAAAAAGAGAGGAGGGGATAGAGAGAGACTACTTTTCATAACCTAGCCTTAGAAGTCACACAGTATTACTTCTGCTACATATATATGTTTTAAGAGGCAGGGTCTCGCTCTGTCGCCTAGTCTGGAATGCAGTGGTATGATCACAGCTCACTGCAGCCTCAACCTCCTGGGCTAAGTGATCCTCCCACCTCAGCCTCCCGAATAGCTGGGGCTACAGGTGTGAGTCACCAAGCCCAGTTAATCTTTAGTTTTATTTTTGTAGAGCCAGGGTCTCACTATGTTGCCCAGGCAGGTCTTGAACTCCTGGCCTCAAGTGATTCTCCTGCCTCAGCCTCCCAAAGTGCTGGGATTACAGGTGTGAACCACCACACCCAGCCCACTTCTGCCATATTCTGTTGGCCAGTGTGACAAGGATTGCTACTGTCCTACCCACCCTCCTTTCACCACATGTGCACATGCACGTGTGTGCACCTACACACACATACACACACACGCGTGCACACACCAGAGCCCACCTTGGCTCAAGTCCTCTTTTCTGAGAGGACTTTTCTTTGTGGCTTCCTAAAATTCAGTGGAAAATTCATTGTTTGGGGATGAGAAAGGTTGAAGCACCAAAAGCTGTACCAAGGGGAATGTTTGCCTCTGCTTCTGACACACAGCTCTGTCCTGGGAGTGAGCTGGTTTTTAGCAGAGATGGAGTCCCACCTTGGCTGCAGTGAGTCCGAAAGGGACTTGGCAGCTCCGCTTTCTACCCAGCGAGCTGCCAGCATGACTGTTGCTTTTCACTCGGGCATAGTCTGCTCAGAAGCCCCAATTCAAGACATCTTAGCTTACTCCTGGTGGCAGTGGGAGCTGCCTGTTCAGCTCCAGCTCACCAGCCCCAGTGCCCACAGGATCAGCCTGATTCCCAAGCTCTGCTCCTCTCCCCAGCAAGTGAGAGTTGGGTGTCAGGAGGGTCTGAGGAATCCAGACCCGGCTGCGTGGTTGATGATCTTTGCAGACAGGCAAGCACCTCCTGCCTCGAACTGGCTGCAAAGGGTATCAGGTGCTGCCATCCAGGTTCAGCTTGTAAATAGCTCAGGTGTCACCCTGCAAGGGATCCCTGCACTTGCAGACTCTACAGAGGCCATGGGCCTCCGTGTGTGCAGCTACAGGAGTGAGCACTGAGGTGTGCTCTGATCATCCACTGTGCCATGTGCCAGGTTTTTGGTCTGACCCACTGCTTTTGGTCTGTGTGATGATGAAATGAGGTCAGAGCCTGCAGTTATTCACAGTAATGATTTGTTAATGATAGCTACTGTTTATTATTTTATTTAATTTTTTTCAGACAGAGTTTTCACTCTTATTGCCCACGCTGGAGTGCAGTGGCATGATCTCGGCTCACTGCAACCTCTGCCTCCTGGGTTCAAGCAATTCTCCCACCTCAGCCTCCCAAGTAGCTGGGATTACAGGCATGCACCACCACACCTGGCTAATTTTTGTATTTTTAGTAGAGATGGAGTTTCACCATGTTGGCCAGGCTGGTAATCTGCCTGCCTTGGCCTCCCAAAGTGCTGGGATTACAGGTGTGAGCCACCGCACCCGGCCACTACTGTTTATTTAATGAGCAGATACATGCAAAGCCCTTATCACAGTGCAAGGGAAATTCAAAGCGCTCAGAAAGTATTAGCTCAATAAGTGATGACTGTGTGCCAGACACTGTGCTAAACTCCTACTCAAGGGGGATAAGAGTCTAGGGGCGAGTGGCAGAGACTCTAGAACGAGATTGCCTGGGCTCAACGCCCACCTCACCACTTATTTATGCAAGCTAGTTCTCTGTGCCTCAGTCTCCTCATTTGTAAAATGGGCATAACCACAGCACCTTCTTTATAGGATTATGTGAAGGTGTGGTGAGCTAATACGTTAAGAATTGGAGCTCAATAACATGTTGGCTATCATTATTACATATATCTGTGTTTCATTCTTGCCTCTGGCTGGAATGTTCTTCCCAGCTCTCCATATGGCTGATTTCTCATCCTTCAGGACTTGCCCCATTCTCCAACCCCATCACTAGTTTTATCTTTTTCACTTATTTATGCAGTCTGCTCTTGTCCTAGGACATGAGCTCCAGGAGGGCGGGAAACATCTTGCTTTGTACACTGCTGTGCCCTCTGTACCCAGCAAGGCGCCTGTGTATAATAGGTGCTCAATAACATAAAATGAACAAATAATCCTCACCTAACGGTTTCATTCATTCTACAAATACATACTGACAGCACAGTCACGAATAAGATGTTCCTGCCCTTGTGAGTCTTATATTTTAGCAAATTAAAAAAACTCTTCGGACAGGGCTGCCAGGTGAGCTTGGCCAGTCTGTACACTGCACAAAGGCACCTGGGACAAGGGGGAACATGGGGGCTGCAAACCAGTCTGGGTTCTGCTTGCCAAACTGGGAGTCCTGGTGTGGAGCCTTTTAACCCAGAGGGGCATCGTTTTGTAGTTAACGCACAGTCATCGTAAGATGTGGATAAATTACTGTCCCCGTGTCACAGATCTAAGTGATACTTATAGTCACACTCCTATAAAGGAATGGACTTCTGACTTCTTTGGAGGAGCTCTCTGCAGGGACAGGCACAGTGTGCCGGAAGTGCCCCTGAACCCCATTTGTCAGGTGGTAAAGCGCTGCTCGGAGGAATCAGGGCATGATGGTGCAATTCCATGTCCAGTGGATTGTAAGTCCACACACCTTCCAAATGGTCACTCTTCCTCGCAGGCCTCTCTCTGCATGCAAATGTCTCCCTCCTCAAGCTCACCTTTTTCCTTGGGGCTCTCAAATGTCTTCTTTTCAGATTTCGTAGCTTTTCTTTCTTTAGCATCACATGAGGGCAAGTGGTGCTCCAACTGTCTCCCCCCAGAGTTCTGCCACCTGTACTCTCCCACACCTCAGTGTCCTCGCCTGTAGGAAGGGGTCAATCGTTTGAACCCTGCTTCACTTGGTGTGTATGTGAAGGTACTTTGAAATCAAGTGCTCTGCAAACTGGAGAGAATTACTGCTAGTATTCCGTGAAACTACAAGCTGCCAATTCCACTCATTTAATCCCTCTCTTGCTCTGTTGCCCAGGCTGGAATGCAGTGGCGTGATCTCAACTCACTGCAACCTCTGCCTCCCTGGTTTCAAGCAATTCTCCTGCCTCAGCCTCCCGAGTAGCTGGGACTATAAGTGTGCGCCACTACGCCTGGCTAATTTTTTTGTATTTTTAGTAGAGGTGGGGTTTCACCATGGTGGCCAGGCTGGTCTCGAACTCCTGACCTCAAGTGATCTGCCCGCCTCAGCCTCCCAAAGTGCTGGGATTACAGGCATGAGCCACCATGCCAAGCCCTTCCCCCCTATCTTTAATGAAGGTCTACCATGTGCCTGGCACAGGGGATACCCACCCCCACTTCTATGGGATTCAGGCCTGGTTTCCAGCTTGGCCTTCAGGCTTTTCCCACCACACCCCAAATGCTGTCCCTGGCTTGTGGAGTGGGGCAGGGGGCCGGCCTGGGATTTTCACGCCAGCCTGACTGGGGCAGACTCTCTGAACCCCACTGGATCTCCAATTTGGGAGGCCCTGATCTTCTGCTGTTTGTCAGCCACAAGGTTCTGCCTAGAACTCCTTTCCCGAATCTCAAAGTTAAAAAAAAAGGCAGGGCCCTAGGGGTTGGAGTTGCATACATTTTTTTAATCCAAAGAAGTCAGCCTCCTAAGTATTGCTTAAACAGGTTTATCAGAACTAAGTAGGCACAACACTCATACTTTCAGAAAAGCATTTCCAGCCAGGGGAGTAATGTGGCACTCACCAGCATGATGTCTGTTTTGCCAACTTGCTGAAGAACGAGTAACCTGAAATGAAGAAGCGAGAATCCCACCCTCAGCCCCCCAACAGCTTCCTCAGCTTCTTTTTCTTCTGAGTCACTCCCTGAAACAGTCGCTGCATCTAAGACCAGCCTCGGGCTAAACCCAGCTGGCCTGAAGGCTCAACTCACATCAAACGGAGCTGGGAGTCGCTTTTGCATGTGTCCGCAGTTTGAAGTGTCCTCTCCGAAGATGAAGTGGGGGAAGCAGGTGCGCTCCGGGATGAAGTGCAGGGAGGCAAACTCTGGCTGGGTTCCTGTAAACATCCATCGCAGTTGCAAATAATCAGAAGCCAAGGCCAGGCCATCGATTTGATACTGCAGGCAGATGAGGTCTTGGGACGCCCCTTGCGTTCCCCCTTCTGTGGGAGCAGGTGCCTTCCCAACCTCAGCACTCAGTCCCAATCTCTCTTCCACTCTCCTGGGTTCAAACAGGAACCTCTCTGTTGGCACGAAGCTTTTGAGGGGAGCAGGTCTAACAAGAAGGAAAAAGGGGGGTTACTAGCACGGAAGCCCCACCCTGCCACCAGGTTGGCTGGGGACAGGGACCAATCCACCAGGCTCGGGAGGCTTGGGGTGGGGCAGGGAAGTCTTCCTCCATCCCTCAAATTTAGGGAACCGCTGGGAGCCCCAGACTCAGGCTGAAAATGTCTTTCTGCAAATATAAAACTCTTTTTAAAGAATTTGCCTAATTTCTCAGAGACCCTGGGCTGGAGAACCAGTGCAATGTCACACGGGAGAGGAAGGACTGTCCTGTTTATTGGGAGGGAGGAGGGGGATGCTGGTGCAGCCTGCTCAGGAGTCATCCAGGGTCTGAGGGCTGACTTGCAGCTCTGGGCCAGCTGAGCCAGCGCTGGGTAGTGGGCAGGGCTTGGCAACACCTCCCACCATGCCCGGAAAAATGCTTTGCAACCTACAGGAAGGCACTTGCCACAGCCAAGTTACTCAGCAGCCCCACTTGGCTCTTTCTCCCAGGATGCAGCATTATCTCCATGGCCTGGCCCCCTGGCACGTCCCCGTTTCCCACTGCCTTCTCTGTGTGCCTAGCTGGGTGCCAGTGTCTCTGTAGCACCTCGTGTTCCCATGCCCAACCCCTCTGCAGCCCCCTCAAGCCCTGCTCTGATTCCAAGCCTCATCTCCCAGCTCACTATCCTTTCCACAAACTTCACTGAACATCTCGCAGAACTTGTATGTTAAACGTGTGACATGTATTGTTGTTTGACAGGGTGCTATTGACATCTGGGGTAGGACAATTCTTGGAGGTGGGGTGGCTGTTCTGGGCACTGAGTATTTAGCAGCATCCCTGGCTCCAGGCCACTAAATGCCAGTAGCACCCCTGGCCACTGGAACAACTAAAAATGCCCTCCTACCCTATTTCCAAGGTCGACCTAAGGGGGCGGAACTGTTTCCATTGAGACCCAAGCATCGTATAGGATAAGAAACTGAGGTTCTTATCATTTTACAGGATAAGAAATTGAGGTTCAGAGAAGCCAAGTAACCTGCCTAAAGATGCACAGCTGTGAGAGGCAAAGCTGGCACTGGCTTGGTAATAACGATGGAAACGGTCTGAATGAGAGCAGGTACCATTTCCTGAGCTCTTAGCAGACGCTGAGGACCCTGCTAAGTGCCATGAGACCTTAGCAGAGGCTGTGGGTGCCTCGCCCCATTCCCTCCACTCACTCTTCCTTGCAGGTCGACCTGCCCTTCTTTGCTGAGGCCTTTCTCTGCCTCCAGAGCCTGCTTGGTCCTCAGGCTGTAAGTGCAGGCAGAGCTAATGTCTCTCCATAGCTGCCCTCCACCAGCCTGCTCCTGAGACACCTGCTGGCCAGCAGCCTGAAGCAGAATCCTTTACTCAGATTCAGCCGCACAGATGCTCACTACAGAGATCTCCAAGGCCTGTGGTCATCCTTGAGCCCATCTCAGATTTGTGTGGATAGGGTGTTAGAGAACATGGAATCAGCTGGATAGAGTGGTTCATGCTTGTAATCCCAGCACTTTGGGAGGCTGGGGTGGGAGGATCACTTGAGGCCAGGAGTTTGAGACCAGCCTAGGCAACACAGTGAGACTCTGTCTCTATAAAAAATTTAAAAATTAGCCAGGCATAGTGTAGTCTCAGCTACTTGGAAGGCTGAGGCAGGAGGATTGCGAGCCCAGCAGTTCAAGGCTGCAGTGAACTATGACTGTGCCCCTGCACCCAGCCTGGGTGACAGAGACCCTGTCTCAAAAAAAAGAGAAGATGGAATCACTCGGTGAGGACCTCACTCCTCTCCCAATCCTGTGACCACAAACCGCATCCCTGACAGTCCCAGCCAGGCGCTAGTCTGGCTGTAGCTGCCCTCTTGTGTGCAGATCTCCAGTCTGAATGGGCTACACGTGGAATTTACTAACACTCCGGTTTTCATTGTGTTTATCTGTAGGGTTACCTTCTATTTACAGCAAGTGATGCCAAGTTTCCATTTCTGGCAGTAATATAGTTTTTCTTTTCAAAGTCGCTCACACCTGTAATCCCAACACTTTGGGAGGCTAAGGTGGGTGGATCAGTTGAGATCAGGAGTTTGAGGCCAGCCTGGCCAACATGGCGAAATGAGGTCGAGACTAGCCTGGCCAACATGGTGAAACCGCGTCTCTACTAAAAACAAACAAACAAAAATACAAAATTAGCTGGGCATGGTGGCAGGTGCCTGAGGTCCCAGCTACTCGGGAGGCTGAGGCAGGAGAATCGCTTGAGCTAGGGAGGCAGAGGTTGCAGTGAGCCGAGATCACGCCACTGCACTATAGCCTAGGTGACAGAGTGAGACTCTGTCTCAAAAAAACACAAAAGTTTCTCTTTTCAAAACATTTTACTTTAAAAGGAGCCAATTTAAAGAAAACTGTTAATAGTTCAGGTAACAGGCAGATACAGGAAAAGCTGCTGACAGTGTTGTATGAGGTTTGAGAATTTTGATCCAAGCTGGTCCCACTCAGTCCACAGCAGAGAATGAAAGGGCCCAGAGAGGGTGGTGACCTCTGCCTGAAGTCACACAGTGAGTCGAGGACAGGGAGGTGACCCCAGGCTTCTATATGTAGGGCTGGAGGATGTTCTGGGACACAGTTCAATTCTCATTTGTCACCCACTTTGGCTATTAGAGATCAACCCCTTCGCTCCTGTGTCTTGCAATGGCAGCCTTGGCAAACCCTAAATGAAAATCGTGACAACACTTGTGTTAGGAAGCATTTACTTTGTGTTCACCTTGTACTACTCGAACTCATGTCTTAACTCACTTATTCCTCAAAAACAACTCTAGGAGGTAGGGCCAAGTAGGACCATCATCCCTGCATTTCACATGGAGCTCAGAGAGGTTAAGCAAGCCATGCAAGGCCACATAGCTCATAAATGGCAGAGCCAGGATTTGAATCCCCGTGGCCTGACCCCAAAGCCGAAACCACTCGGCACTGCAGGTTCATCCCTTTTCTCTGAGACGGGGGTATCCAATCTTTTGGCTTCCCTGGGCCATAATGGAAGAACTGTCTTGGGCCACATATAAAATACACTAATGATAGCTCATGAGCTAAAAAATAAAACAAAATCACACACACAAAAAAAAAACACAAACCAAAAAAAAAAATTCTTTTTTTTTTTTTTTTAAGACAGGGTCTTGCTTTGTCACCCAGGCTGGAGGGCAGTGGCATGATCTTGGCTCACTGCAGTTCCAGGTTCAAGCAATTCTCGTGCCTCAGCCTCCTGAGTAGCTGGGACTACAGGCGCATGTCACCATGCCTGGCTAATTGATGTATTTTTTAGTAGAGATGCGGTTTCACCATGTTGGCCAGGCTAAAATCTCATAACGTTTTAAGAAAGTTTATGAATCTGTGTTGGGCCACAGTCAAAGCCGTCCTGAGCTGTATGCAGCCTACAGGCCACACCGCAGATTGAACAAGTTTCCTCTAAGGCATCAAGAGCCCCAGGCTGAAAAGCACCCCAGAGCTGCAGCTTATAGAACCCAGGGCAGCAGGTTCTCCAACCTTCTGACATCATTAGAGCACAGCAGACAAGTTATCAGCCACTAGATTTTTTTCCCCCTTTCTGAAACTGTAACCTTTCATTCCAGCCATTCCCCAGAGCTGGACAGAGGACGTGGCTGGCTGGCTGGTTTCTGTAGTCAGAATGACAGTTGGGTGCTAGATCCCCTTCGTGAAGCAATGTCTTAGCTCAATAACTCTGCAGAGAAGCTGCCTGGTTCAGGATGTGGCTTAAGTAAGAAGATGGCCCTGGCGTTTTATGGGCACTGGTGGGTGAGGCTCTGAAAGTGGTAGAAGGGAATTCTTTCCTAGAGTTCAGCTGCCCGCTGCCCTGCTCCTCAGGGCAAATGCTGTGAGATCTGCATTTAGCCTGTCTGTGCTGATTGTGGTTCTGCCCCTTCCTGGCTGTGTGACCTCAGACAAGTCACCCACCCTCTCTGGGCCAGTTTCCTCATCTGGAAAAGGGGACAGTGCCCACCACATTGGGCTGTTTGTGTCCATGGAGTGCCTAACAATACCCAGCACACATGAGGCATCAGTACGGGGTGGTTCCTTCCCTCCTTAGCCCCACCTGTTCCCAGGTAGAAACCAATACCGGCAGGGAACCTTCTCAAGGCTAGGGGCCTTCTGAAAGCAGCAGCACTTTTCCTCCTTCAAAGACCCTGCCTTCTAGAAACCCATTGCTCATTCCTTTCTCCATGTACCAAACAATCAATTAAAGTGGCTAAAGACAGATGTCACCCTCCCCTACTCACGCAGCCATTCTGATCCTCCACACTGGTGACAGGCTATGTGGCAGGAGGGTCTCTACCTTATCTCAGAATGAAGGCATGGCTGGGGTCTGGCTGTCTCCTGGTGGCCGGAAGGAGACCGACGGCAAAGGAGAAGCTGCCTGTCTCTGCACAGGTCCATGTCCCTGAGGAAAGCCAACGTCACAGAGAAATGATGACCACTTTCTCAAACCTGGCTTCGGATTTGCACGTTGGCTGCCAAAGCTGATCAGCAGCGGGCTTTGTGAAGATGCCTGGTCTACCACATGCCTCCAGCTGGTCACACCCAAGACTCCCTGAGGCCTCTGGAAGGGCAGCACTTGCCCAGTGCCTCCCTCCAGGTCCTGCCACATCCAAGAACCATCCGGACTATTATTTACTTAGTATTTTAAACCAATGTACTTTTTAAATTCCAATTTTTTAATAAGATCATTTATGTCACCATATAACACCCAAAGCAGTAGAATTTGTCATACACAGAAGGCAATGCTAAAAATACAATGAAAATGGAACCAGGAAGTCTAGCTTGATACCCTTGGCCTGTATAACTGAGCCTTGTGCCAGTTAAAAGGGCAAAGTAGTAGGTGCTCAGGGGGTGTGGGGGCCCTGAAAGCTGATCTGATCCGCTGCTGCGTATTCACTGCCGCCCTGGGACGCCTCCAGCAGACCACCTCACTGGGGGAAGCATCAGGACAGTGTGGCCAGGAGCCCAATGCTGCCACCTCATAGATGGGTATCTGAGATGAGTCATCGAACTTCTGCAAGCCTCAGTTTCCTCCCTTGTCTAATGAAACCCTCCTTGGCAGCTTCACAGGGTGAAGCTTGGGGCAAGTGATGGAGATGTGGGAGAGGCAGTTATTTTTAACCACCCAGCCAAGCCCCTTGCCAGGAGGGACTCCCAGGAATGAAGCCTTACCCTTGAGGGAGTTCCCCGCCACTCCAAGCTTGGGGCCTGGGACGGCAGCTGTGAGGGCACCACCATCATCTGGGGACTCGCTGGGTACCAATTATCACCACCCTTGGGCTACTTCAAAGGCTGCCCACACAGACACACCCTCCTTGGTAACCAGTCCTCAGGAGGAAGGGCACCCAAGGAAAGGGGGAAGGCTTCCTGGGCTAGAGCCCCTTCAGGGTCTGACACGCCATTGACACTGACCACGTCATTCATTAAGCAAGCACCAACTATACATCATTCACTATCCCAATCTAATTTGCACAAGCCCTTAGGCAGGTGCTACTATTATCCCTGTTTTACAGAGAAGGAAACCGAGGCTTAGGAGATGAAGTCTGAGGTGTTGGTGGAGCTGGGATTTAAACCAAAATATGTCCAACTGCAAAGCATGTAAGTAACAATTTTAGAGGGTATATGGAGGTGACCCTAAGTAACAAGGAATCACATATAGTGAGCAAGCAATTTGCTTTTCAGTTTTTGGTCAATCCTTATGATTATTTAGAGGAGAAAGTTCAGTTTGGTGCTAGTATATCTTATGTTTATCACCCGACAGTTGTTAATCTCTTTTTAACAAAGAATACAGGCCAAGGCCCTGTGTCTTTAGCTGGCTTTGGTATTTGGCCAAAAGTTAATAACTTTGGCAGTTAGTGTTTTTATCCGTGCCAAGTGATGATGATTTTCTCTTTAGTGACAGACATTTTTTAAAAAATAAATTCACATAAGAAAGTAGTTTTACAGACGAAGCACTAAAACTAGTGCATTTCATCTTAAACTGCAAATTATAAAGGGAATAATAGTAACTTGACAGCGGAGAGACCTGGCAGACACCACCTTCACCAACTGATCAAAGTTAACATTGCCAGAAAGGGGACAGACGGCATGTGCCTCTCGATAAGATGCACTGAAGACACACACTCACTTCTGCAATATTCCTGCCAAGAATGCCTCATCTGAATCTAATCTCGAGTATAACCATCAGACAAACCCAAATTGAGACACAGTTTACAAAACACCAGCCTTGTACTCTGCTAATATGTCAATGTCACGAGAGAGAAAGACAGACTGAGGAGCTGATCCAGACTGAAGAAGGCTCAAGATTAATGCAAAAGCTGATCTGGGATTGCATCTTGGACCTCAACTCTCCCCTTTTTATTGTTAAGGGACACTATTGGGACAATTTTTTTTTTTTCTTTTTGAGACAGGGTCTTGCTCAGTCACCCAGGCTGGAGTGCAGTGGTGCAATAATAACTCACTGCAGCCTTGAACTCCCAGACTCAAGCGATCCTCCTGCCTGAGCCTTCCGAGTAACTGGGACTATGGGCGTGTATCACAACATCTCACTATTTTTTTTTTTTCCTACTTTTTGTAGAGACGGGGTCTCACTATGTTGCCCAGGCTGGTTTCAAACTCAAGTGATCCTTCCACCTCAGCCTCCATAAAATTTGAATAAAGTTGTAGATGAGATTGGTCATAGGATTGTATAGTGTATCAATATTAGATTTGCTGATTTTGACAACCCTACTGTGGTTATGCAAATTTGTCCTTGTTCTAAGGAAATAAATACTGAATTATTTAGGAGTAAAGGTGCATAATGAACCCATTTTCAAATGCTTATGAAAATTACACATATACACATGTGTGCATATACACAGGCATGCATATACAAACAGAGGGAAGAGCATGCACGTGTACATGAGCAAAGTGCTAACTGATGCAACTGGTGAGTTTGGGTGGGCATTCTTTGTGCTCTTGCAACTTCTGTAAGTGTGAAATTACTTCATAACAGAGGTTTTTGTTTGTTTGCTTTTAATTCAGGAAAAAGTTGCAAGAGTGCGTATGAAACAGGCCTGGCAGAAACTATGAGCTGGTGTTCCAAGGTTGGGGATGGGGAGCCCTCACTGGAGGCACCCCTCAAACCCTCGGTACTGTGGCCAGGGAACCGGGCTGGCAGTCTTACTTGGCTTTGTTCCCTCGGCCGCCACTTCCCCATTCTGTGCCTCCATTTATTTGTGAGACAGGGATAAAGAGGTCTGCCACTTTTATTGTGATCTTAGGTTTCCCAAAAGCAGAGTATGCTTTCAGAAGTTCTGGGAGGAAAGCTAGCAGATAAACCAGAAATATGAATATCCAAATTGAGAGAAGCCCTCACTTTCTTAGTTCGGCAAAACAGACACATGAGCTGTAAGTGGGGCAGACCCTGCCTGTTTCTTGGCTGAAATCTCCAGTTTGTATAATTCAGGGCTAAGAGAGCAGGGCTCTTGACATCTCACTGTCTTGAGACACATACTGGGGTTTTCTCCTGTCTGAAGACGCAGCTGGCACCAATGTACCCTGTGGCCAAGGACCTTCTGGGTGAGCCTCATGTCAGGAGCAGAGCTGGAGAGGTGGCCAGGCCTGGGGGTATACTTGCCTCACTGTGTCACCATTGTCTGTCTCTTGCTTAGATGACAGCCACAGCTTCCTGGCCTGATTTCCTGCATCCGCCCTGACCCCTGGCTGTGGGATCTCCCATAACTCGAATCTGACTGTGCTCCCGCGGAAGGTTTGGGTTTCTGACCTGGGCAGCTCTATGTCCGGCACAGGGGTTCTGCTGATAGCACAGGCCACAGATTGGCAAGGAGGGACCAGGTTAGGAAGGAGCAGCTGTGGTTCCTAGTTGGGAGATAACCGAAGCCTAGGAAATCCTGGAATAAGATAGACCAATGCGTCGATAACCCTCAGCTCCAAATCTGAGCTGCACCAGGACAAGCCGACTCTGGTGGCAACGTTCTCCAGTCTCTGCATTTTCAGCTCGCTGTGTGCCAAGAGAGGGCTGGCAGGTACCAGCAGCTTTCACTTTCATTAGGAACCGGGACGAATAGTCCAACTGAGCTGCCTCTGCACCAGAACTGCTGGGATGTGAGGACTCTCCCTGGCTCCCAGGCCAGCCACTGCGGCCCTTTCTCCTGGGAAGGAGGGAGCTCCCGATTCCCCATTCCCTGCTCCTGGGAAACAATTAACACTCTAGGAAAACCACAGAGCCGGCTCTCCAGGGTTCTGGTGCCCTGGGGACCACAGGGCAGCAAGAAAGTTCTCCTAAGGGTCCTGGGGCTGGGAAGGCAGAGTGGGAAGTCTCCCCCAGCTAGGCTAGACCTGGACCTCCCTGGCACTCAGGCAGCCTATCCTCTTCTGCTCACAGGATATAAATATTCATGCATGAGTATAGGTGCAGGTTTGTACATTTGCAAGGGCATGGGTATAACACACTTTCCATTGTATCCGACTATGAATATGAGTGGTTAATATTAATACATCTCTTACTATATACAAGGAGGTCTAAGTGCTTTATGTATATCTCACCTAATCCTCACAACAAGGGAGATTTTCATTATTTCCATCTTCTAGAAGAGGAAACCAAAGTACAGGGAGGTTAAGCAGCATGCCCAAGGTCACAGCTACCCTGGGATGTGAACCCAGGTCCCTGGCTCTTAACCATGACCCTAATACTGCCTCCTCAAGTAGGTGCTCAGCAAATGTTTGAGGAACTGAATTATGTGGGTCCACACATAAGAGAGAAAAAAAAAAAGAGGGAGCAAAAGTAGGTGCACCTGTTCATCTTGAGATTCATCCTGGGCCCCACTGTGTGACATGCTCCACGCCCTTAGTCACTGTTTCCTGGATTGGCGTGTGGGGAACACATGTGACCACATGAGAATGGCTGAGAAAGAGCAGGACTGACTACCGGCGTTCCCCTGCTTATGGAAAGGGGCGTGGAGATGAGGCTCGGTCAGATCATCTTGAGGTCTTTCCTGGTGGCTTCCCTGCTGCTAGCCACCCCTCTCATACCCTGGGGTTCTGAGCTTCCTCGGCACTTGGGGGCAAGGCCTCCTTGGCTTGGATTTGAGGGTGGGGAGGAGGGAAGGCTGTGCATGGCTTCCACCATTTCTCCAGGCCTCCCCACTTCCCAGGGTCAGGCCCTGACACCCCGAGAGCTTTGCAAGGGTGTCCCTGAGAGATATTTCCTGGTGTTTCTGCTTAAACAGCGTTTGCTGCAAAATATGTCGAAGCATTTGGGATTCAGTTTTTAGTTCAGAATATGCCAATGTTTTCATTTGGAAGGGGAAGTGTTTCTGTTGATGTGGTAAAGAGATAAAATAAGACGTTCCTCACCAAGTTATACTTCTTCAAAGTCAAATGCTTGGCTTGGAGACAGGGATTTATCTTGGGATCGCAGGCCCTTAGCACACGGCCTGACAGAAGAGCAGGCAGGGTCAGTCTGTTGAACGAGTGAGTGCATATGCAAAGGGCCTAGACCCAGGAGTGCGATAGAATCAATGCTCAGTACAGATTTTGAATGGATTCCATAGGTTCTACTTTTGAGAGTTGTTCTCAGTCTGTTCATGTTTCTCTATCTTCACTAAACTCCCCTCATCCAAGCCTCTGTCACCTCTGGCCTGCACAACTAACAGCATCCGAGGTGGTGGCCCTGCTTCCCCTCTTATCCCTCAGCTCATTCTGTCCACAATTGCCAGAGTCATTTTTGCAAAACGGGAATGGGACTGTGTCATCTCCTGCCTATAACCTTCCAATGGCTTTCCACTGCTCTTGGCTATGGCCTTCCAGGTCCTCCATGGTATGGCTCCCACCCACCTCACTGACCTTTCCTGGGGCTGTTCTCCAGCCACATGGGCCTCCTTTTGGTTGCGGAAAAACCAACTCTCTCTCACCTGAAGGTCTTGGCACCACTGGTTCCCTCAGCCTGGACTGCTTTTCTCCAGATCCTTCTATCAAATTAAGGCTCAGCTCAAAAGCATCATCTCCTTAGAGAGGCTTTCTCTGACCCCTCAGCTAAAGCAGCCCACCATCTCTATCCTACCGTTTCACTTCTGTTTCACTCCATGTCTACACCTACAGAGACCGTCTACTAGATGCCAGGCACAGTTTTAAGTGTTGAGGACATGGCAGTGAACACAACAGGGAAGCTCATGTCCTTCTTGCCTGCCTTCAAAGTTCCGAAAAAATCTGATTCTGTTTGGGTTCCTACTAGTCTTCCTCACCAAGCGCCAAAGGGCCAAGGCTTGGTCTGTCTTGTTCACTGTGTTCAATCACCAGGCACTGTACTGAACCAACAAGCATTCATTCTGTAAAAGAACGGACGGATGGATGGCAGGCAGGCAGGCAGGCAGGCTGGGGAGGTGTGCAGAGCACCTGGCACACACTCCCCCTGGCACTTGGTTCTTGCTAAGATCTTACTGAGCTCAACTGAAGCTTTCTTCAAAGAAATCTCACTGTGAACCCATTAGGAGAGCCCTCTGCCCCCAGCTATGCTGTCAGTAGGTCCTACCCCACCCTGTACCACCATCTGCAACAGACTCAATGTTTGTGTCTCCTCAAACTTCATATGTTGAAACCCTGATCCCAAATGATGGTATTGCGGGGTGAGGCCTTAGGGAGGTGATTAGGTCATGAAGGCAGAGGCTTCATGGATGGGATTAATGCCCTTATAAGAACAGTAAGAGATAAATGTTTAAGTCCCCCAGCCTATGGTGTTCTGTTATAGCAGACTGAACTAAGACACCCTCTGCCTGTGGTTGTCTTGGCAAAGCCAGGTAATGCAGGAGAGGGGTGGACTCAGCCTGCTTGCAGTGAATGGCATTAGTGTCTATTTTCCTAAAGGAGCCCTTGCCCACCATATCTCAGCATCCCCTCTTCATTGCCACTTAGACCCTGTGCCCAGTGACACTCCAGTACTGTCCAGTCTCAGGGGCTGAGCCAAGGCGTTCCTGCCTGCCCTGTGACCCTCACCAGACCTGGCAGCTGCCTGACAGCTTGTCTGGCTCATGTGTTCTCTCTAATTGAGTCTAGCTGCCTCTCTTCCTTGTGACTATGACCAAGTCTTACTCCTTCCTGGACCTTCATTTCCCTACCTCTCACATACACAGTGGGCTGGATGCTGGATGCAAAGCTCCCTCGTCACAGCCCCAAAGACAGGACTTGACCATCTCAGTGCAATGACCCTGTGGTGCCTTCTCCCGAGGACCTAAGAGCCCCCTGAGCGCTTGCAAACACTGCAGACAAAGCGAGCCCTAGCACCAGCTCCCTGCCTGCCTGTTCTGTGAAGGGAGCCTACAAAACTGGCAGCCCCTGCAGTTCTGAGCTGCAGAACTGATGAGCTGGGGCACCCTGAAACCTGACTCCAAAATAGCAGCAAACCCAAAGCCAAAAGGAAGTACGGGCTTCTTTGCTTGCGATTTCTCCTCTCACAGCCTTGGCCTGGAGCCCCTGCACTTAATCCCCACCCAGCTACCCCAAGGGCCACAGTACAAAGGTGATTCGTGCCTGGCTCCCTGTGTCTTCTGACACCCCTAAATCTTTATCCTTCTAGGACAAGCGAGAATCCCCCAAAAGCCAAGGTCATCATCAAGCCAGGATGAGGACTGGGGGAGGAGCTGACAGCTCTGCCTCAAATGGATTTGGGAGCGAAGGCTTTTTCCATAAGCTTTGGGGGGTAAGTCACAGAGCTACCCCAAATGTAACTTAGTCTCGGGGTCTCCTTCCTTTTCACCAGCTGTCCCCTTTGCTGGAGGAAGCTTTCCAGCCCAAACGAAGGGCTTAAGAGGAGTCTGGCCATTCCTGGCATCCAGTTAGACCTGGAGGAGGTGAACGGAGGAGAAGCCTGACGGAGGGGTGTGTATCCGGCCTGGGAATTCCTCCCTCTCCCTTGCTAGCGCCCCAACCCGCCCTCATCCTGTTCAGAGAGGGCACTTACAGGCCTCGGAGGCAGGGGAGGGTCTCCTCCTGGGGAACCATCCTCGTCCAGATGGTGCCCCCAACCAGCTGCGGCGGCATGATCTGGGCGGCCGGTCCAGGGCGTGGGTTGCGGATCGTGTAGGGAAGAGGGGAACAGCAGTCGAGACCCTACTCCAAGTACGCATCAAAGACGTCGAGCTCTGAGTCAGCATCGTAAAGGCCCGAGCCGGGGTCGGAGAGCACGCCGAGGTCCACGAGCGCCTGGTCCATGTCCTCGGGCAGGAAGACGAGGCCCACGTTGAGGACGATGTACTCCATGAGGAAGGCGTAGTACAGGATCAGCACATTGACGAAGAACAGGCCCACGTAGAACATAGAGGGCAGCAGCGGCGGCGGCACGTAGGGGACCAGGGGGCCCAGTGAGTCCAGGTGGGCCGCGACCCGGGCGCCGAGCATGCAGCGGGTGGCAAGGGCGGCGGCCTGGCGATCCCGGCGAACTCAGCCGCTGCGGCGCCCGGGCGGCCGGCGAGGGCACAGCGCAGCCATCCAGGGGTACCCTGGAGCCCGACAGAAGCAGGGCCGGGCTCCAGATGTCCCCTGGCAAATGCGCCCCGACCCCCGAAATGCGCCGGGCGGGTCACCGCACCCCGAGATGTGCCCCCAAGGCTCTCTCGACCGCCCGGGCGGCGAGGCGGGCCCCCCTGAAGTGGCCGACGGCTGCCCGGCTCCCTCGAGGCGCCTCCCTGGCGCTCGCAGGGCCTCGCAGAGCCGGTGGGGATCCCACCGCGGCTCAGTGTCTAGGGCCGGTCCCGGCAGCCTTCTCTCCCGCCCCGCCCCGCAGGTCCTCGCGCACCCCCCGCGCCCCCGCAGGCCCAGCACCCATGGCTGCGGCCGCCGCGTAGCCCTCGCGGTCGCTCTCGGAGCTCCGCCTCCCGAGCGGCCCAGAGCTCATTGGCAGGCCGCCCCCTGCACGCGCTAATTGGCCGGCTCAATGCCCGCGCTGATTGGCTCCGGCCGCCAGGGGGCGGGTACCACTTCGCTCCGCCCCTCGGGGCGCTAGCGTCTGAGTTGCTTCCCTGGTTCGGGTCTGCCCTCAGATCTCAAATCGAATTCGCTCTGCGTATGGAATAGGGGGAGGGAAAAGAGACTGAACACAGTTCAAACCTAGACATAATGCTAAGGCCTCAAAAGCCGAAGGAAACCCGGGCTTCCGCTGCACCTTGCTGCAAGCCTCTTTGGGACTCCGTTTCTCCTTTAAAAGGAGGCGGGGTCGGGGAGGGGCGACGGACGGTTGCCCTGGAAATTTTGGACATTCCCAAAGAGCCAATTTTCATGGTGGAGATCCACCAGCGTCCCCTTCGCTTCTCCAAACTCTGGTTGCTGGAAGGTCCGCCCACTACGGAACCTGCATCCTAGAGTTAAGGGACACCTGAATAAAGAGATTCCGAGGTAGTTCAGATCTTCAACCATAAGGATGCTTTTCGTTTCTTTTTACTTTGTGAATCATGTTTAAAAGCAATAATACACATGGCTAAACATTCAAACAACCGTGAAGTACACAGAAAAGTGAGTCTCTCCCACCCACTGGTTCCCCTGCTCTTGGGTAACCATTGCATGTCTTTCAGGAAAACATGATCTCGCCCAAAGAGCCTTCCAAAGCAGTTCAAGAAATCTTTAAATCTCAGGCCACACTGAGCTGAGTATTTTACATGCATCGCTTAATCGGAGTTATACAAGGCAGTGTAGTATGTGTGTGCGTACTTTTTACAGATGAAAAATACGAGCCCAGGGATCCTACATTTCTGAGCCTGGGTGTGTTTCTTTGGAGGCCAGATCCTGTTCTTTTTTGCTCCATGACTTTGTCTTGCCCCACTCTATATGAATTACAGGACAAACCATTAACTCTCCACTCTTATCCATTTCTCCAACTGCTGAAGGTGAAACAAACCTTTACTCATTCATGCACTCTACCAATATTTGTTAAACATCTGCTATGTGCCAAACCTTGTGCTAGGCACTGGGGAGAACATTGGCCTCTGGCCCAGTTCTTTCTTGAGCAGAGTTAATGGGACACAGTGGACCTTTAATAAGGTTGATATATAGAAGTGACTGAATGAATGAATGGATGGTAAACTTGAGAAGTCTTGCCCACACTGAACTTACCACTTCTAATCCAGGGTAGAAGTTAGATATATTCTGGCTCACGCAGAAAGTTGGGTGTTTCCTTTTTCATTTTAACGTGGTACTTTGGGAAATAGCATGGATTCTGGGTGAAGACCAGAGGAATCCTCTGGAAGTACAAAATGTTCAGTTTGGTGCATTGTTGCTTCCAGCTTTTTCCAACACACACACACACACACACACACACACACACACACACACACACACTTAATTGAAGTGGAAAAAGAAAAAGGCTGTCAGGACAAATAAGGTTGTTATCTAGTGCCGTTTTGGTTTATAAAGGGAATGAAAAATAAGGGTGCGTGCGTGGATATGAACCCTGGTTTTGCCACTTATTAACTGCATGATCTTGGGTAAGTCAACCTCTCAGTGACTCCGTTTCCGTGATGATAAAATAGGTTTGATAATAGTACCCAATTCGTAGGAAGGTTGTGAAAATTAAATACCTTAATATGTAAAGCCCTTAGGATAGTGGCTTTGCATAGTATACACCATCCAATACTATTCTTATTCTTATTATAAATCTAGTAATTGTTACTACAGTGGTGACTTTCCTTGACCCATCTACGCCAATTCCCTCTCCGGGACTGCGCCCAAAGCTTCCAATTCCCGCCCACCCGGACGATTCTGCGGTCGCTCCTCCTCTCGCCCCGCCTTTTCTGGATGGCCGTAGGCCCGCGGTTGCGCGATGCATGCCGGGCCTTGTAGTCCGTTCGCGGAGTCCTGCCGCCGAAGGCCTCGCGGGTGAACTGCATCTCCCAGCGCCCCATGCGGCGGCGGCCGTAAAGCGCGGCGGTCGAACGGCCGGTTCCGGCTGAATGTCAGTGCTGGGCTGTGGGCCGGGGAGGAAGGCGGCTCGCGGTTCCTCCACCGCCTCCGCCGCCGCATCCTCCGCTTGTGCTACCGCCGCGGGCGCTGGGCCGCTCTGCTGGTCCGGCATGAGACCGTGAGACGAGAGACGGGTCGGGGCCGCCGACATGTTTGGCCGCTCGCGGAGCTGGGTGGGCGGGGGCCATGGCAAGTCTTCCCGCAACATCCACTCCTTGGACCACCTCAAGTGAGTGTGGGGGGCGTAGCGGGAGGCCGCGGGGCTGGACAGGGGGACGGGGCGCCGAGCTCCGGGTCGGGGCTCTAGGAGGCGTGAGAGCGGCGGCGAAGGGCGCCCGGGGAAGCCCGTGTGGTGGTTAAGAGCGAGGGCTCGGGAGTCAGGGCGCCTGGGTTCGAACCCTGACCCCGTCGCTCTTGGCTGTGTGACCTTGGACAAGTCGCTTAATTTCTCAGAGTCTCCGTATCCCCACCTGTAAAGCGAGAGGATGCGATTTCAGTTTATGGACACAGACTTTGTTCTTGACGGTGTCCACCAAGTTTCCTGGCGGGGTGCTTCTTAAACTGAACAGTTTAGGGGGTCAAAGGCCTGGGTCCTGGAGTCGGGCAGGTCTGGGTCCGAATCTATCTGTGTGAATGTAGGCCTCAGGTTCCCCACTTGTAAAAAGAGTAGAGTGACAGCACCTGCTTCCTGCCATTGTGTTGAGGGTTGGTTGGATAAGAGAATGAACGTTAAGCTCAGAACACGTACAATTGCTCATTAAACGGCATTAATTATTATAAAAGAACAGATTATTTTCCGAGGGGAGTCTAAGCTGGGGGCATGCACGCTGAGACCCAGGATTTTGGGGCGATTGGGGAGGATGATGAAAAATAGAGACCTCTGAGGAGGGAATGACTCTACAGCTCTGGGGGAGGACAGGTGGCAGATAGGGTCTTGGGACCAGGAGTGCAGAAATTAAGAGGCTGGCTTTGCAGCCACACGTGCGTTCAAATCCTGAAACCACTATTTACTGGCTGTGTGACCTTGGGCAAATTACTTCACCTCTCTGAGCCTCCAGATTCCCATTTGCAAATGGGGATTGTGAACATTGTAATGGAAATGGAAGGTGACTGACCCAGTAGGTACATAGTAGGTGGCCAGTAGTGGTAGCTGTGTTTATTATCAGCTCAGCGAGGCCTTCCCAGACCACCCTACCTAACGTGCTCCCCCCATCCCAGTTCCTATCCATCACATCTTTCTCTTGCTTTCATTGAGTGCTTCTCCACTCTCTGCAATTATTCTTTATTTTTTATTTATACTTATTTTCTGTCTCCTGTTAAACTGGCACTTCACGAGGGCACAGACTGCTTGGTTTGTTCACAGTTGTATTCCCAGCATCTAGTACTGCTCTCTGCTTACTTAAAGAGTGGAAAAATGAATGACTGAATTGGGAAGAGGTGGAAGAGCATGCAGGCCAGGACCCAGGATTTGGGGGCAGGTGTGGAGGATGATGAAAAATAGAGATCTGTATGAAGGGAAAGGCTTTAGGGAGGGAAATGGCGGGGATGCTGAAGAGGGGAGTAGACAAACCTTCAGTGTCAAGAAATAGGCAGGTTTCCAGAAGGAGATCCTGAGACTACTAATGGGAAAGGAGGAGGATAGGGTTAGGGATATGGTGGGAAGCAGTGGAAGGGAGACGGGGCTGTGGAAAGGATTGGTGGGAGGGAACTAGATAGGGACTTCTCATGTGTCCCTGGGAGTGGGGTAGGGGTAGTGGCAGGGCCGCAGTTCTCAGCTGTGACCTTTCTAGCATGGAGCAGCATTTAGTAAACGTTTGTGAGTCTTGAAGAGTGGGGAGCAGGAGGGTTCACTGTGTGGTGAGGGGCACTTTTAGAGCAGGAGGTGGTGAGAGAAGACAAGGGGAGGAAAGAGGCCCAGGACAAGTCTGGGGTGGGTAGGGAGGCGGGGATCTTAGATGGGAGGGTAGCTGGCCGGGAAAGGGAGTGGTTGAAGGATTTCAGGAATTTATCGAGTGGGCGGAGGTGGCTGAGGAGGGGAGGGGAGTTATCCAGAGGAGGTTGGGCCTCCTGCCGGCATCCAGGTACCTCCAGGTTCTCACCTACCTCTGCTTAACTCTAGCCCTTTTAAATTACCGTAATTTATTAATTTATCAAATGCATTATTCTGTACCAGGTATTTGCTAAGGACTTCCTGTGTGTTATTTCCCTTAGTCCTCACAAGTCTGAGTTACAGGAACCATTATTGTTTCCATTTTACGGAAGTGGAAACTAAGGTTCAAGGGGCTTCAGTGACTTGCCCCAAGGTGTCAGCAGCTGAAGGGTACCAGAGGCAGGATTTGACTCCCGAGCTTGTGCTCGTTATACTGTCTTTCTGAATAAAACTTCCCAGTAAGTCTGTTTGAGAACACTTTTGACTTGGCTGAGTCTCATCGCCAGTGGGGCATCTTTGCCAGCCAGCAGGGAATGGTAAACGGTCTCTGGTTCCTTTGCAGTATCCTGGGAACTGCCTGGGTTCATTGTTTAGATCACATGTCTATCGGATGCTTCTTTGGAAACTCGAGTTGCCTGCCCTGAATCAGGCAGATCAGCTTAATCCATATTACAGCCCCAAGAACCTGAGATTTGTGTATTGGTGGGGGGGTTAGAAGATCCCCCAGTGACTTGGAAAAGAGTTTTGTCAACAGCCGGTGCCCACCCTGGGGCTTGTGCCACTCTGCGTTTGGCTCTGTTAGTAAACATCTTGGGTCTTGGGTACAGAACAGCTCGTTCCCTGAGGGAGTTTGCAGGCTGGTGGGGGAGACAGCTGTAGAGCCAGTGACTGTACAGTGTGACAAGTGCTGAGATCGCCATGGACCCAGGGTTCTGTGGGAACCCTTATTGGGAGCTTTCTGGAGGAGACAACACCAGCGCGGGTTCTCCAAGAACAAACAGAAGCCACCATGGGGGGACAGCAGGGGCGGGAGGCGGAGCACTGTGACCAGGACCCTGGGGGTTTTGTGGCATGTCCAGGTGGGGGCTGATAGCTGTGGGAAACAAGGCTGGAAGTAGGAAGGGGCTTGGGATTTATCTGACACTTCGGGTGACCAACCGTCCTGGTTTGCCTGGGCTGAGGGGTTTCCCAGGATATGGGACTTTCAGTGCTAAAACTGGGAAAGTCCTGGACAAACTCGTATAAACTGGTCACCCTACCAGTGACAAGTGACAGTTCTTAATACACTCTTGCCTTGACCTAGAGCAGTATGGATGGAGAGGGAAAGTTTAAGATCGTTAAAAGAATTATTTATTTATTATTATTATTTTTTAAATACACAAGGCATCTGGAAACCCTCCTCTTTTTTTTTTTTGAGATAGAGTCTCGCTCTGTTGCCCAGGCTGGAGTGCAGTGGCACGATCTTGGCTCACTGCAAGCTCCGCCCTCCCGGGTTCACACCATTCTCCTGCCTCAGCCTCCAGAGTAGCTGGGACTACAGGCGCCCGCCACCACGCCCGGCTAATTTTTTGTATTTTTAGTAGAGACGGGGTTTTCACCGTGTTAGCCAGGATGGTCTCGATCTCCTGACCTTGTGATCTGCCCTCCTCGACCTCCCAAAGTGCTGGGATTACAGGCATGAGCCACTGCACCCGGCCTAGACTTGACTTTTTTAGAACAGTTTGAGATTTACAGAAAGATTGAGAAGATAGCACAGAGAGCTGGAAACTGTTTTTAGCTTCATTATTCTTTGTAACACTCCCAGCTTGCAAACTGGAAAGGAATTTTCCTGTTAGGGTTTTACTTTTGCTAAATGGTAGAAAACTTCATACCTGTGGTCTCTGTCTACTGAACTGAGTTAGTGATTTAGCTCCGGCAGATTGAAGTAGTCAAGAGGTTATTTGCTACACACCATGGGTGGTTTATTGTCCAGATTAGTGGCAAGGCTGTGACATTGACTGACAAATGTCCACCACCAAGCGGAAGCCTGAGTGATGGAATCGTTTGATTGCTACTGAAACATCATCTTTACCAGGGACTGCAAGTCTGCGGCTGGTAGAAATTGGTCGTTTTTGTATTGTGGGCTTCATTCTGGTCCACTTTGTGTGGGGGTCAAGATTTTTGGTTCCAGTGACAGAAACCCAGCTAGAATTGCCTTAAGCCTCAAATGGATTGAATAGCTCCTGTCACTGAATGGTCTATCCCCGCTAAACCATGGCTGAATCCAGGTGTTTGGAGCCGTCAGAAATCGGCCTTTTTCCACCTTTCAGCTCTACCTTTTTCCTGTTGGTGTGATTTTCAGGCAGGCTGCAGGCTTATATCATATCAGCTTAGCATTCCTGAGGAAAAAGAGAGCTTCTTTTCTCAATATTGCCAGCAGAAGTCCAGAATTGAGACTGAGTATCCCTGGACCAGCAAGGTCTCATGCCACCCCTGAACTGTCACTCTGGCCAAAGGTATAGGGGGATCTGATTGGCCGTTCCTCACTCATATTCCCTTCCCTGGAGCAAGAGTGGGATGAGCTCCACTCAAGCTAGTGGAAAAGAATGAGAGAAAAGGGTGGTTCCCCATGGGAGAATCAGGGGTTATTGCCCAAAGAAGGCAGGGAATGGATCCATGGCAGGTAGACAGACGCACACCTACTCTTGGTGCTTTCAAGTTTTGGCTAAGGTGGCACTGACAGTGTTAGAACTTGGGGTACAATATTGCCATGTTGATTTTCTTAAAATATCGTCTTCACCATGCTACACATTATGGGTCCTAGGCTCCCACTATGTCACGTCTAAGTTCTTCCAGGCCTTCCCACCATCTAGTTTGGGAGCACAGGGAGTTAGGAACATCCTTGGTAGGCAGACGCTGTTTAAATGGAGACCAACGGGGTGAGTAGTTGTTACCAGGCAGCGGGGTGTCAGGTGGAAGGAAGGATGTTTCAGGCAGAGGAAAAGGCATTTGAGAAAGCCTAGTGGGGCAAGGGGAGCAGTGCACATTAGCAGAACTCACGTGGTTCAGCAGGGGAGTGTTCACTGGGTGAAGAGGAAGTGAGGACCCAAGCTCAGAGCCATGCTTGGGAGAGTCTCCAGAGGCCAGGTCCCCTGGGGCCCTGTAAATCACTTTAAGGAATTCAGACTATGAGTGAGAACAGTAGGGAGCCACTGAAGGTTTTTTAACCACAGAAAGGCTGTGGTCTGGCTGAAGCTGGCAGAACGGATTGGAGGAGGGGCAGACTGGAGGTGGGCCTCCACATGTGTTGGTGGGGCGGGGAGCAGGGGCGCTGCTGCCGTCCCCTGGTGAGTTACGGTAGCAGCTGCTGTCATCCAGGTGTATCTCCTGTTGGTGGTCCACTCACACACATACCTCGCCTGCCCACTTGAGCTTCCCTGCTCTTTTCCTCCTGCCCATCCAAATCCCTAGCTCTATCCCGAAAATGCCAGTTCTTCCCTAAAAATTGCCCTGGTGACTTCAGCCAACAAGAGTTTTGCTGTCTTCTCTAACTTCTCCTGTGCCTGTTCACACTGTCCCACACAGTTAACACATTATTATATACTTCTCATCGCCAAAGAGTGGGTCGGCTGTTAGCTCCTCTGCGTTCTTAAAGTTTCATCTCGGCCTTGAGTTAGACCCTCAGGAAGCTGGCCGGGGTTCCTGTCCTTTGGCTATCAGACATTGTCCTCATTTGTTACATATCTTTTTGTTGTTTTCTCCCAATTTGAACATAAGAATCATGAAAGCCTGTATGGCTTGTTCGGCTGGGTACTGGTATGCCAGCACAGGACATGGCAGATAGTAAGCAATCAACAAATATTTGTCACAGGATGAACGAGAGGCAGACCTCTGTTTTCAGAAAAGGCCAGTCTTTTCCCAACAACTGCTTGTTCTCCCCAGTTTAGTCACAGCACCTGTGCCACAGCCATGACTTTCTCTAGGGCTAAAGCCCTAAAGAAAGGTAGGGTATAGCCCTGCCCATACCCTACACATCCCCGGCCCAGCCTCACTTGCCGGCCCTGTTTGACATCTTTGGGGGATGATTCACCAGGGGAAGCACAGCCTGTGAACACCTTCTCTAATCCTCTAGCCTGATTCCACCCTCCGTGAAGCTTCTCCTCGTCCTGCTGGCCAGAAGGCTGAACACTGACCAGATGGTGGTTTTCAGGGCACAGAGTGGGACACACTGGGGAACGTCTGCAGGGCCTCTGCCCGAGTGCTGAACAGGCCAGACAGATACAGGCTCTGTGTCTCCCATCCCTCTACCACACCGGAGACATTGTTATTTGGAGCTGTGTGGACATTGGGGGGTAAATTTCTAACCCCCAGACCTCCTATCATTCTCCTTATCCTTTCTCATGCCCCAGCTTGCAAATGTACATTTCAAAATCTTGAAGGAGGAGCATCCTAATAAGCTCATTATGGTGCAAGGCATAGCACGTGCAGAAAATGCTGTCACTGAAATGAACTTGGACCTAGCATTCCTGTCTCTGAAATGGACTGAATTGCTAATTTTTGAAGGATATGGGGCTTTATTAACTGTAGTGGTTTAACCTGTGAAATTAGTGACTCTTGAGAAAGCAGAGGCTATTGAGGCCAGATTTGTTTACGTCTGTCATCCTTGGTGATGCACCTCAAGTGTGTTGGTTGCAGTTTCTCTTCTCCAGGCATTTCAAACTCTGAAGCTCATCTGTCGGTGGAGAGTTAGCTAACTGGCAAAGCTCGGATATTGAGACTGCATCTGCAGAGCTCCTGCTGGGGATATGAGAATACTGGCTCTTTTCCAGACAAATGGAAGTTAGAGCCTTTTATAAGGACTTTCCATAAGATCTGATAGTATTTTCATGCCTTTTTGGTTTATCTATTTGGTGTTTTTTAATTTATTTTATTTTATTTTTTGTGTGTTAGGCATTCATAACCTCATGTAAATTCTTGGCCAATAAAATTGTTGCTTACTTCATTGTTTGCATTTCTGTAGTCCTAGAAGGGTTATAATCACGGGGTCTGGAGTTCAGTCTGCCTGGTGCTAACCTAGGCACCTCCTGTGCTGCACCAGGGCCCTGGGCAGATGCCTCAGCTCCCAGAGCATCATCCCCAAAGGGTGGATTGTTTCTGGGATTAAACGAAGCACTCAGACAGATACTGGCAGTAATAGGAAGCTTCATCTGTTTTACTGAGGTACATACATAGTTTGAGAAAACACGTTGTCATTCTAACAGTGGTTATCATTGTAAGAGAAACATTTTAATTTGCTGCCATTAAGTAGCAAGGTAATTATTCTGTCCTTTGAAACTTTTCTGAGATAAAGACACAGCTTTGCATACAAAGATGGTCATAGCAACATAGTTATCACTCACACAATTAGGAATCTTAATGCCCTTCAAAAGAGTTGCTACTGTGCTTGTCCTTTCAATGTCATACTGTGTAGCCATTACAGATATTTGCAGACAGTTGTCAATAACTAAAAAAAGTGCTTTTGTTTTAGCTGAGGTGGGAAATAAGATTGGCACTGAAATGGATAATGCAACATGACCTCAACTATGTAAATATCCATAGCAAAGAAAAAGACCCGAGGAAATAGATTGCAACTCCAGCAGCAGTCATCTCTAGGCACCACGGTTGCCGTTTCTCTTTCATTGTTGTCAAAGTTTCCTGCTTCTCTAAAGTGAATGTTACATTTATAATCAGAAGGTTTTATTAAAATGGGCTGGGTGAGTTGGCTCACACCTGTAATCCCAGCACTTTGGGAAGCCGAGGCAGGCAGATCACTTGAGGTCTGGAGTTCAAGACCAGCCTGGCCAACATGGCTAAACCCCATCTCTACTAAAAGTACAAAAATTAGCTGGGCATGGTGGCCTGCGCCTATGAACTCAGCTACCTGGGAAGCTGAGGTAGGAGAATCGCTTGAACCTAAGAGGCGGAGGCCGCAGTGAGCCAAGATCACGCCACTGCACTCCAGCCTGATGACAGAGCAAGACTCCATCTCAAAAAACGACAACAACAACAAAAAGTTATTAAAATGTTTATATCTCTGAGGTGGTTGAATTACCTAATCTTCCAAAGCCCTGGAATTAGATACACCATTAAAACATTAAATCTTAATCCATTCAGCCTTTCCCCCCATTACATTCAAGCAAATGTATATTGAGCATCTCTTCCTAAAACACTGTGTAAAACGGTGTGCTAGGGCATTGTGGGACAGAAAGACGAGCAAGGTGAGGGTGTAACCCCCATTGAGCTTTGGAGCTTGCGGTCTGCTATTTCTGTATACCAGCAAAAGACATTTAGAAAATGAATATTTGAAACAATATCATTTACAATAGCATAAAAAAATATCGACTACCTAGCAGCAACTCTAACAATAGATCTGCAAGACTCCTGTCAAGTGAGCGTGGAAACAAATGCTGTAAATATCAGAATGTTACACTATTGTAAATATGTCAGTTCTCTCCAAATTTAGCCATAGATGTAGGGCAAGTCTAAGAAAATTTTAGCAGGTATTTTTGTGGAAATGAAGAAGGTGATTTTTAAATGTATATGAAGATTAAAAGGGCCAAGAATAGGCAATATTGAAAAACAGAAGGAAAGAAGTTGGAAGACTTAATTACCATATGGCAAGATTTACTGTAAAACTGCAGTAATCAGACAGTATGGTCTTGATACAAGGATAGACAAATAGATCAATGAAACTGGAGTATCCAGAATGAGACCCACATGGGTAGTCACCTGATCAATGACAATGGTGGTGCTGGAGTGCAGTAGAGAATTGAGGGCCTTTTCTGTAAATGGTGCTGGGTCAAGTAGATTTCCATATAGAAAAACTTAATTTTGGCCAGTACCTCATATCATACATAGAAATCAGTTCCAGATGTACTCAAAGTCAGAATGTGAAGAGTAAAACAGTAACTTTGTTAGAAGTAAAAAGCATTTCCTTATAACCTTGGGGTAGGTAAGAACCTCTTAAGCTTGATACAAGAAACACCATCCAAGGGAAAGATTAGTAAATTGAACCACATTAAAATTAAGAACCTCTACTCATCTAAAGACCCAGTATAAAGGGAACGAAAAGGTAAGCCACCATCAGAGAAAGTATTTGCAATATTTATCTCCAGTAAAGGGTTTGTGGTCAGAGTATATAAAGAACTCTACCAAACAAGCAAGAAAAAGCCACACAGCCTAATTTTAAAAATGGGCAGGCTAGGCGTGGTGGCTCACGCCTGTAATCCCAACATTTTGGGAGGCTGAGGTACGTGGATCACGAGGTCGGGAGATCGAGACCATACTGGCTAATACGGTGAAACCCCATGTCTACTAAAAATACAAAACAATTAGCCGAGCGTGCTGGCGGGCGCCTGTAGTCCCAGCTATTCGGAAGGCTGAGGCAGGGAAATGGCGTGAACCCAGGAGGCAGAGCTTGCAGTGAGTGGAGATCGCACCACTGCACTGCAGCCTGGGTGACAGAGCAAGACTCTGTCTCAAAAAAAAGAAAATGGGCAAAAGACTTGCACAGGCACCTCACAAAAGAAGATACTCAAACAGTCCATAAGCATGTATGAACAGGCACCCAGCTTCACTACTGCAAGAAAGCCCCCACGCAATATCACTGCATACCCAGCAGATGGCGCCACCGACCAGGGCAAAGAACACCAAGTATTGAGAGGCCAAGAAACAAATGGAGTTCTCAGACCTTTCTTCCTGGCCACAGGTCTGTGGGCGAGCTATTGAACGTCGCCAAACCTCACTTGCTGTCTTGTCCTGTGCAGTGGCAACAGTGTGCACATCTTCAGGTTACTGTGAGTCTGTAGGTCACATGAAGCCCTCGCAGAGAACCAGGCACATGGGGGCTCCTAGAATCTTTTTTTCAGGACTTACCGCCCTGCCCTCTCTGCCTATAAGGGCCTTCTGGTAGTTACTAGGACTTTTCCCCCCAGAAATTATTTAATAAGGGCAACAATAACAATAGCTAGCACTTGTATCATACATAGTAACTGCCGAGTTAGTTATCTGTTATCTCCCAACACCACCAAAATAGGTAGATACTAAAGTATTCAGGTACCATTGCTGTTTACATTTTACAGGTGAGATAACTGAGGTGCACAGAGGGAAAGTAACCTGCTCAGGATCACCCAGCTAATAAGTGATGGAGGTGTGCTCAGACCCAGGCATTCCAGTGTCTGTGATTAACCCTATGTTCTAATTATACCAGTGTTTGTAATTAACCATATACTCTAGTGCCTCTCAGGAAATACCAGACTTTCTCTACTTCCTGCTCTGGTTTCGCTGAACCTTCCCATCACGACTCCTCCCCTGAAGCCCTCTTTCCCTGTTTGAATCTAGCCTGATCTCTTTTCTACCTTCCTGGAATATTCCTTGGATAATGTAGTAATAATGTGAATAACGGCCCCCACCACAATGACCATAATCTAATCACCATAGCAGCCAAGCCTGCTTCTGTTGAGCCCTTGCTCTGTGCCAGGCGCTGTGCTTGGCTCTTTCAGTGCATGGTCACGTTGCCTCTCTGGAACAACCCAGTGAGGAAGCCTTGACTGTTCCCACCACTGTGTAGAATCTGAGCTGCAGAGAGGTGAAGCGCCTTGTCCAAGGCCACAGTTAGGAGGTGGCAGGGCCAAAGGTCAAGCCCAAGTCTGTCTGCCAGACTCCGAAGCCTGACCTCTTCACCAGAGCTCTGCGCTGTCACTTGCCGTGTCTGGCATTTGGATCCCTGGCTATGTTCAGTCGTGTATGCTTTGATCTAAGTTATGTTTACAAAGACCATCCCCTGCCCCATTCAGCATTTATTGAACACCTGCTGTGTATCAGACATTTGGAGTGTATTGGGGTCACCAAGATCAATAAGGTGATGGTGCTGACCTTGAGGAGCTCAGGTCTAGTATGGGAGGCAGATCTTTGCAAATGAGGGTGGGCTGTGCAGTAGCAAATATGTGTGGGTACAGAGGTGCCAGTGAGGAGGGAACAATTAAATCCACCTGGGAGGGGGGCATGGGGAACGCTTTACCAAGAGATGCCCGAGCTGGGTTTTGAAATGTAAGTAAGAGTTTGCTGGTTGACAAGGACAGCAAGGGCATTCTAAGCAGAAAGCCCCATCAATTGAAGTCATGTGGTCCTAAAGAATTTAAAATTTCCTCTTCTTGTTGGGGATCTTCAGAGCAGACCCACTACCTAAGCCACCGTCTCCCATTGACCAGGAGTATGATGTGTGATGCTAATAGATGTACACAGAAGAGAGGAGGGAGAATCTGCCCTTCTCCCATATTGCCAACAATGTCTTGTCACTGGCAGGGTGTCGGGCACATGGGGGCCTGCGTGGAGAGTGTCACTGATGGCCACAGCTGGAGTGGTGCGGTGACTGTCAGACTTCAGTGGGATTGGGGCCCTGCACCAAAAGTCCAATTCAATGGGTCTGGGACAACTTACAAAGGTGATTCTGATGCAGGATGCCTGGGAACTGCAGTTTGGAAAACTCTGCCATTTGAAACTCTTGGGGAAGATGCACTTGAGGCAAGATGAAGATGTAGATTTGGGAGTGGGTCCTCCAATGATTCATCCCAGGGTGGTTCAAGTGCTGTTTGAGTTACCTAATTATAGAGGGAAACTGGGCCCATGCCCCCTCCCGCAGCCTTTTGGTAGATTTGGGTACAAGTGGTTGAGAATTTGTGTTTTTTTGAGGGCTCTTCTAATTACTGCATATTAAAAATTACATGCAATTTCTAATAAATTAATTAAATGCTTCATTATACTAGGTCTTTAAAGCATAAGAAACAGTAACAGTATTCATAAATAAACCCTAGACCCTTTAAATAGCAGGTTGTTCTTTATTGTTTCATCTTCAAGCTGCTTCCTCTTTATGTCTTACCCGTTTTTAGAGATTGTAGATGGGACAATCCTGCCTAGACCTTTCCTTCCTTGCTCTCACCAGACCCCCAGCCCTGAAAACTGAAGTTAGCCATAAAAGAAATCAGGAGGGGAGGGCACTTTTCCTGAGTCACTTCCTCTTGGTGTCTGCTTTTCCTTCTCAAGCCTGAGCTCCCTTGACAGGTGAAGTTACCTGGGGCTGTGGGCCCTGGAGAAGCCGTCTTAAAAGCCGTACCCGGTGGCACTCCCAGGGCATCCAGCCAGGCTTCTGGTCCCCGCGCTGCTGAGGACTGGCCTCGGTGATTCTTTTGGTCTCCCCCACCAGCAAAGAGGCCTTGAGGACTGGAAGGTGTCTACCTGTCTCTGCTCCAGCACCTGGCATTCAGGCCTGTTTGGGTAGATGAAGTACAGCACCATAGCCTCTCCAGCCCTTATTCATTTATTTATTTATTTATTTATTTATTTAGAGTCTAGCTCTGTCACCCAGGCTGGAGTGCAATGGTGTGATCTCGGCTCACTGCAACCTCCACCTCCCAGGTTCAAGCAATTCTCCCTGCCTCAGCTTCCAGAGTAGCTGGGATTACAGACTTCCGCCACTACACCCAGCTAATGTTTGTATTTTTAGTAGAGACAGGGTTTCGCCATGTTGACCAGGCTGGTCTTGAGCTCCTGACCTCGGGTGATCCACCCGCCTCGGCCTCCCAAAGTGCTGGGATTACAGGCATGAGCCACCGCTCCCAGCCAGCCCATTTAACTCAGTGAATTTAACAATCTGTTCTCAGCAAAGAAGACCATTGCCCTTGGGCTGCAAACCACCCAGGTCATTTGAGCCATAAGTTCTGATGGGCTCACTGCACTTGAGAGGGATTGTGAGCATTCCAAGGGGAATTGCATGTGATTTTTGTCCCAGCAACTGCTCTGGGACCCAGCCTTCCTAAGCTGTGGCTCCATCTCTCTAAACCTCAACATTAGCCTGGCTGCAGGTCCCGTGTTAGGCATCCAGCCTGAGCTGTATGTCCCCACTTGCTCTGAAGGCATCAACATCATGGGAAGCATATGAAACAGGTGGCTACTTGCTCTTCTCTCAGTCCTGCTGAATCTGAATTTCCAAGGGGGCTCCAGGAGCCCCCACTTGATTCAGTTCTCCGGGTGATTCTCTTGCACACTGCAGTTTGAGAGTAGTTGACTTCAAGGGTTTGACGATTTTCTTGTCTCCGTCTGGATTGGTGTGTCCTTGGTTTAACCCTTCAAAGCATTGTCTGCTATTTTTCTTGGGTTGTGAGTTACATCTAATCTGAATGGGAAATTGCATTACCCAAACCTGAAAAAGCATTGCTGTATTGTCTCCAAAATATTGCTAATGGTCATGGGACTTGGCTTGCATTTCAGTTGGTAACCTTTAGTTTCCTTTTCTCTCATTTCTCTCAGGTATCTGTACCACGTTTTGACCAAAAACACCACAGTCACAGAACAGAACCGGAACCTGCTAGTGGAGACCATCCGTTCCATCACTGAGATCCTGATCTGGGGAGATCAAAATGACAGCTCTGTATTTGAGTAAGGGTTTCTAATGATTGCTGTTCTTTGATTATTCTTCTTTGAATGTTTTTCTAAATGTATACTATGAGTCATTCTGGATGATGTCAGGATTTGACGCTAATTTGATCTTGCCTAGATATTTATCTCTGTCTAGCTGTAAAAAAAAAAAAAAAAAAAAAAAAAAATGCCCTTGAAGCACTATAGAAATACAAGCCAAAAATGGGGAAGTTATGGAAATGAGTGTCTCTAGAAAACCTGAAAATGTCATGGGTAATTTTCCTCCAGGTTGTGTCTGATTATTTTCCCAAAGGAAGGAGAACATGTCTGGTGGTTAGATTCGACATGAACAGAAGGCCTGTGCCCTGGGGGAGTCCCTGAGGGCTCCCAGTTACCATGTTTACTGATGACCAGGCACAGGGCTGAGCTCCTGATGAGACGGTCCACCTAAGTTTCTCACCCATCCTGTGGTAGAGGCCCTGTTGGTGTCCCCTTTTTTGCTTTTTTAGCTGGTAAGCGGTGGAAAAGTGACACACCCAGAATCAGTGAGGGGTCCCCCCACTCACCACTTCCTAGGTGAGCAGTCCTCAGCCAGGCTCTTCATCTCCCTAAGCCTCAGTTTCTTTACCTTTAAAAGAGAGAGAAAAAGTTCTCTTTGTCTAGTGCCTGGTACAGGAATAAATGATAGCAAATGATAAAGATAGACGTGCCTCACTGGACAGTTAAAAAGCAAGGGCCGCCAGGCGCGGTGGCTCACACCTGTAATCCCAGCGCTTTGGGAGGCTGAGGCAGGAGGATCGCTTGAGCCCAGGAGTTTGAGACCAGCCTGGACAACATACAGAGACCTTGTCTCTACATATAATTAAAAAATTAGTTATGCATGGTTGTGTGTGCCTGTGTTCCCAGCTACTCAGAAGGTTGAGGTGGGAGGATTGCCTGAGCCCAGGAGGTCCAGGCTGCAGTGAGCCATGATCTTGCCACTGCACTACAGCCTGGGTGACAGAGTGAGACCATGTCTCAAAAAAAAAAAAAGCAAGGGCTGTTAACTGTGAACTACCTCCCTAATAGATCTGCCTTGATGTCTTAGTGCAGAAGGATTTGGGACTGGGTTATGACAACCACCAAACACGGGTGTGTGTGTGTGTGTGTGTGTGTGTGTGTGTGTGTGTGTCTGTGTCTGTATTATAAATATTGAGGCCACTTTTAAAACTCATTTTTGAAAAGTAAAGGTGTTCTATTTTTAACCTGGTTTCTTATTAGATATCCGAATAAGAAGGATATTACCTTTTCATGGATTCAGACAGAATTAGGCAGCACTGAGCAAGTTCCTGAATATAGGTTCAGGGTAGCTTTATATTTTCATCAGCAAGGTTATCCAATAAAGCTACTTGTGGAAATGCAAACTCTTTAAAATGCAAACCTGTAAACACTGGCTGTGATCTCCAAAGCAGAACATGTGAGTCATGAATTTGTGTTTATATACAGACCTAGTTCCTTTAAGGATCCATGGGGAATTTTGTTTTGTTTTGTTTTGTGAGATGGAGTGTTGCTGTGTCATCCAGGCTGGAGTGCATTGGCGGGATCCCGGCTCACCGCAACCTCTGTCTCCCAGGTTCAAGCAATTCTCCTACCTCAGCCTCTGGAGTAGTTGGGATTACAGGCATGCACCACCACGTGGGGCTAATTTTTGTATTTTTAGTAGAGACGGTGTTTCGTCATGTTGGCCAGGCTGGTCTCAAACTCCTGACCTCAGGTGGTCCACCCGCCTCAGGTTCCCTAAGTGCTGGGATTACAGGCATGAGCTACCGTGCCCAGCTGGAATTTTTTTTTTTTTAAATATCTTTTTGGAAATGAAAAAGACCCTTGGGTTAAAGATTAGAAACTGTGTCCCCCTTGACTAGAATGGACTTATTTTTTTTTTTAGAGACAGGGTCTTGCTGTGTTGCCAGGGCTGGTCTCAAACTCCTGAGCTCAAACGATTCTTCCTCCTCAGCCTCCCAATGTGCTGGGATTACAGGCATGAGCTACTGCACCCTGCCTAGAACAGACCTGTCATTCTAGGTCCCAAGATGACACCCTGTCCATCTGTCATCCTAGAAAAGCTGCTGAGCTCTTAGGGTCTCCATGATTCTTAAACAGTTATCCAACAAAGTCCCTAAGAAAATTTTGTTTTTACTACATTTTAAAATTTTGGAATAATTTAAGATTTATAAAATAGTTTCGAAGATAGTATAGAATGTTCCCATTGTAAGTGTCTTACATTACTGGGGTGAATTGGGCAAAACTAAGAAACTGACATTGGTACAGTATTATTGAGTCAACTTCAGCCCCCATTTGGATTTTGCCAGTTTTTCATTAATATCTCCTTTCTGTCCTAAGATCCCATCCATGTTCCCATAGTACATTTGGTTGTCGTATATCCCCAGCCTCTGATCTGTGACTCTTTTTTAGGCTTCCGTTGTTTTTGCCACCCTGAAAGTTTTGAGAAATGCTAGCCAGGTCTCCTGTGGAATGTCCCCCAGTCTGGGTTTGTCTCATGTTTTTCTCATGATTAAACTGGCAGTTAAGGGGAAGAAAGCTATAGGAGTAAAGTTCCCCTCTCATGCCATCATCACAAGGCATTCACGATATCCACATGACATCCTGGTGATGTTACCTTTATCACCTGGTTAAGGTGCTGTCTGCCAGGTTTCTCTACTATAAAGCTACTGTCTTCTCCTTTCCCCACACTGTTCTTTAGAAGAGAGTCACCAAGTCTACCCCACCTTTTCATGATGAGGGGGTGGGGGTTAAGGTCTACCTTCTAGAAGGGGGCAGTATCTACATGTATTATTTGAAATTCTTCTGCATGGAAGATCCATCTCTTCTCTCTCATTTATTTATGCAGTCATTTGCTTATATTAATATGCACTCGTGGATATTTATTTATACTTTGGGCTATAATTCAGAATGTTGTTATTTTATTGCTCAAGTTGTTTCAGCTTTGGCTATTAGGAGCTCTTTCAGGCTGGTTCTTGTATCCCCTTGATATGCTCTCTTCCTTTTGTTTTTTGAGCACTTCTTACTTCCTGGTACTATAAAATGCTCCAGTCCTACAATCACACTTTTTTCCCAACGAATTGCCCACTCCCCTGTGGAGTTGTAAAAAATCTAGGTTCATGGATTTTATGCTAGACCTACCCTGTCAATCCCTGGGGCAAGATCTAGGTACAGGCATTTTAACAAGTTCCCAAGTTGGTCACAGTGCGGCAGTGAGTTTGCTGGTGGCCCTTAGGAGTCACTGATTTATGCAACTTGAACTGAAGGTAGACAAAAATAGGCCAAATGACAGAAATACTCTGGAGGTCAACATGAATGGCATTTACAGGCAGATGGGCCTCCGAGTTGGAGAAGATTGTAAGGGTCTTTTTTAGGCCATTTAAATTTTTTCATTTATCCGTTCATGGATTCAGACAGAATCAGGCAGCACTGAGTAAGTTCCAGGCCCATGACCTCACCACTGTGGAGATGCCAGACGAGGACAGAGAGGCACCCACAACTGAGTCAGCCCGCAGGCACACCTCATTTCTTCCAAGTGTCCCAGATGCAAGATTATCTGGTGTTAGCTTGAGTACAGAGAACACATAACTAGAAACGTCATTCTCTTTCTTTAGAGAAAGGCACTGGATGGTCTGTTTCCTTTTCAAGGCTGAAAGAGCCAACGTGTACCCCCAGAAGCCAGTGCCGCTAGGCTGTGTACAGACAAGTATCCTATCCACAAGGAGAAAGGCAGAAACAGACCTGGGGATGGGTTAGTAGGGTTTCTGCACCACATCAGTACCTGTGTATTTCTTTCTAGTTATTTTCCCCTAGAACTTGACAATTTGGGAGCCACAGTACATTTGGTTGTCATATCTCCCCAGCCTCCTCTGTTCCGTGACTCTTTTTTAGTCTTCTGTTGTTTTTACGACCCTGAAAGTTTTGAGAAATGCTGGCCAGGTCTTCTGTGGAATGTCCCCCAAAATGGGTTTGTCTCACTTTTCTCATGATTAAACTGGCAGTTAAGGGGAAGAAAACTGTAGGGGTAAATCTTTTTGGGAAATTTTTTTTCTTTTTTTTCTTTTTTTTTTTTTTGGCTCTGTCACCCAGGCTGGAGTGCAGTGGCCTGATCATATCTCACTGCAGCCTTGAACTCCTGGGCTCAAGCGGTCCTCCCACCTTAGCCTCCTGAGTAGCTGGCACTTCAGGCATGCACCACCACCTATTTTTTTTTTTCTTCTCTGTAGAGGTAGGGGTCTCGTTATTTTGCCCAGGCTGGGTCTTGAACTGGCCTCAAGCGATCATCCTGCCTCAGCCTCCCAAAGTACTGGGATTGCAGGCATGAGCCACTGTGCCCAGCTCTAAAACTCATTTAATACTCATAATTATCTTATTCCTTTGCTGGGAATTCCAGTTGTGGCGGGTGACAATGGGTGGCATGACCTGTGCAGATACCTTGGGGGAGAGGGGTGAATCTAATACTTGTGTTGTGAATGAAACCAGATAATAATTTCTGTTTCCACATGTGGAAGCAAGCCACTGATGCTTTTCCATTCTCTCCCCAGCTTCTTCCTGGAGAAGAATATGTTTGTTTTCTTCTTGAACATCTTGCGG
The DNA here is from genome assembly GCF_029281585.2 of Gorilla gorilla gorilla. Taxonomy (NCBI): domain Eukaryota; kingdom Metazoa; phylum Chordata; class Mammalia; order Primates; family Hominidae; genus Gorilla; species Gorilla gorilla. The sequence goes on from NC_073242.2 coordinate 14,602,932, forward strand.
CAAAAGTCGGGCCGTTACGTGTGCGTTCAGCTGCTGCAGACCTTGAACATCCTCTTTGAGAACATCAGTCACGAGACCTCACTTTGTAAGGACATTCCTTGGTATTTGCCTCTGTGCTGCTGTGCATGTAGCAGGGTGAAGTTGGGCGTGGTTTTCTGTGTCTGCGCTTACTATTCGTCGGCTCAGGCTATCCTAACAAAATACCATAGACTGAGTGGGTTAAACAGTAGAGATTTGTTTTCTCACTGTTCTGGAGCGTTGAAGTCCAAGATTGGCCAGGCATGGTATCTCATCCCTGTAACCCCAGCACTTAGGAGGCCAAGGTGGGCAGATCACTTGAGCTCAGGAGTTTGAGAACAGCCTGGACAACAAGGTGAAACCCCGTCTCTACAAAACACCACAAAAATTAGCTGGGTGTGGTGGTGTGCACCTGTAGTCCCAGCTACTCAGGAGGCTGAGGCAGGAAGATTGCTTAAGTCAAGGAAGTCGAGGTTGCAGTGAGCCGTGATTGTGCCACTGCACTCCAGCCTGGGTGACAGAGCAAGACCTTGTCTCTAACAAAAAAAAAAAAGTTCAAGATCAGGTTGCCAGCAGGGTTGGTTTCTAGTGAGGGCTCTCTTCCTGGCTTGCAGACGGCCACCCTCTTGCTGTGCATGGCCTTTCATCTGTGTGTGAGTGGAGAGAAATTGAGAGAGTGCTAGCTGGTGTCTCTTCCTCCTTCTATGGGGACGCCAGTCCTATTGGATGAGAGCCCCCACCCTTATGACCTCATTAACCTTAATTACCTCGCCAAAGGCCCTGTCTTCAAATACAGCCACGATGGGGGTTAGAGCTTCAATGTAAGAACCTGAGGGGGACGTAGTTCAGTCCCTAACCCTGTGTTTGTTTCTGTGTGGTGGGTACTATGAGAGTGTTCCCCTCTGCTGATGATGCTGGGGGTGTTTGCAGTTCTTCTTTATGACTTGCTATTAAAGAGTTGGGGTCGCTGAATCATCAGCCAATGGAATAAGCACTGGAAGAAGTAAGACAAGGAAGACCTCTGCCAGAGGGCAGGCAAGGGTGTGTGCATTGGTACCAACCCTCCTGCTTCAGTCCCTCCATCTAGCTAGTGAGTGTGTGACTCCGAACTTCTTACCTGCCCTCACTAAGCCTCAGTTTCGTCATCCGTAATAACCACCCCTGAGAGGCAGGTGCCGTCAGTGCTTTCATTTTAACACCCAGGCGCCAGCTCTAGCAAAGCCAGAATAGAGAAGGGGTTTCATCCCAGGCGATTAGCTCAGTGGTCTTCAGTGAGGGGACATTTGGCATCATCTAAAAACATTCTTGGGGGTGCTGCTGACATCTAGTGGGTAGAGGGTAGGGGTGCTGCTAAGGACAGGCCCCCCACAACAGGGAATTACCCAGCCCAAATTGTCCCCAGTGCCGAGGCTGAGAAACCCTGGTTTGGTTCTTAATCCTCCACGATAGACTGCTAGCTTTGTTATTCCAAGGTGACTTCACCAAGCCCTGGCCCTGCCCGCCAGAAGTGGGGGACAAGTGGCCAAATGTCTATATCAAAGGCAGGCTCTAAGTCCCCAGGACAGGTCTGAAAAAAGTCTGCAGTGGGCAGAAAGA